>NC_077237.1:961689-1282253 GCF_947179165.1 Solanum dulcamara | reverse complement strand
GAGTTTTAAGGAAGATCACATTTGCATATAGGCATCTATATGTTGTAGTTTTTGGGACATGTATATGATCCATGGGGTGCTTGTGTATATGTATTTATGTATTTATTTGTGAGAGTTGATCCATTCATGACACCATGGATTGTAACTTGCAGTTGGTTGCTTGTTTTGTTATTTTGCGGCATGTAAATTCCAACTTTTATGATGTACTAAACTTACCGTTGGAGTTGAAATATTTGTATGAAGCATGAATAAGTTAACTTTGTTACTTATAAGTTGGTAGTAGTTTATAGCATGAATTATAGAGATATGAAATGATACATGGATGTCTCGTAAGTTATTTTCTTAAATTATTTTGAAGAGTCGCCCCGTCCTAAATTGGAACTTTTATTTGATTTGATTGAGATCAAAGAATTTTAAAATGGCTAAAATATTACACCTTTAACTGTTTTTTTGAATGGGCTAAATTTTACTACTAGATTATATAAATATGTTTTTCGAGATTTTTTTTAAAATGTCACGAATATTATATACGGTCTCTTTTTAAGAAGTAGCATCCTCCCGAGAGGATCGCTATAGTGTCCATGTGATGTTTTAAATTGGTGAAAAAATACATTATTAATTAAATTGTTTTATAAATGCACCTTTACAAAATATTGCATAGATGAATTTAGAAATTAAATTAGACCAAATATAACCTTAAACTGTACATTTAGGTTCAAAGATGTCCTTATCCATCTTCCATTATGTTTTGTGTGAAATAAGACTATTTTTGGCCAAATTAAGTAATAGTGGGCGTATGATTGGGTCAAATTAGTAACTGGGGACAAAATTTGGTGTATTTCACATATTTTAAAGATATTTTTGATCATTTTTCATAGTATGAAATGCGGAGAGATTAAGGAACAAATCCAAAGTTGGATCTCAACGACTATAAGAAGTTTAGGATTAAGTTTTAGTTGTGTTATTATGTTTTTAAGATTCTTTATTGATTTGTATCTTTAAATTCAAAATGATAATTAAACTATGTGCTATAACGTTTCAAATTATATTAACAAAAAGCATATGTATCCTTAAATTATGCTCGAAATTTTAAGAACACACATTTTTTATGGAGTCCTATTAACCCCATAAATTATTTTTAAAATATAATAAGGTGACTCAGAGAGTGATTACTCGCATGTGAGAGACAAACAAAAAAGAAGTTAAAAATCTAATTATTATGGTCAAGTTTTTTTTTTTAATTGGACAGGATACAATGGAATAAAAAATAAAAAAAAAAGTTTTTTCTAAGGAAATATACACATGGCGACGCATGTATATCACCGCACACAATTAATTTAACTTGAAATTGGCTCCAAGTCAACAAATAAGGTGCAACAAAATTTTAATCCAAGAACCATTTCAACAACATTTTGTTGTAGGGATCATTATAGTTTAGGTCCCTCAATTATTATAAATTTTGCACCTTTAATCCTTCTATCGGTGATTCTTCACAAATTTATAATTAAGAAGTTTGGAATTAAGTTTTAGTCTTGTTAATATAGAGTAAACCTTTATTGATTTGCATCCTTAAATTCAAAATGATAATTAAATTATTTGTTATAATGTATTAAATTATATTAATAAGGTATAAATCAAATTTTTACACCGTTGCTATTCGTGTATAAATAAATTATTAAATCAAGCTCGAACCAAATTATTAATCATTCAACTAATTTGATTGTCACTATCAAGATGAATGGTTGCTTTTGTAATAATAATAATAATAATTGTTATTATTTGAAATTGTGTATCACAACCATCATTTTGCAAATATAGCTATATAATTTTTTAGGACATGTGGTTAGTTAACTCTTGGTGTGGTGGTGTACCATGGCCTATATCAGGTCTATATGTTGGATTGATACATTCCAATGTATTGGGGTTAATTAACACTTGGTGTGGTGGTGTACCATGGCCCATACTAGGGCTATGTGTTCGCTTGATACTTCCCAATGTATTGTGATTAATTAAATCTTGGTGTGGTGGTGTACCATGACCCATACCAGGGGTATGTGTTGGCTTGCTATGTCCCAATGTGTTGTGGTTGATTAACTCTTGGTGTGGTGGTGTACCATGACCCATATCAGGACTATGTGTTGGCCTGATATGTCCCATTGTATTGTGGTTAATTAACTCTTGATGTGGTGGTGTACCAAGACCCATACTAGGGCTATGTGTTAGGCCTGATCCGTCCCAATATATTGGATCTTACATGTGGATAATCGTTGATCATGGCCCCTTGTTTAGACACACTAGCTCCATGCCCTCGTCTATAGGGTGGGCTAACATAATATTGACCATTACTAAGACAAGGACTTGCTCTTGGGAGGTCATAATCTTCAATGGAGACTAAAGATCTAGAGTGACCACTTTTGAAAGGAACAATTATCAAAATCAAAATAAGAAATGTTGTGAAAGAGATTGAATAAGTGGCCATTTTTGCTTTAGTCTAATTTGCATATGTTTTCAACAGTGAGTACAAAATCATCATACTTTTTCTACTTTATATAGTTGATGTAGTGATGAATCTAATTATCATTATGAAATCTATAGGAAAACTTTAATTAATTTTCCTTGAGAAACAAATAGGAAAATTTTATTATTTATATGATCCAGGAACCAAAAACTTTCATTACTCTTCCTTACTTGAGAAATATATAGGAAAACTTCATTAATTATTCAGTCCAAGAACCACTTCAACTCCATTTTGGGTGTAGGGATAATTGTAGTTTTGGTCCTTCAAATATTGTTGAATTTTGATTTTGATTCTTATGATACTTAACTTTTGAGACCTCCAATTAATTAAAATAATGCACTTTTAATCCTTATGTATGTGATTCTTCAAAAAAGTATCACATTATCAATCATATCACTATTGATTTATTGATATCAATGTTAAATTTATATTATTACTTGATACTTGAGGGCAATATAGTTCTAAAAATAGTCCAAATATAACATATTTTCTACTTAAGGAATCGAAAAAACACTTCTATTTTGATTTAAGATTAGATATGGTAAGTCATATATCATAAGGACTAACATCCGAATTTCACAACTAAGGGACTAAAAATGCCATTGTCCATTTGCATCACATAGGTCCAGTAACACCTTGTTTGGATGGTTGTTACTCTTTGTATTATGTTGTATCGTTAGTTTAGATACAATATTTGTTTTGATTGTTACTTAAATTTCATTGTATCATATTGTTTAAATCCATCATTAGGTAACAACGAAAAGTCTCATTTTGTGTAACGACCGATTTGGTGCGTGCACGTCGTTATCTAAATATTCTCTTCTTATTTTATCTTTATTTATTATTTTATAATCTTAATTTATCCTTTACCATGCATTTTCATAGTGACTCTATCTCTCGTACCCTACTTTTCTTATACGTTTATCATTCAAATTGTCGATGTGTGACATTATGTAGCGACAGAGAACAATACAATCTATTCAAGCGTTGTATTCATTAAAATAATACAGTACAATACAATACAATAGAATACAATATGATATAATATATTAAGAAACAATACCTAACAACCATCTAAACAAAGTGTAAAAGAGAATCGTTCTGTACCATCAATTTTTGTTAGAAAAAGTAAACAATAAATCTGACCGAGATTCCTAAAATATATAAACAAACAGGTCTAACCACCAACTAACGCTCCAATCGATGAGTCAACAAAAACCAATTGAATCATATTTATTTTTTTAGTTTAGGATCATTTGTTTTTTCTCCATGCCAAGAAATTAAAGACAATTTTGAAGTCCAGGGTTATTTTGTTTAATTTAAGTTTTTAGTGAAAACAAATATATGTAACCAAAGAAACCTTTTTCTTAAATTGCCTAGCAGGTCCAAAAGCTCATAGGGATCTCAGATAAATTTTAAAAAAATAATTGATCCCAATTTAAATGTTGTGTTTTCTTAATACATAGTCAGTTATATTTCCATTGAAGAATAATTAATTCAAATATCATTAATGGCTGTAAGTAATGTTCCTTCTTCAAATATTGTTTTTTTTTGCACCTTAATTATCTTATTTTCTCTTGAATATTGCTTTGAATTTACCGATGTTTTCATTTCTTAGAGAGTTTATTAATCAGGGAAAAGAACACCAAAATTTAGTTAATTTAGTTATATGGTCCTAATTACCTATTTGGGATAACCATGAAATTAGGCTCCAGTTCATAGTTGCATTTACAACAGCTTTGAAGGAAGGGCGGAGCTCGGGCGCAAGGGTTTTGGATAGCTGAATAATTATATTGTATATATACAAGGTCAAAATTATTTTTGACGTATATGTAATAGATGTTAAATCTCTTTAACTTCTACTATACTTTTTTATATTTTAAATCCCTTTAGTGAAAATTCTGACTTTGTCATACTTCAAAGGCACAATAAACTTTTTCTAGAACGACATGGTCGGTAGAAAGTATAAAGAACTTGTACTACTTTTTATTATGTTTTCATTTCCTTTTTTTTTTTTGGATCGGATGAGTTTAATATGGTCGGTGAGGATTCATGTAACCAGCTCCGGCCTGATTGAGATTTATGCGTTGCGGTTGGTAGTTGTTGTATACTCCTGAAATACCTTTGTTGTAGCAGGGATAACATGTTTCTCAAGACTAGAAATAGTCTAGGATTAAGTTTTAGTCATGTCAGTACTCCTTCTGTTTCAATTCGTTTGTCCTACTTTCCTTTTTAGTTCGTCTAAGAAATAATGTCTTCTCCCTTGTTTGATAACTTTAATTTTAACTTTTCACATGACGATATGTTTATATCCGCAAGATTAAATAATTTTTTGGTACATTCTACATATCTTTAGTTTAAAATCACATGATTCAAAATTCTTCTTATCAAACTTCGTACCAAGTCAGAACCAGACAGACAAATTGAAACGGAGGGAGTATGTTTTATATAAGTATTATTTTCTATGAGTTTACTTAGTCATGTTTTTGAGATTCCTATGGTCGACCTCAACTTGTTTAAGATTGAGGCAGTGTTGTTGTTTTGCACTTCTGAGTTCTGAAGTATTTTTGTTGCATCAGGGAGCACATGTTCCTAAATTTGGGAACTGGGATGGCGAAAATGTGCCATACACAGCCTATTTTGAGAATGCGCGCAAAAGTAATAAAGGAGGTAAGATGATAAATCCAAATGATCCAGAGGAGAATCCAGAGGCCTTTGCATGTAGCGGATATGACAATGCTAGCATTAACATTTCTCCTACGAAAACTACTTTAGTCGAAAAACACCAGTACCATCATGTTCACCGCAGAATTCCTTCTGCAGAGTCGGGCCAATACAAGAGTATTGGCCCGACTAATTCAAATTCAGAGTCCTTTGGGGATAGTCATAGTATTTCTGGTTTTTCAGTTAACCAGCCAAGACGACGAAGAAAAACATCTGATGTTAAGAAGAACAAGAACGATCGTGGCAATGTATTTGTTCCTCCTAGTCCCAATATACTGATAAAAAATAGCAGAAATCCATCTGATGATCTTGTAAGTTTCTTATTCTCTTTTTCAATGTTTCCTGTTAAAGAAAGTACTTAATGAGATACTCTGCTTTGATGAAGTGATTAATATGTCATAGTGATAGATTTGTCTATGAACTTGATGATTAAAATGAGTTGTGGTATCTGGGCTACCTTGTGGACACCTTGACTAATTCCACAGGCATCTTCTACCTCCACCAACACAAATATCGGGCAGCTCTGTCCACCAAGTCCTGGATAAATGAGAAGAAAACACTTCCCTCCGGAATTAGACCTCATGGTTCTCATCCAACTTCATTGATCACTAGTAGATCACACTTTCAGTGTGTTAAAACGAGCCTATCTGATGGTGTGCAAACATATTTTTGGGAGCCTGAGTTTATCGAATTTCATGTATGGCTACCAAAACGAATTTGTTTTGACAGTAAAAATTTACTCGCATTGTGTGTTTACACCAAATAGCAATGGAACAGGTCATGATTTAGTCCTACAATAATATGTCTCTAATTTTCACTTCTTCATGTGTATGTATGTTAGTCTTGTTCATCAGCAGCATCAGTACCAAAATTTGGGGCATGGGATGAGAAAGATCCAAAATCTGGAGAAGGATTTACAGTAATTTTCAACAAAGTTAAAGAGGAAAAGCATATAGCAGCTGCTAAGTTCCCTATTGTGCAGCCACAATCAAGCATGCCTTCATCACATAATCACAAAAAAAATGCTAAATCAAAGGTATGTATCCTTTCTTTAGCTAAGGTAACTGTCTTCGACTCGAGCTATATATAGTGGCGGATGCAATGTTACCAGTTGCGGAGCTAGAATTTTCACTAAGAGGTCAAAATATGAAAAAGTAAATACATGAAGAAGGCCAAGGGGGTTCAATATCTATTATATATACATAAAAAATAATTTCAACCACATATAAACTGTGTAATTTTCCACGGAAAGGAGTTTGGATGAACCCCTTGGTCCTATCTAGTTCCGCTACTGAGTGTTACTCTGCATCCACTAGCTTTAAACTTGTAAGACGATGTATATGAAAAGTAGATGGTAATTATCTTCAGCTCGAGCTATATATATCTATATATAGAGTGCAATCAATGATTGTCTTTAGCTCGAACTATGTACTGTGGACTGTCTTTAGCTCGAGCTATATATTGTGGTGGATGCAGTGTTAATACTTTGCATCCACTACCTTAAAACTCATGAAACGGATGAATATGAAAAACAAACGGTAATTATCTCCAGCTCAAGCTATATATAGTGGTCGTAGCTCGAGCTGAAAATAGTTACCCCGTCTACTTTCCATATACATCCGTTTAGCATGGTTGAAGACATGGGATGGTCACAGACTTCAACATGAATAACGTCATCTACGACAAAAAATATAGTGATCCACATGTCCCATTTATGTAAAGGGAATAAGGAATTAAATAAATTTAGTAACTTTCCTTGTAGTCAAAATGGTTTCACATTCATATGATCCTTTATTTGTCTGATTTTACTATTTTTCTATGGTTTTCCAGGTGTTTTGCTGCCTTTTTTGAAGATCAACATGCTCATGTTAAAAAAGAAAAGAACCATATATTAATGTTTTACACTGAAGGTGAATTGACTAAATATTTGTATTAATGTTTCTTGTAGTTGTGGAAGAACAATTGGTTACATTTAATCCAAATTTTGGTCATTGTATGTTTGTTGATCAAAATAATTTGAGATATAACAAGATTGGTCGTAGTAGGATAGATAGGATCCCCCTGTCTTTAATCGAAGGTTTTCAGTTCAAACTCTGAGAATGAAAAAATCTTAGTAAGAAGGATTTTCTTCTTTAACGAGTCTTACACAACGCGATTTCAAGTTAGTCTGGCAAATTGCACACAACCAATTTAATATAACTTAATTATAATAATTTGAATCTCCAGTGTTACGCTCTTGGCTGTCTCTTCTTTGGCTAGTTTCAATTTTGAATTTGAATTATGAATTTTGAGATTATTGGACAAGCAAGACATTTTTCAAAGATTCTTTTCAAGTCAATTCTAATCCAAAAATTAACTATTTTTATTTCTATTTTCAAATATGAATACACCTAAATGTCGTCAACAACAACATATCGTGAAATTCCACTAATGAAATTTGGAAAAGATAGAGTGTACGTAGATTTTATCACTACCTCGTAAAGATAGAACGACTGTTTTCAAAAGACAATTGATATAAATGTCCATTTAATAAGTTTTTCTAACTCCTATTTGAAATAATTTAATTTTAAATTTCTGATTTTACACATAACAAAGAGTTTTATAGCAACATAAATAATTTTAAAACGACAAATTAGGCAAATGTTATGACATATTCACAAGTTTTAAAAAAACTTTAATTTTTTCTTAAACCCCATAGAGACTCAAACAGGTAAAAAGGAAATCGAACAAATAAAGTATACAGTCAAACATTTTTATAACAACGTTACTTTTCCAAATATTTTTTTAGTTAATATAGCAAAATATTGGAATATCGAATTAAAAAATTTATAATAACACATATTAGTACATGTTCAAGATGTCAGATACTCAAGTTACAAAGGTCTATGATTACACAAATATTATAACATGTTTACAAGTTTCAAGACTTTGAATTTTTTTGTTAAACTTCATGTAGAATTAAAATCGCAAGAATGAGCTTGTGAAATTTAATAAATCCTATAAATGAAAAAAAAAAAAAAAAACTAATCCCATCCCCCATCCATACTAAACGACGTCGCAACGTACCTTGAAAATCGTGCCCCTATCTGTTATAAAAAAGTGCCGCAATTTTCAGGGCTTTTCAAATTTCAAATTACTGAAAAAAAAACTTACACTATTTTTCTCTTCTTCTTCTTCTCCATAGAAGAAAAAACAAAAATGGAGATTGTATCAGTTCCAGTTTCTTCGTGTTCAAAAGAGGATCAAAAGATCTACCAAAACTGGTTCAATTTCGTCGATTCAGGTACGATTTTCGGATCTCTTCTGAAACATTTTTCATCTGTTCTGTTACGAGCAACTCTTCGTTTTTTACATTTTCGGTGAAATCTGATCGGTTTATCGATATGATTTTTTTTGGATTTGGTATGCAGATGGAGATGGTCGTATTACAGGAAATGATGCTATAAAGTTGTTTTCGTTGTCGAATCTATCGAGGCCTGAACTCAAGCAGGTAGTGTTCTTCTGTTCAATTGTTCTGATTTTTGTCAAGTTTTTGGTGAAAATGAAATTTATAAGTGTAAATTTTGAACGCGCTATCTCTTATGTGTCTTAGCTTTGTGTTTTGTGTATAAAAGTTTGTTATTTACGCATTGATTAGCGATATGTGTGCAATTGTTTATGCTTTGATTAGCAATATGTGTGCCATTATTTATGCGTTGATTAGCAATATGTGTTGGTTTATGCGTTGATTGGAAACATGTGTGCAACTGCTTATCTAAATATTCGAATTTATTAATGAGTCATCTATTTAAGGCCTGAACTCAAGCAGTATTGTTCTTCTGTGCAATTGTTCTGATTTTGTTTTGCTTTTTTGGTAAAAATGAAACCTGTTGTTGTTTATTTTGAATACGCTATCTCTGTGTCTGTAAGTTGAGATTGGCTTATACATCTGATTTACAGATATACATACATATATGTATGCACTCGTGCACATAGTGATGTATTTGTATATATGTTCGTTTATGAGCTCCAGCTTTGTGTTTCGTTTGTATATTTGTTAATCATGTGTTGATTAGTAATCTGTGTGCAATTGTTTATCCGTTGATTATTTGAATATTTCAAATTTATTTAAGGCCTGAACTCAAGCAGGTAGTGTTATTCTGTGCAATTGTTCTGATTTTTGTCCCTTTTTTGGTTTTATTGCTGATTTTTTATTTTGAATATACGATCTATTTACGCTCCAAGCCTTTTTGATTTATATATCTGATTTATATATATACCTAGAGACATACGTGTATAGGTGCATCTTTGAATGTTATTTATGCATTCATTAGCAATAAGTAGGAATCCTGTCATAGTTGTTTTGATATTTAGTTGCTTTTTGGTGGTGCGTATCTCGAATGATTTTCTTATCTTAGAACTAAGTCTTCTATTGATTGTTTAAAATCACTGTTAGATGTTATAGGCTTTTGCAGCTGTTAATGAAGTTTAATGTGGAGAGTAGCGATTGCGTGATTCAAATTTTGTGTAAGTGTCATTTAATGTGCCAATACAGCTATCTTTATCGTCGAAGCAAATGCCAACCATTTCTGTTTTCCACATAAAAGCCATTCAGTGTGCAATTAGCTTAAGGGAATGTTGAGGTTCTTCTTTTGTTATAAAGCAACATTTGGACTGTGTAAGCAGCTTTTGCTTGTTGCTTGTTTGTTGACTTGCCAGATATATACCTTGTGTGATAGTGCTAAATGACTAATTTTCAATTTGTGTGTATGAAGGTTTGGGCAATCGCCGATTCTAAACGACAAGGTTTTTTGGGTTTCAATGAGTTCGTCACTGCAATGCAGGTCATATTTGGCACTAAATTTTTTTTTCTATAAGTTCTATCTAAATTGATCAAATAGAAACCTAAATCCATTTTTTTTCCTTTTATTGTAGTTGATCTCCTTGGCACAAGAAGGATCTGAACTCAGCTCTGATCTTCTTAGGAGCAAAGGTAATGCTTCTTGATCATTATTTATAATCCACTTGTTATTTAGGGTCAGAGAGCCACAAGGTTAATTTAAGCTCAAATATTTGAGCCGTATTTTACTGTCAATGTGTTAAGCAGAGGATGGATTACCATCTTAATATTTCTTAAATGACGATCTTATTTTGAAAGTTCACATTCATTGTATACATTTGAAAGGATTTACTGTTTATCTACTTATTGGGCTACTCAATTTTCAAAAAGTAAAATTTATAGTGAACACTTACTATTGCATCAGTTCATCCAATAAAGATTACGCACATCTCATAATCATTAGTGTGGAAGTGACAGATTAAGGCATTTCAATTATTGTTATAAGTTTTAGATGTACTTTGTTTAATGCAGTAATTTATTGGCTGTCCTGGTGATGAAAAGATCTGAGTGTGTCTTGATTGACTTAATTCTTGTTTCATTTTCTCTTGATTTTTGTAGCTAATATGGAGTTTTTGAGTCCTCCATCAATGGAAGGTTTGGATGCTTTATTGTCCGTAAGTGCTTCAACAATTCCATCTTATTTTCTTACTGGGAACTATAAGCCCTTGGTTATGAATGGTTTCTTTTTTGCCTCACAGAAAACTAATGGGAAGTTGATGAAAAACATGATTGAAACAAATGGTCAGTATAAAGTGTCATTTCATATCAATGATGCTTTTACACAAATTAAAAAAAAAACATAGGCTGTCTTGGTTAACTTTCCTAACTTGAAAAAGCATACAGGAACTATACAAGTGCAGCCACCACCACCAATCAACTTGTTTTCCAGAAAATCTAGAAAGAAGGTGAGCTCTGATTTCCTTGGGAAGGCAATTTGAAATCCATCTTAGTTTACATACTCCAGATTGAGCTTTGTGTTATTTTTTCCTAGAGTTCCGCAAAGCCTTGTCCCTCAATTATTAGTGTCTTTACTACAAATTGGCCATTTGGGTATTTTCTCATTTTTATTTTTGACCTTGTTTCATTTTGATTTTTCTTCAGATCCAGCCTTCTCTCACTGCTGTTACATCAGTAACTGATGGTTTGAAGAGACTGTACAATGAAAAGTTAAAGCCACTAGAACTTACATACCGCTTTAATGATTTTGCATCTCCTACTCTGGTGAGTGGAAGAAGCATACTGATAATGTCTAAATAGTTGTATTTTCAACGACCTTATATAAGTTAAACTTGTATTTATGAATGCTTATTTTTATTTGTTATCATAGACGGAGAGCGATTTTGATGCCAAGCCTATGGTCATGCTTTTGGGGCAATACTCGACCGGAAAAACCACTTTTATCAAACACTTGCTAAAGTGCAATTATCCAGGTTAGTACTGTCCAATCTCTGTACTTTTGTTTTATACTTGCCAGTTTTTACCTAATGTTTGTTCTTTTCTTTTCTTTTTTGGTTGAAATAGGGGCACACATCGGACCAGAGCCAACAACCGACAGATTTATTGTGGTTACGGTAAATAGGGAATAGATATTGTTCCATATGTTCTATGCCCTTGGTTAAAGATACTATATCGATCCTAATGCTAATTGTTGTAGTAGAAGTAGTAGTAATACCACTATTAGTCCTTTACAGCCTTTCCTTTCTAATAAGGTTTTCATGGCAATACATCAGCAACGCAGTTTGATTGTTGTATACTTTGTTTAAGGTACTAGTTTCTCATTTTAGTTCCTTACAGTGATTTTTTGGTCAGTCTGGTCCAGATGAAAGGAGCATTCCTGGCAACACTATCGCTGTTCACGCCGACTTGCCATTCACTGATTTGACAAAGTTTGGTGGAGCATTTTTGTCAAAATTTGAGTGTTCCCAGTTGCCACATTCTGTGAGTCAATATCTAGCAACTTCTTTTACTTTGTCCTAAAGCGAAGCATAATTTAATAATTTAATTATATTCATTTCTTGATAGCTCCTTGACCATATTTCGTTTGTGGACACTCCTGGAGTTTTATCGGGAGAGAAGCAAAGGACAGAGAGGAGTTATGATTTTACTGGTGTCATATCATGGTTTGCTTCAAAATGTGACATGATACTCCTCTTGTTTGACCCACATAAACTTGATATTAGTGATGAATTGAAAAGAGTTATATCATCTTTGAAAGGCCATGAAGACAAAATCCGTGTTGTATTAAACAAGGCAGATCAAATTGATACGCAACAAGTAAGATATGAGGATTCTCAATATACAACTGTTTTCTCGTTTTTTTCTGACTCCACAATATAATTTGGCTTGATGCTAAAAGTTTCTTCGCCTTTTGTTTTTTTATGGAAGCTAATGAGAGTTTATGGTGCATTGATGTGGTCTCTCGGGAAAGTTCTGAACACACCTGAAGTTGTGCGAGTTTATATAGGGTAAGAGGAAGGTCTTTCTTTCTATAGCTCTGTATGTTTTGATCAAAGTGACTATATAGCATGTCGATTGTAAAAGAAATAAAGGTTAGTTATAGCTAATACCTTTATGTGCATTGTGTGTAACAAGTTCTCATAACTTTTGGCTTTGCAGCTCTTTCAACGACAAACCTGTTAATGAAGAAGCTGTTGGTCCTATAGGAAAGGATCTTTTCGAAAAAGAACAAGATGACCTTCTTGATGACTTAATAGATATCCCAAAGAAGGCTTGTGACCGTCGAGTAAGATCACCTCTTTTTGCCCATTCACATTTTCTATTTGTTTAACATTGTGTACCAGATGGTTTACTTGTCTTAATCCAATTTTTGTACTATTTCAGATCAATGAATTTGTTAAACGTGCAAGAGCCGCTAAGATCCATTCCTACATAATTAGCCATCTTAAGAAGGAGATGCCTGCATTGATGGGCAAGTCTAAAACTCAACAAAAGCTCATTCAGAATCTTGACAATGTATTCGAAAAGGTCTATTTCTCAACACACTTATGCTTAACAAAACTTTTTCACATTTCAGAAATATGTTTTAACATTGAATGTACATTTGTAACACAGGTCCAGAAAGAGTTCCATTTACCAGCAGGCGATTTTCCAAGTGTAGATCATTTTAGGGAAGTTTTAAGTCATTACAGCATCAATGATTTCGAAAAATTGAAGCCTAAAATGATTCAAGCTGTGGATGGCATGCTCAGTCATGATATCCCTGAACTTCTGAAGAACTTCAGAAATCCTTATGAATAAAAGCTCTTAATTTTTTTTTATCTTAGATGAATGATGATTCAGAATGTTAGTTTTTCTCTTGATGTATATTTACTGAAATTTTGTGCATTCTTTGCACTGTGAATCCTTATTTCATTCAATTCAAAGTTTTGATAAATTAGCCGTTACATATTTTGTAATCTGTTATCTTTAGTACTTAATTTTATGCGTAACTATCCTCCTTAAATTTTTAGGATAATTACAGAGACCTCTATTCAGGTTTTGCTTTATAACATTCATCTCTCTTGTGGTTTATGATATTATGTCTACCTCACTTATTTTGATTTTTCTATAACCATTCGTTAAACCTATTAAAAATAAATATAAATTAATTATAATTTGATAAGCTTGCCTGTCTTTATATTAATTTCTTGAGTAGGACAAATACAGAGTACTTAGAGTGCAAGTTCAGTGAGACACCTCAGGAGGTTGGCGCTGTAGTTATGCTTGGTGCTCAGGCCATCCAAAAGAGAAGTAGTTGCAAGTATCTTGGGTCTATCATGCAAGGCAGCGGGGAGATTGACGATGATGTCACACATCGTATTGGGTAGGGTGGATGAAATGGAGGCTCGCTTTTGGAGTGCTATGTGACAAGAATGTGCCACCAAAACTTAAGGGCAAGTTCTACAAAGTGGTGGTTAGACCGGCTATGCTGTATGGGGCGGAGTGTTGGCCAGTTAAGACTTCTCACATTCAAAAGATGAAAGTTGTTGAGATGAGAATGTTGAGATGGATGTGTGGGCACACCAGGAGCGACAGGATTAGAAATGAGGCTATTCGGGACAAGGTAGGAGTGGCCTCGGTGGAAGACAAGATGCGGGAAATGCGACTGAGATGGTATGGACATGTGAAGAGGAGAGACACAGATGCCCCAGTGCGGAGGTGTGAGAGGCTGGCCATGGATGGTTACAGAAGAGGTAGGGGTAGGCCGAAGAAGTATTGGGGAGAGGTGATTAGACAGGACATGGCGCAGTTACAGCTTACGGAGGACATGACATTAGATAGGAGGGTGTGGAGGACCCACATTAGGGTAGAAGGCTAGTTCATAGTCTCGTTATTCTTCTCTATTCATAGGCGTAGTAGTGCATTACGATCTCTTGCGCTTTGACTTCTGATTTCTGTTATTTCTGTTATTATTTATTACTTTCTATGTTTTGATTACTCTATTTTATCTGTGACGCTTTCATTATTTATTTAATCGTTATTTGTTATTGGTATTTATTTATTTGTATTTATTTGTTATCTATTCGTTATTTGTTTGTTATTTTTCTCATAAAACTTTTAATTTCCTATTCTTATCTAACATTTTTTTTGTATGCATTTATGCTTTTACTGAGCCGAGGGTCTCCAGGAAACAGCCGTCCTACCTTGGTAGGAGTAAGGTCTGCGTACATTCTACCCTCCCCAGACCTCATGTTGTGGGATTTCACTAGGTTGTTGTTGTTGTTGTTGTTGTTCATATTAATGCATATTACAAAAAATAACTTATTAAATAAATATTTTAAAAATAAATCAACATAAATAAATATTATTCTCATCCTTAATAATCGAAAGTCCTTTTCTATTTAAACTTTAGTTCTGATTTATTTTTAAAGTATATATTAAATAAGTTGTTTTTTAGTACTATGTATTAGTATGAAGAAATTAATATAAATAAGGACAAGCTTGTCAAATCGTAATTAATTTATATTTATTTTAAATAAATTTAAAGAATGGTAATAAAACAATCAAAATAAGGAAGGCAAGCGTAATATATAAATCATATGGGAGGTGATTATTATAGTACAAAACCTGAATCGAGGCCTTTGAAATTATCCCTAAATTTTTTGGTCAAATCATTCTTCATTTTGGGTGTTTTTGGTGCAATTTTTTATGTTCGATTGGTTAAAAAAATATTAAAAACATTTTTTTTAGGAAAATAAGTTTCTTAAAAAAGAAGAAAAATAGAAAATCAAAATCCATAATACTTTTGACATATTATGAAACGAGATTATTTTTTTCCATGTTTAACACTTAGCATTATTTACTTAGGGCATGTTTGGTCATGTGAGATAGAATCATGATATGAAATCATATAAGATGAAGTTGAAATTTTATTTGGACATGTAATTTGGATTTTTAAGTTGTTTTTGTTTTGCTCATAAATATAAAAACTCCATAAGTTAGAAAACTATCAAAATTACCCCAACCTTTTTTATACGATCTTACTAAATAAACAAAAAGTTTATAAAAAAAATATATAATACACTATCACAAAGTTATTCTAAAAATAAGAATACAACATTTATTGATTGAACTTCAGTTCAATAAAAAAAGTAAAGTTGAAATTGTAATGTACTATTCTTTAATAAAATTAAACATGGTCAATATCATTAGTAACAATATCATCATATTCATATTCCGTGAATATTTTATCACTCATTTGGATTTCTTGCAAAAAATTATGTAGATATAAAATGGTGGATTTTTTTTAAAAAAAATATATAAAGTTATGGGTCAATTTTTGTATTTGAAAAAATATGAAATTATTATATGAAATTCTCAAATTAAGCTTTTTGGAGAATTTGAAATTTCATGTCATGATTTCAAATCATGATATGAAATCGAATATTCATTGCATGATTTCAAATTACGAAATGTAATCACATGTCTTGATACCTACTTAATCTCTAAATTATTTTTCAGATCAATAATAAACATTAATTAATATAAATATTATGATAAAAAATTTCATATTAATTATTTTTTTTTTAAGAGGCTCTAAAACGAACCAATAAAAGTGATTGGAGGAAGTAAATTTAAATCCCAACTGTATGAAATTTTTGCAAGATTTTCTTCACTCATTGAACTAATCAGCCAAATTAATACACAGACAAAACAAGTGTGGCCGTGTGGGTGCTGGTTTTTTCCTTACAATAATAATATAGTTTGTCTCAATTAGGGAAAAGATTTGAAGAAAAAGTAGCAATTATAACTGCTTCTACACTGGTTCAGAAGGTGCTTCTCTTGTTATCTCCTTTAGAAAACAGGTTTGTATTTTTTTTTTAAAAAATAATAATAATTAAATTTATTTTTTGTTATAGTTCTTTGTTGAGATTTCATGATTTCTTGCAAGTTTTTGTGAATTCTTCATATGGGTCTCTCTACTTTTGGCCAAAGTTTGATCTTTTTTCTGTGTTTTGGTTTTTCATCATTTTACTGTAAAGTTTTTGTGAATTTTTCGTATGGGTGTTTCTAGTTTGATCAAAGTTTGAACCTTTTATGTGTGTTTATTGCATCATTTGAAATGGGTATTTTGTTAATTCAGATTTTTGTTGATTTTCATCATTTATTGTCTTGTTTTGCTGAATTCTTCATCTGGGTGTTTATAATTTGATCAAAGTTTGATTCTCTTTTTTGTGTTTGATTGTCTATTCTAAAATGGTTGAAGAAATTTTTGCCTATTGTAAGTGATCCTCTTTTTATCTCTTTTGCAATTTATGGACCTTTTAGACCACAGTTTAAAGATCTTTTTTGAGGCATCCAAGGGTGTGGCCTAGTTGTCAATGAATTGGTTGAGAGCCATCAGGTCTCAGGTTTAAATCGGAGATAAAAACACTAGGTGATTCTTCTCATCTGTCCTAGCCTTGGTGGACACAGTTACCTGGTACATGTTGCTGGTGGACAGTGACAGGTATCCCATGGAATTAGTTGAGTTGCGTGAAAGTTGGCTCAGACACCACGATCATCATAAAAAATAAAAGATCTTTTTTGAACAAATTGAAAATCTCATGTGAAAACATTAGACTACTGTGAAAAGTTTGTTACTTAGATGACAGTCTAATGTTTTGTCAGTTCTAAGGGCTGTAGTTGAAGAACTTTTAAAATAGAAACAAAATCTAAATGTTGACCTAAAAAAGCGACATTTGCGCAAACCAACCATATGGTTGTGTATAAAAATTGAATCTTTGAGGAATTCCATATGTAGGTATTAGTGTAAACATACTAACATGGTTATTTGAGCCTTCAATTTTGCTTAGAATTGATTATATTTGCTTCTTGTAAGTTTATGCATTTGGTGTTTTGACTTGAGGTGTTCTTTTGATCTATTCGTTTTACAGAAAAAATGTGGAAGAAGCAGTACAAGAACTCCGTGATCGAGGAATTGAAGTTTTTGGAGTAGTATGTCATGTATCAAATGCACAACAGAGGAAGAATTTGGTCGACAAGACCATTCAGGTATCCACTTGTTCAATTGATCAAATTCAGAAGCTTGAGTTCATATGTATGGTATATTATCTACAAGATACTAATGAGCTAGTTCTGTGGTCGATTTGGTATAATTCGGAAGTTATTAGAACTGTGATATGTATAGGTATTAATTTGATTAGTGCTTGAGTTCTTCACGGGCTAAAATTTCTGGTGAAAGAAACTAGTTAAACCGAGATATGCACATGTATTAATTTGATCGGCACTTGAATTCTTGACTGGCCAAATTGGCTGGTGAATGAAACTAGTTAGCTTGTATTCTTTTTCTAGTGTAAGATATTTTTTTGTAAAAAGGTAGTATCGGGGCCACCTTATGTGCACCTCAACTATTCCACTGGTTCCTGAGGCACCAGCTAACTCTGTCCACCAAGGCTTAGGCAGATGGGGTAGTGTTTTTTTTTCTCTTTCAAAAGATGAAAGTTGCTGAGATGAGAATGCTGAGATGGATGTGTGGGCACACCAGGAGCGACCGGATTAGAAATGAGGCTATTCGGGACAAGGTAGGAGTGGCCTCGGTGGAAGACAAGATGCGGGAAATGCGACTGAGATGGTATGGACATGTGAAGAGGAGAGACACAGATGCCCCAGTGCGGAGGTGTGAGAGGCTGGCCATGGATGGTTACAGAAGAGGTAGGGGTAGGCCGAAGAAGTATTGGGGAGAGGTGATTAGACAGGACATGGCGCAGTTACAGCTTACGGAGGACATGACATTAGATAGGAGGGTGTGGAGGACCCACATTAGGGTAGAAGGCTAGTTCATAGTCTCGTTATTCTTCTCTATTCATAGGCGTAGTAGTGTATTACGATCTCTTGCGCTTTGACTTCTGATTTCTTCTATTTCTGTTATTATTTATTACTTTCTATGTTTTGATTACTCTATTTTACCTGTGACGCTTTCATTATTTATTTAATCGTTATTTGTTATTGATATTTATTTATTTGTATTTATTTGTTATCTATTCGTTATTTGTTTGTTGTTTTTCTCATAAAACTTTTAATTTCCTATTCTTATCTAACATTCTTTTTTATGCATTTATGCTTTTACTGAGCCGAGGGTCTCCAGGAAACAGCCGTCCTACCTTGGTAGGAGTAAGGTCTGCGTACATTCTACCCTCCCCAGACCCCATGTTGTGGGATTTCACTGGGTTATTGTTGTTGTTGATTTGAGCTCTGGTATCCAAGGTTCTTACCCGCTTCATTGACCATTGGGTACACCCTGGGATTTAGTTAGACCAGCAAACTTTCTGTGTAAAGTGAATACCCGAAGATGTTTTTCCTTAATTGCTCTTCGTTCATGAGTTTCTCTCGGGAGTCCTAACCATATCATCATTTTTAAGAAGTCCCACATCGGTAGAGGGATGGGAAATTGGTCTCCTTATATGGACTTGGACAAACCTCCCCTCATGAGCTAGTTTTTGGGGTTGAGTTAGGCCCAGGTGTCATATCTTTACATGGTATCAAAACTAGGCCCATCCCAATTTTTTGTTCACCGATGTTGGGCCCCCATTTATAAGTGTTCACGCTCCAGTTGAGGTCTGGATGTGCGGGGGAGTGTTAAAAAATCCCACATCGGTAGGAGGATGGGAAATTGGTCTCTTTATATGATATTGGGCAAACCTCCCTTCATGAGGTAGCTTTTGGGGGCTGAGTTAGGCCCAGGTGTCATATCTTTACAATCATATTAGAGTGGTTTTGTTCACTCTTTTTAAAATGGCTTCTCTCATCGTTGGCTAGAAATGGAACCATTTGAGGAATCATTTCGATAAGAATTTTTTGAAGTATCTTGGACATCATGTTTGGACTTGTGAAGATGTTAAATTTGAGTCCAGCATCAGTGTCTTAATAGGTATTGTCAGACCTTATAAATTCTGAAAACACGAACCAAGACTAGTAAATTTCCAGAAAGCATGATGAATTTGTTTTCCCTCATTTTCATCTTCTTAACTAGTGGTGATGCACCTGCTAAATTTTCAATTAAAAGAGTGTACGATGATGCTGTAGTACTTAAAAGGCACGGTGAACCCTCAGAGACATTTGTGGATCGATTGATATAAATCACATTTGATCTGACTTGTATGATAATACAATTGCTCCGCGAAGTGTTTAAAGGACTAATTGGAATTGTCATTTTCCAGAAATAAGGGAAATTAGATGTGATTGTGTCAAATGCTGCTGTAAATCCTATCGTGGCTGCAATATTAGAAACTAAAGAACAAGCCCTTGACAAGCTATGGGACATCAACGTGAAAGCCGCTATATTATTACTTCAAGTAAGTCATTTGATATGAATAAATTCTTAAGAGAAAAATGTTCGATATTGATTATGCCTGTAAAAATATTAAGGAAATTAGAGGATGCTAAGATTTTCTTTCTATCACATGTTTCGATTTATTTTACATTCCGTTGTCCCAATATTACTTTTAATTGTTCATGGCGCTGCGCATAATATTTTGCTCTTTTAACCACTTATAGGATGCAGCTCCTTACCTTCGGAAGGGTTCCTCTGTTGTTCTAATTTCCTCTTACGCTGCTTATAAACCACCCCATGTCATGGGAATGTATGGCGTAACAAAAACAGCTCTTCTTGGACTGACCAAGGTACTTCTTGTGGCATTATTGGCATATCAAGTTATGACACAAATGGCTTTTTTCCGGGGAACTATTTGAAAATTTTGTCCATGTTAGCCTAAAAGCAAAAATTACTCCAACTTACTTTTAAAGGCGAAATTTAGTCCACTAGGCTAATGAGGACAAAATTTAAAGAGTGGCCTCAGAAAAAGCTCTATGGTAAAGATTCCCGAATTCTTTTTAGTTTCCTTCTAACTTCTTGTGGCATTTCAGGCTCTCGCGGCTGAAATGGCTCCCAATACTCGTGTGAACTGTGTTGCACCAGGGTTTGTACCCACACATTTCACTAAGTTCATCATGGGGAATCCTAATTTGGTAAGTTCGTGTTACTTTTAGATCTCTTATCTCTTGTTGGTTAAAATATCTGATAGCGAGTTCTCAGTTTATTAACTGGATGCTTATTGTTTTTTAGAGAAATTGAGGCTAAGACATTAATCAATAGGCTCGGAACAACACAAGACATGGCCGCAGCTACTGCCTATCTCGCTTCAGATGCTGCTGCTTATGTAACAGGAGAAACTCTTGTAGTTGCCGGTGGAATGCAGTCAAGACTGTGGCATCTTCATTGTAGTTCCTCCCCTCTCTTTTTTAAGCTCTTATCGCTTCTCCATTAGACAACGTTACTATGATGATAAGAATCTTTTTTCTGATGGTGGTGTTTAAAAGTACACACCTAAAATACAAAGGATACTATGTAACCGGTGCGCTGTCTCACTTATTTGTCTATAGTATTCGCCGTACTATTAGTCATGGTATTACTCTTGTAATTTCTTTTCCTTTGAGTTTGGTTGTTATCTATGGGTATTTTACACTTCTATTATTGTTTTATCTTATTATGACTATTGTTTAGGATGATTTGTTAGGTTATCTATAGTATTTTGCCAGGACTTTCTCCATTTCTCTATTTCTTTCTCTATACTGTTTTGGTTTGTATTTTTCTTGAGCTGAGGGTCTATTGGAAACAGCCTCTCTACCTCCAAGGTAGTAGTAAGGTCTGTGTACACTTTATCCTCCCCAAATACCACTTTTGTGGGATTACACTGGGTATGTTGTTGTTGCTGCTGTTGCTGTCTCCTTGCAGTTATGAAGTATTACATTTTTATTGTTGTTGGCGTCTTTCCACAGATATATCGACAAGTGTGTGTCCGGTCCTCCAAAGTAGTGCATTTCTGGAGGATGTGACATGGATGTGTCAATATTTTTGGAGAGTTTGAGCAACAGATATCAATATCTAGAATGAGACTTAACATACTGAACTACTGATGTATTTCTCAAAGTGACTCATCTCTAGGGAAAAAAAACAAGCAGCAAGGATACTAATCCATCAAGACAAGAATAGCAACAAGTATGATATACAGCAACTTCTTGGGCAACGACATCTCTAGGGAGTGACCAACAGCAATCATCAGAGGGAATCGGCACTTGTCGTCCGATGGATCCTCATCAGTCACCACAGCCAGGCCATCAAAATCACAGTCCCAACTGTTCTGATTCTTGAGCTGATAGTACATGTTAAAAGCATAGGAGGCATTCCCTTCCACGCTAAGATGGTTACAGGATGAGCCATAGCCCAAAGCCGTGCAATCTGAAAGACTGCACGCATAATCAATGTTTTTTGGCAAGTCTTCTGCATTATCTACATCTGCTACGGCGTTTTCTGGTTTTAGTATACACCACCTTTTGTGCATATAGGTTACACCTTCTACTGCAACCAACCCTTTATCCTTCTGCATCCTCCCGGATAAATCTAGCTCGTATTTTGGCTTTCCATCGAATTCAAACATTCCCCAATGCCTCTCAAAGTTACCTGGAGCAATGCTTTTAGCATTCTCATCAATCAGGCTGAATAAATAAACCTGTATCTTCTTGCCCTTCCTAGCAGGTGTTCCTTGTCCACTCAAACAATGTTTGATCAATCCTTGGTTAAATCTCATAGCGTTTTCGATATTAGCATTCTTGTCTCCATCTGTTGGCCACCCTACTTCTCCAACTACGATTTTCATGTCAGAGAAACCAGCTTTCTTCAACGACCATACAAGAGTATCGAAATTAGCATCAAACACATTTGTGTAAACATAATCTCCATCTCTGACAGGCTTGTTTGAGCCATCAAAAAAGGCAAAGTCTATTGGAAAATAGATGTTTCCATAGAGACTGAGGAAAGGATAGATGTTAACGACAAAAGGGGCATCATTCGAATACAGATATTGAACAATCTGGAGGGTTAAATCGCGCACTTCTGGCCTGAAATCACCTGCTGAGGGTACCTGATTCGACTCGGGGGAGTAGTAAATGTCAGCATTGAAAGGGATAGTTGCTTTCACCTTTGCCCCTAATCCAGCTTTGTTGATGGCTTCTTGAACATTTTTTAGTGCTGGTAATATGTACTGCAGGTAAGTCCCGTTGTACGTTCGGAGAAATGGCTCATTTCCCACTGCTACATACCTACATCAATTTGAGAAATGCTATTTAGAAATTCAAACAAAACTTAACTGAAAAATTTCTGCAAGATTGTTAAAATGTTGAAATTATTGGGAATAAATTGCAGAAACTTAACTAGTGCCTATATTATTTTGATAAAGCAAATGAAATTACTTGAATAACCAATAAGCCAATGGAAGTTCCAATCACAACAGATGTGGATTCAATTCCTATTGTCCCTCTTCTCCTTCCCTTTCCTGATCTTTCCCATGTCCTACAATTACGCCTCAGTCTCAAATAAGTTGGTGATCGGCTATATGTTTTTTCCATTTTGGGTGTTTTTCGTAAAAAAGCTGGAAAATTTTCTCCAGGAAAACAAGTTCAGTGGAAATAAAGAACTTGGATTCCATAAGAAGCATTTTACACTGATTGTCTCCTCCGCACCCTCCTAACACCTCACCCTCATATCTCCCATCCCCATGGTGTTTCCGCTCATTATATACAAATGCTTTTCGAACAATACTTTTATATACTTACCAAACACAAAATAATAAGTAAGAAAACTACTTATTTTTCGAGAAACATTTTCGTTCATAGCAAACACACCCTTATGCTCAATTCAACAACAACAAAAAATTGAATAAACTAGGACTACTAACGACGACAACAACATATCCAGTGTAATCCACAAGTAGGGTGTGGAGAGGGTTGTGTGTAAACAACCATACCCCTATCTTGTGAAGGTAGAAAGATTGTTTCTGATAGACTCTCAACTCAAGTAAATCAGGGACTACTAAGAAATTATTAAAAATGAACCTGATTTTGACTCCATGAGTGTAAGCATAAGCAGAGACATTAACTTCAACCCAAGAATCAGCAATTAAAGGATAAGAACTCAAATCCTTCAACATATAATTAGGAATTGCAAGCATTACTTCAATTTCAGTACCAATTAAAGCATTCAAAATCACTTCATCTGCTTCAAATAGTTTTACTTTATCAAATCCATTCTCTTTCAACATCTTCACAACACTATTTGGGGGTAATTGGTGAGTTGCCATTGTACCCCAGTTCACTCCAACACTCCCAAAACACCTTAACAACATACCCATAAATGTAATTCCAAAAATATATAGAATCAAGAAATCATCAATATTTCGACTACCCATTTCAATTTTTTCACTTATCTACAACCCCTTCAATGAATCTTGAAAAATTGTATGAAAAAAACCTGAAATTATTTTCCTTTTTAGTTTGACGAAATATGAAAATAAGCTGAAAAGTTCACAGGGGAGTGAAGGGAATCTTGATTCAGTTATTCCGTACCACAGCTATTTCGCGCGGTTTCTAAAAATTGTCAGAATTATATCAGTTTGTTAGTGTTATTTTATTCTTATACAACTACGGTTCATTTTATAATATATCGTATTGTATTATGTGATAAATAGAATACTTAGAACTTTGGATGATTATATTGTTTTCCGTCATTTTTTTGTGTTATTACACCAAGATTCTGAAGAATAAACTTAAAGTATTATAAAGAAAACGTAAGGCATACGGTAGAGTTACTATAAAAAAAAATAGCGTATAGGGCAAAATAAAATTAGTAAATAATAATACGATTGTACGGGCAATATGGGAGGTCTCAAGTTCGAAATCGTATGTATGTTTTTTCGGTTGAGCTCGTCATAGGGGGTTTGTTTGGTAGGTATACCTGATTTGTGTGATTTGCAAATCATTACACTAAAGTAAGATTTATCCTATGCACAACCGAAGGATATCCATTGTGGGTGCCCTTGTCATCAACAAGTACTGGCAATGGAAAAACGATAAGATAATGGTATGATTACACCAAATCTGCAGTTATCCAAAGTTGCACTTTTCATCATTACATGATAACAAATTTGGCAATATAGTACGATAAAATTTAAAATAACAATCAAAATAAATATTATATTTAAAATAGCAATATTATACAATACTATAGGTAACCATCCAAATAAAGTATAAAACTTACTAATTTCCTTGTTAATCAGTGTAAAATGTCACTTGAAGAAATTTATCACAGTGAATAAAGCTCAATTATATTAATCTGATAAAAATGGTTTAAACTAGTGTTACAAACTAACCAGCTTGTCAACTTTCTTTTCTTTTTCTTTTTCTCATTTTTTAATCAAATAAACTGTTAAGTCTAATAAAGAGCGCTTCCTCCTTTAACGAGCCTTAGACGCGCAAATTTCAGATAAATCGAACTAGTGAATTCCAAATACCAAATGGTTATACCCGTGAAGAAAAAAACTAAAGCAAGCTATAAACATAAACATATATAAACATAACATTTAAGTACAGATATTGCAGCTAAAAATAAACCAGATATGAAATCTACATGATAGAACCAGCTTAGCTGCTCAAGGGAGGAAGAATCTTTTTTCTCCTCTTCCCTTTAGGAACTCTGCTAAAAACACCATTAAAATACATAGGAATAACCAACTTCAGACATCAAGAAAACAGTTTTGCCTGTTTCTGTTCTGCTATGCAATCTTACATACACTTGAATATTTGCATAGGAACGAAAAAAAAGGCACACCTTCGCTAGCCTATTGTTGCCATCGGTTGTGTACTCCTATGGCATAACTCGTGGGAGTAATAAAAATTGGTAGTATATGCTATACAGGAATTACATCACCGTCCTGAATATCGTCACAGGTCAAGATGAGACCTTCTACATAAGTCGGAAGAAGACAACAGAGCCATTGACAGCCTGTTGAAATAGGCTCAGGTGGAGGAACAATCATTAGCACGTTCTCTTGGCGCCTAACAACGCCCATGACACTTACGGTGCTCCCTTCTTTGATGTAACTGTAATTTTTTAAGCAATCAGCAAGAGCCTTAGTCTCGGGAAGCTTTCACGAGTTGGAATAAATACATGATTTTCGCTGAATAAACTCAACTTACCCTTCTTTCAGCCGCATTACACGATCATCACTTGAGAGGCTTCGATCAGCAAGCCATCGTATGAAGTTGGGAGACAACTCACTGTTACCCCTTGTTATATCAACAACTGTTGTTGATTTTACAAATGGCGCCACCTTTGCTCCATAGCCTGCCTTAACCAGCGCTCTTAATCCAGTCTGGAAGTCTGATATATAGAAATCACCAACATAGTTCTGTTACCAAGAGACATATCAGTTTCTCATTAGACATAACATTTGGAGTCATGACCAGTACATAATCATGGGATGAGGGGAAGAGGCAAAGTATCAATTGCCACCACTCGTTAGACCTCGTAGGAGTTGATAGTACAAACTTTTGTATATCAGAAAGTTACGTATCAGAAAGAGCAACAGAACTATTGGCTTTAGCACAATCTGACCGGTAGAAGTCTAGAAATTTCTGAAAACTTAAGCCTTGAAGTTGGTAAATGATGGTGGCTACAAGTCTTTTTGACTCTATGAACTCGCACAGAAGTTTGTTTGCTCAGGCTTGAAGATAGATACTCCATCGCCTTATATGACCTGAATTCCAAAATTTCAGCTTGAAGCTTCATACTCCTTCCGTTTTAATTTGTTTGTGTACTTTCCCTTTTAGTCTGTTTTAAAAAAATGCCTATTTCCTTTTTTGGCAACTCTTTATTTCCAACTAACAACATGGCATGTTTAAGATCACAAAATTAACGAACATTTTGGTACATTCTACATGTCTTTAGTTTAAGACCACAAGATTCAAAAAAAAAATTTACTTTCTTAAACTTCATGCCAAGCCAAAATCAAACAAACAAATTGAAACAGAGGGAGTATAACTTAATTCAAGTTCCCATGTAATTTTTTAATGACACCACATCTTATGGAACCTCAACTATTACACCAGGTACCTACTACCTCCCACCAGTATAGGTACCGGATAACTTCCTGAAGCATTTGTATTCAACTTCTAACGACGATGAATCAACGTAACTATATCTATGCCACTGTTATGTAATAATAACTACTGTACTTGAAATAGCATTCAGAGACATCTCATACCAATTGACACTGAGTACTGGGATCAAATCAAGAAATACTCAAATAGTTGATATGCAAACCAACCTCCGAATGCCTGCGTCCCCATGAAAAGCTACTGTGTCTAGGATTTGCAGATTTTCCAACGCAACCTTTGTATTCGTGCAATTCTGTAGAAGCATATACACATCTTGGTATCCGCTGAAAAGAAGTTTCAAGAGGGATACTGCCGCAGGTGACAACCTGCAAAAAGAAAAGAACAATTAGTATTATTCCCTAAATAAAATCATTGAAAGTGTGCAGAATTTGGAATGCAAGATCTTTATGTGTTACAAGTAATCCATTGGTAGTATGATGGTAAACTTTTGATAAGGTAGCATAATGGCAAACTTTATGGGTGCATTCATATTTTTTTCATGAGAAGCTTGAGTTTTATATACTTTAGAATAGCACCAGCGGATGTACTATTAAGGCTGTATGAAGTGACAAAAGAACAAACAACAAAAGTGTTCCCCGTCTAATCTTTTATGAATTCTAATGTTTTTAGAACTGTTTCATTCATTTACGTGTTCCATCCTACACCATAAGCAAAACAAAAAATATACAGTTTCTATGTGCATTCATGCAAAAACTGACACCTTATAAGGAACATTAAAAAGTAAAACAAACTACAGGCCGGTCTTTTCCACCTTTACAAGCCACTAAGGCTTGACACGGTCTAAAAGTTCTCACCACTAAAAGTTCAGATGAATTAATAAATTTCCATCTAAATTCCAAAGAAAGAATAGAATTCTAGCAGGTGGCATCAACTCTATCACACTCCAAACATTAAAACATGATTATTTTAAACTTAATGACTAAGAAGATTAAACATGATCTCAACATAAGATTCGTTTACATCTTCTGGAGTAGAAACGTGGATATTAGAAGATCACAATCGTAAATTTCACTTTCCCTAGGTTCAACATCTGCCGTGTCTATTTGAAAAGTGAATTATGCAAGACGATCCAAAACAAAATTTTGAGCAAATTAGCAAGGACAGAGAGCTATTTTTGGAGGCTCGGAGCAACAAGAAGCACAGGGAGAGTACTTAGTGTGTCCAGCTGAATGCAGCAAGTCCTTAAATTGCTTAATTTCATATGACCAAGACGTTTTAAAAGAACAACCAAATTAATAATTTCAAGTGGATTTAGCTCTTGGAAAATATAACTGGGGTGTCCAATCCTAACCAGGTTAGCAACCACTACAATTATGAGAATTTCATAGTGAGTCCCAGCTATACCATAGGCTTTAAAGGTGTTAGACGACTTCTTTATCACGGTGTGCGGGCCAACTTACGCACACACCTTGACTACTACACTTGATAAAGGTGCTACATGAATTAAATAACACTTATCATGAACCTTCCCTTTCAACATTATTTGCAAGTCATGACGGGTATGGTTTCCATAGCAACTCAAAGATGAAGTCCAAGAAAAGTGATTCACTTAATGTAGCAATAATTTATTTAATACCGTAGAAATGGGAAAAGTTTAGGGACACATTTATCTAGATTTTACTCAAACACCATAATGTATGCACATGTTATACAATAATTGGATTACCACATTGAAAGCTAACTTGGACACCCTTTTTTACTCCATTTGTATAAAGAAAAGTAGTTCTCCAATTTTTGGGCTGTTTTGGAGGGTTATTTTTTTTTCTTTTCCTTTTTGTGGAAAAGGATGGATCATATTTGGCAAATGTGCATTTCGGAAAACCACTACATGAGGGGGTTATAGAAATAATATTTTTGAGACTGGTTATAGAAAAGATGTATTCTATACTAGACAACTCCATAAGTTCCTTATTAGGCAATACTAGACAATACACAAACGCCTTAAGCTAATTACTTGAAAAATTAAAATTACAAGTACAGTTGTCATTTGAGACCTCAATTGGTCAAAATTGAAACCTTCCCGTCGATGTGAGTTCTTGGAGAAAATCAGCCTGTTATCCCTAGAGTAACTTCTATCCGTTGAGCGACAGCCCTTCCACTACAAAGGGGCTCTTTTTAGATTGGCTCCTACCTTCAGCAAATTTTGAGGCTTGCAAGATGATGATTTTTAGCAATAATAATGAGAATTTTTCTATCAATGATATTACAACAGTGAGGATTATTTTTAGTATTGTTCCTTTCGAATGTGATACACATAAGTAGAAAAGATATATCAGGTAATCATGACATTATCTAGAACTATGATTAGTAAACTAACGTATTTAGATTAGAACAACCACTTCGAAATGTAATAAGATATGCAGAAAAATGAGCAAAATTTAGTTCTTATACCATCCCATGATATCATTTAAAGAGTCCATCTGACTAGAGGGATTAGTAAGGGGGGGAAAGCAAGCAAGAAAAAAGCATAAGTTCTCCCTGTTTTAGGTACGATAGGAATTCCAATGGAGGACTAAAGAAAAACAACAAATACTTTTTGGATAAAGGAAACAAAGAGATAATTAGACCTGAACGCTACATACAATTAAAGGAAGGCCATGAAAAGCAGTAGTTATTTTCTAGTATCAAAAGAAAAGAAAGGGGAGCACAAATAAACTTATAAGAAGATAAGAGGTATTTCACTGTTGAATAAGTAATAAAAGAATACAAGATATCGCAAAGGTAGTTCTAACCCTCTTACTCTTGTTTGTCATAGATAACCAACAGTCTATTAAAACTGCATAGAAAGTATATGTATATACACATCAGCAGTCAGTACATATCCACTTATCATATCACTTTTTCCTTCCCTCTTCTCACCTTCTAACTCGCGGATAAGTACGTTTAGCAATTTACTCCCCTTTTCTACCACATTACAAAATCCCATCTTCCCACTTTCTAAAACAACTCTTCCACGCTAAGAATTGAATAAGTTCAGATCAGTACTCTGCAGCCAATGCTTTGCAAGACTAAGGCATCAGATAAAGATCTGTGCTTTAACCCTTCCTTAAGCATAATTTAGGTGACTTCATGCAAAATCAATATGAAAAATTCCCCCTCCAACTCAAATCAAAGCTTAACGGAGATCCCACAAGAACAATCAAAGTCATTCCACAACACATGGTTATCGTCACCTCCAAGGACAATATGGTAATTGACAATCTTAAGACACTAAATAAAGCTATGTGCTTTAACCCTTCCTTAAGCATAATTTAGGTGACTTCAAGCAAAATCAATACGGAAAATTCTTCTCCAACTCAAATCAAAGCTTAGCAAGGACAACACATGGTCATCGTCACCTCCAAGGACAATATGGTAAATGAGAATCTTAAATACTATCATCCATAACATCTATCCTACTAACCAACCATAACTACCACCTAATGACAAAATCATTACTATATTTAATAAAACATTTTAAACATTTCAACATCACCAAACCAAATTTAACAAATATCAAATACAAATCAGACTACAATTGAATTTTGTATAATTCAAACTAATATAGAAATTGACATATGAGTTTGAAATTACCCCAGTAACCTTCACAAACTGTCCATTAACAGCACCTCTAAGCTCAGCATCAGGATATCTTCTTAGAAACCCCACTAATCCTCGCTCTTTATAGGCGTAATTCCACAGTAAGATCATCACAATTGGAGCAACAACACCACCAACACTAATCAAAATCACCGACTTTTTCACCGTTGCCATCACGAAAGCACCCGCCATTAAAGCCATCAACAGCACCACGAATAACACCCACATTGCCACTCTTGAAACCTTGAAACCCATCTTTATATCACCACTCAAGCTAGTCACAGAGGATCCATAGACTACTTTTTTGAACGAAATTGCCGGCTCAAGCTGACCGGACCGCCGACCGGCATTTGAACTCAACGGACCGGAGATAATGAGACCCGTTGGCTGGATTGGACCGGAACCGGAGGAAGAAGATTTCTTAGGAATCGGACCGGAATTGGAGGATTTGTGACCACCCATTTGACCCGAATTCGGCCCGGATCTGACGGATCCACTGTTATGCTGCGAAGATGATGAAGCCCTTGAAGATGGTTTTTTCAGAATTGGTGGGGTAGGGTAGTGGTCCCCACTTGAGATATCGATACCGTACATTTTGCCAAGCTCGCCGGACTTCTTGACGTCGCCGCCGGTGTACGGAACGGAACGAGATGCAGCTGTAGGCCGTTCTTTGTACTGTTCGGGTCTTCCCGAGACGACTAACCCATTGCTCAGCTGGTGTGACCCGGTTCGAGAACCCATTTTGTTTTCCTCTCCGTAGAGAATGAGAATCAAAAAGTGAAAGTTGCAGAAAGTGAGTGTTTAAGCTTTTGGAGAGTGAAGAAAAAGGAGAGTGGCGAGTTGGGGGGGTAGGCTAGCGGGTGGAGTGGGTTGTGAAAAGACAAAAAAGGACATTACGGTCTTAACGGTGGATTGTTTCACTCTTAATCAGATATATCGGTGTTCGATCCCTAGGTATTGAAAAAATCATGTTTTGAGCATTACCTTCAAATGAATCTGCGATGCACGATTCGAATTTAATCGGGACTTCACCGACTTCGAACATTGGGTGGAAAAAAAAAAAGCATAGTAGTACATATGATTAGAAATGATTAAGGCCTAATTAAATTAAATACGGTATATTCACTTCATTCATGCATGCTTTTACATTGTATATTAGTACTAATAATTTTAATTAATTGCTAAGCAATTAAATAAGGGATTTAAAAGACAATGATGGACATGTGCCTTCTTTTTCCAATCTAGGAGGTTGCTAGACACCTTTTTTAAAAATTTATTTTATATTATTTTATAAATATTTTTAGATGGAAGTTTGTCAGTATAGGCCATACAATTTTTGTTTTTATGTTTGGCATTAATAATTGATTAACTGTTTATAAAATAAATTATTTATTAGTTTTCATGTCCTTATAATTGTTTTCTCTATTTTATTTTTTTGTGTCGGTGTCAAATTAACCATTGCCACCTGCTTGTTATTAAATGAATAGACTGTTTGAAAAAAACACAATTTTTTTTACTAATAATAGTAAAAAAGGGCAGCCCGGTACACTAAAGCTCCCGCTATGCGCGGGGTCCGGGGAAGGGCCTGACCACAAGGGTCTATTGTACGCAGCCTTGCCTTGCATTACAGCCTTGCCGTACTAATAATAGTACGTGAAAGAATATTAATTTTGTCCTAATAGGGTATTAAATAAATGTGATCATTTATTATTAGATTATAATAAAAGCAATTGAACTAATGATATCTTAGTTTGAAATTAAAGTCTCCCAATATGTCAAACTTTGAATTGATTAATGAAGTAATGTAGTAATTAAAGGTTAGTTTTTTTTTAATTTAAATTGAAGATCTATCGAAAATAGTATCTTTATTTCTATAAGGTATAGTTTAGATTTACGTACACTCTACAAATAATAAAATAATTTTTTTGATATTCTTCCAAAACTATTTTGACACGTGAAACTCTTATTATTCTATGTTGAGCTATATTAATATAATCACAACTGAATACGAAATTATTTGCTTATGTTAAACATATGAATGATGCTATAATTTGACACGTGAATTCTTACTAGCTTTTGGGGACGTATATGTAATTTTTGTCAAAAATATGTAACTTGTTGTTTGGAGATTTTAGTTAGTACCTAAAGAAGCATAATTATTCTACTTTATCTTAAAACTTTTAATTTGTTAAGTTATTTCGATTACTTTCAAATCTTATGTAAAGATAATCTTTTGCTTTCTTAAGTTAACTAATATATATATATATATATATATATATATAAACACCTTTTGACTCACAAGTGTATTAAGTTTCAACAATAGGTTCAGCTAAATTTATTTTTCTACGTGGATCGTAATATATATAGTCGTTAAAATATTAAATAATTTATATTCAAACTCATAATTTTAAAATAGAATGAATTTAGTTATAAAATCAAAATGTTGACCCCATCAAATCAAGAATTCATCAATCTCAATTTAACATGTCATTTAGTTAAATCAATATGATAATAAAATGGTTAATAGTTTATTTAATTTCTATTTAAAAAGTAAAACGATACCAATAAAAATTGATTACATTCTTAGAACTACAACCCGAGATCAATAATATTGTCATTATAAATAAAAATAATTTAAAATGGCAAGATTACATTATTATAAATAAATAATTAATGTCGAATTCTTGATCGAATAAACTTGTGAATTAGAGTTCCATCTTTTAAGAATTAAATTCGTATTATCACTCAATTAATTATATTAAATAACATTGAGCTAATCATATGTTTCAAATAATGATGACAAGGAAATGACCAACTTGTGGGGAAACCATAATTAAAATTAGGAATAAGAAATATATTATGTGTACCTTATGTTTGCTATTCGAAAAAGAATACGTAATTTATATCAATGATTAGTAGGACTAGAATTGCTAGTGTTTATTTTTCAATTTTATTGTGCTTTCATCAAAATTCAATTAAATAAAAACACAGTAAAGAGTTAAAATATAACATGCGTTGAATTATGATATTATTTTTCTTAGTTGCGCTTATTTGCACAGTAAAAATAAAAAAATTGCTATCAAAGAGAAATCTCGTGATTCATATAATCATACGCAACTTCTGTTACAAGTGCCTGAAATTCAGTCGTATATATATTTTTTAAGTATATTTACCTTAAGGTAAATCATATATGTCAAATTCGATCAACAACAACTTTATATACAAATGTGAAGTTTAATTAGGCCAAACTTCAATCGTCTGTGTTTGCAAGTTTTTTTTAAACTTCAATGGCGTATATCTGAAATTGATTCTAAAGTGATTAAACTTATAACGATTCATAAAATCGGGCTATGCCTTAAATAAGGGTCCCAAAATCGACTATTCGTACACTTTACCATACTTCTTTAACTAACCGAACCGGCATGTTGAGATTTAATTGGGCCTCCTTCTAGCCCAGATTACATTAGGAGCTTTTAGTATATGGGCCTGGATTCACTTCGAAGCCCAATCAAATTCTTCATGGACTATCTACACATGAAAAGGACCTCACATAACCACTTTTGGTGAAAGATATGGGCTTGATAGTCTAATTTGTATAGCAACATGCTACACTTTGCCATAGAAAGCAACTCTATTGAAGAAAACATAATTCAAGATATTCCACATTAAAGTTTTTGCAATGTTGTACCTCTTCATAATCTATTTACAATATCTATTAATGTAATTAACTTAGTGATAGATTATGTTATTGAAAGTCTAAAATATGAAACAAAATATAGAACTAAAAAATCTGAGGGGTTGACCCTTTGTAAATGTCATAACTCATAACAGATGACCTATAACCTTTATTATAGAAACTATATGGTAATTAAAAACTACAATCATAGGTTCTTTTATCCATCAAAACAGTAGATTTGTTACACTCGTATATCTTTTTGTTCCAAGAATTAAGTTGTTCACCCCTTTAAGCGGTATGTGAGTTGTGTTCAAAATGTCATGAGACAGTTTGGTGTGGAAATTAAAAAGAGAATGGATACATGGTGGTAATTTTTTTTAAAAAAAAAATAAAATACCATAAGGGGTTGTGGTAGGATGCATGTATAGGATTCATCTACACCAAACAAAGCTCATGAGTCCAAGCCTCAAGTATGTAAAAATTTTTAGTATGAAGCACTTTTCCTTTATTGGCCCTTATACAACTCGAATATGGATTAATCGAGCCTTTAATATGTTATTATACACCGAATACGAAACCAATTAAAATAAAATATGAAACAATCTATATATGAGACAACATGAAATGAACCATGTAATGTTGTAAAACTAAAAAAGGTAGTGTATACAACTATCCAAATTGGTCCCAACAATTTTATTTCATGGCAGTGCCCATAAAGAAATCAATTTTCTAATGAGTTAAGGTACCTTATCCCCCACATTGAATAGGAAGTATCTGCAAAAATCTTTCTTTGAAGGAATTTAGTTTGCCTTACATGCAGAGGAAAAATGAGATGTTTTTTTATTAATCAAATAATAATAATATGTGTATCATCTTATATATACTTCTATTATATTGTCACATATTTATTATCTCTGATCAATATAAGATATTAATTAACTTTATCTACCAAACTTCGAAAAATGAAAAGATATCATTTAATTTTTTTCTCATAAATAAGCTCGATTTTAATATGAAAAAATGGAAGAGAAGTATCGGATGCAAGCTAAACACATATTCAAGATGATAGAGAAACTCTTCGTAGAAAACATTTTCTTTTTTAAGAGGACATTGGACAATCAATGTTTAAATTAATCGACTCAGTAAATTTCAAATATTAAATGCCAATACTAAAATCATTTTAAGTAAAAAATATTCAAAATATTGGGAAGGAAACATTAGAAGAAACTAAAGAGATTCTAATATCTATAACATGTACCTACAAAATTATTATCACTTATACATGCTTATGGGGAACAAAAAGATTGCAAATTTACTAGCTAAGGAAAGAACAAAAAAAAATAGCAATTCCTTCAGTATTTGTCTATGATGCTTACTGAACGTATGTACATATGTGCATGTATGTCCAGTAAGCATCATAAGCAAGTACTCGTAATCGTTTTATAGTGAGCAATCTATTTATTTGTATTCAATCAATAGTGTTTCATTTATCCTTAACGATGAAAGTGTTCAACCACGAAAAACAAGTTTTTTTGTCTATTCCTAAATAGAAGTTGTAGTGGTGCTTTTCTAAACTATTTTTCCTAAAATTTTGTGGTTCTTAACAATGTGGTCACTTTTAAAAGGAAACAGGGAGGAGTTGGATTCCTTTTTAAAAAGCTTTTTTTTTTTTTTTTTTTTCGTTTTTCTTTCTCTCTGTCAAAGTCTTAAAAAGCTTTAATTTGATCTTTGAACCAAGAATTCACGAGACTTCCCTGAAATCACTGCTTTGACATTCATCTTTCTCTGCCAAAAAATAACCAAACTACTCACTTTTCCCAAAATGACTAGTGCAAAAGAGTCTTGCCACTCTCACAGACTACAACTTAAAAAGAGACTCCATTTTTATGGCTATTCTTCTTTCAGTTTTTGTCGCCTTGAAACCCCTTTTGTCTTGTCTTCATCATTCATTCCTTTTCCATAGCTGTTTCTTGTAACTTCTAGTAAAAAAAAACTCCATTTTTATGACTATTGATCTTAGTTTTTGTCACCTTGAAACCCCTTTTGCCTTAATTTGTAATTTTTAGTAAAAAAAAAAGATTCCATTTTGATGACTATTGTCTCAATTTTTGTCACCTTGAAACCACTTTTACCTTAATTTGTGAACTTTAGTAAGAAAGACTCTATTTTTATGGCTATTCATCCTTCAGTTTTGGTTACAATGAAACCCCTTTTGCCTTTTCTTCATCATTCATTCCTTTTCCATAGCTGTTTCTTGTAATATTTTTTGGTTTTCATGGGCTTGGAATTTCACTTAACTTAATCATGCAAAATTTTCTGTAAGGGGTTCATTTTCTTGGTTTATGGCTTAATGGTTGTCTTTGTTTTTGGTTCTTGTTTGATAGATTCATGAATTTAAGCTTACCCTTTAGAACTCATGTTTCTGAATCAGTTCATGCATTTCTTGAAATCAAATCACACATTCAGAAGAAAAATTACCTTCTGAAAGTGTGTTTTGAGTTTTGACACTTTTTTGTCTTTTAAAAAGAAGGGGTTGTGTTTTTTTTAGGTCTTTTTTCCATGGCTACTTGTTTTAATCCTTTTAGGCTTAGAAGGTCTAAGAGTAAACCATTTGAAATGCCTTCTACTTCTTCAAGAACTCAGTGGAGTTCATGTGATATGGAGACAATGGATAAGAAAAGATTTGATAGTTTAGAGTCATGGTCAATGATATTAGAATCTGATAATGTTGAAAGTTGGGAGGTTTCTAAGGAGGATCAAGAAGAATGGACAGCTGATTTGTCTCAGTTGTTTATAGGTAATAAATTTGCTTCTGGTGCACATAGCAGGATTTATAGAGGAATTTACAAGCAAAGAGCAGTTGCTGTGAAAATGGTGAGGATTCCAACTCATAAGGAGGAAACTAGAGCTAAGCTTGAACAGCAGTTCAAGTCTGAAGTTCGTCTGCTTTCGCGTTTATATCATCCCAATATAGTGCAGGTTGCAGTTCCTTTTACATTTCAGAATGATGTCTTTTATGCTCTTTTTATGTTATTTATCATGTTTTACTTGTAATGATAGTTATGCTCCTTTTGTTGTTTATCATATTTATTTGGATGTGTCTTTACTGCGCAAGGGTGGTGTCCAGGCCACCTTGACAATCTTATAGTGAAGTTGGTTCGACCGAATCCCCTTTGTTGGGAAATCGTACTCCCTTCCTCTCAATTTTATGTAACACTTTTCGCTTCTCGAGATTCAAACTATGTTAACTTTGACCAGACATATTTTAAAATGTACTTTTTCATCATATTGACATGAGAATATAAATTTTTAAAAATTGAAGATATAAATAAAGAAATGAATTTCTATTTTTTACCGAAACATATCAATTGTTCGAACTCTTGATAAAGGAAAGAGATGTTGTGTATTGCAACTTATAGTACTTCTCGTGTAGTTTTTGAATCTAAAGTTAAAGTTTAATATATTGAGTTGATCTAATCCAAGCTTCGAAGATTAGTCAAATTGACTCTCAATAAGTAAAAAATGTCACATAAATTGGGACGGGGAGTAAAGCGCAAATAGAGAAAAGTTTTTTTTTTTTGGTCTATACACAAACTTTTGAATCCTCTTTACTTACTTTTGGTTGGAAGATTGAAACTTTTGAATCCTCTATAGGGAACTTGTTTTCTCTTGTTAGCATAGATGCCTATGTAATTCTTCTCACTAAGACTTAGGCAGATGGACGGTTTTTGTCTCATGTTTACTTGTATTCTTGTAGTGGGAATAGTAGAAATTTTCTCAGAGAACTTAAAATTATGCTCCTGCATTTAGTACTACGCAAGACGATTCTGTGCTCCAAAATTTAACCTTATCAAACACTTCCAGTCCTGACCCCTTGTGGAAGCTAAGTGTTTAGTTTGCTACTGTATTTCAAAAAGAATTGACTAACTAAATATGCTACACAGATGACTAGAGAATTGTGACATTACCTGTTAGTAATAACACATGGTTCTTCTTAGCACAAAACCATCGATGTCTAGTATTTGTCTCGTTTTTAAGGAACATACTTCTTCGTGTATAGTTTCTCCCTTGTTCTAAATACTTAACTTTCTGTGACCTTTAGCTTATTTTCAGCTTTGATTATTAAGAGTAAATGCTTGAAAAGGCAGAAATAGAATAGGTCTTGGTCCTTGTTCTGATCCGGTGAAGTTACCTGCATTCTGTCTCTAGGAAGGTTCTGATTTTCAAATGCATCTTCTCTCTTTTATCTTCAGTTGTCAAAATTAATATGCTGTCCATAACCATCAGCAACATCGAAAAGACAAATATGAAATAGATGGGCAAGTAGGCACGAAGCTGGTTATTACCACACACTTGCTCCAACTCTGCCTAGCAGATGATGAAGTACTCTGTAGTAGGGGAAGTAGGAGACGAAAGTGAGAACATCGGAAAATTTTGCTGGCATTTGTTAGGGAAGAAGCAAGAGACTAATTCAGGAAGTGATTAGCTCTTTGCATTTCTTGATAAAAATAGATAAGTTCTGTGCAATTTGCACACCTTGACCCCTAGTAAGCTTCCTAAATGGGCACTATAACGAAAATATTGTTCATTGAGTTGTTTTGTTGTGTGGGATCTTTCAAGTTTTTACCTTTTTTTTTGTCCAACATTGGAGAGAATCCATGCCTTGAAAACCTAAGGGTTCCTCCACAAAGTTCATCCCCGGAGGGTGAGTCAGGGCCTAAGATCATTCCGTAAGGCGTAGTCGATGGACAATACTACCCCTTGTTGGTCCCAAGGGACGGAGGAGGCTAGGTCCAAATTTTTATTTTCTGTGAATGAGACTATCAATTTGGATTCTGTAAATTTGTGCAGCTTCTGTTGATGCATAATCTACTGTGAAATGATAATTTTTTCTTCCAATATATCTGTTTATCTACAGTTCATTGCTGCTTGTAAAAAGCCTCCTGTATACTGTATCATTATGGAGTACATGTCACAAGGAACTTTGAGGATGTATCTCAACAAGAAAGAGCCTTATTCACTTTCCATAGAAACAATTCTGAGGTTAGCTCTCGATATATCACGAGGGATGATGTATCTTCATTCACAAGGGGTGATCCATAGAGACCTCAAATCAAGTAATTTACTTCTGAATGACGAAATGCGTGTCAAGGTTGCAGATTTTGGGACATCATGTCTTGAAACACAGTGCCGAGAAGCCAAAGGAAATATGGGAACTTACCGTTGGATGGCACCAGAGATGATTAAGGAAAAATCTTATACTCGGAAAGTTGACGTCTACAGTTTCGGAATTGTGCTCTGGGAGCTCACAACAGCTCTGTTACCATTTCAAGGAATGACACCCGTGCAAGCCGCTTTTGCTGTTGCCGAGAAGGTTAGCTTCTAAAGCCGATTCTCTTATAACAGAATTTCTAGTTGACTTTGATTTTAAACATACTGCACCTATTTTTGTTTTCCATTTCCCCATTCATTGGTAATTTGACGAACTTATTAGCCAGAACAATTCTTCCTCGTCCTGAGCTTGTTTAACTTGCCAAGAACTAAACCGACCTCCATTTTAACATTACTTTTGTTAGCTGATGATGAGGTCGCTGAATTTTGCTGTTGTAAGTTACATGTAGAGGAACCATACAAAGCACCTATAATTGGTGCTTCTTTTATTAGTTTCTCGGGGTACATGACTCGCTAAAACTTTCTGCATTTGGCAGATTTGTGTCTTTAATCAATCCAAATATATTTCCTTAAAAGAATCTCACCATTGTGCATCATTGCTTGGAACAAGACTTTAGCATCCTTGTCAAATAGATGGCATTATACTACTTTTAGCCAAAAAAATTGTATTGTTTAGAAGAGTGTTTCTGCACCCTTCTTAGACAGGTCACTCTGGAGCCTTGAAATAACTTTCCTTCGATGAGTAACCAGCGAAACTCGTTTACTTCTCAGCCATGAGCTGAATTCTAGTTTGTTGTACAATTGGCTCTTGAGAGATGAAGTTGTTTCAACCATAACAACTTCACGCATTAAGAGTGGTTCATATGCTGAAGATTTCTCAAGAAAATAGTGGCGATGAATATATCTGAAAAGTTTGAAAACCTTGTTGGTCGGACTCTTCAAAAATGTCACTGGCTGCATGTCAGATCCTCCAAAACTAGTGCATTTTGGAGGGTCAGACATGGGTGCATCAACATTTTGGAGAGTCCGAGCAACATAGGACTTTGAAATGCTCTTTTTCTCATCATTCCTCCTTGTTCTTGATGTATGTGATGTGGGAAAAAGCATGCTTGAACACAACATTATTACAAATGCGTATCAAATGTTCTCTGCTCCATGACACAATAGGTCACTCATTTGGAATAAAACTCCAAGTTCCCAATACCTAGCAATAGTCTCCTTTCTCTATTTAATTTGATGGTTTATGTCCCTAGAGGCGCATAAGCATTGATGAAATGGTTCATGGAGGTTTTAGTGTTTCCAAATATAGGACGGTGCACGAAACTCAAGGTAGCCAAATTCAGAACCGGATTATTTCCAAATTTTCCATTATAAGAAGAGAATTCATCTTCAAAATGTTATGGGGAAAGCAAAAAGGAGGAGGTCATAGTACTAATTTCTTGTACCTTTACCTAATACCTTATTTTCATCAAACATGAAAGCAAAGATCCCCCCCGCTCATGAAATGACTCCGTTGCAATGGATGACAGATGGCTTTTAGTTCCCGAATTACCGGAGTCATCCATTAGCTGGAAAGGGGCCTAGAAGTGCCTACTACTACCAGAGACGGATCCAGAATTTTGAATTTATGAGTTCTAGTTTTTAGAAAAGACAGTTTATTAGATTCCTGGAGAAACTATTTATCTATATATTAAGTGAATTTCTTAACACAAATACAGGATTTTGGCCGAAACTAATGAGTTCTACCGATTCCTTTAACTAACACTCTACCTCCGCCCCTACTACAAGTCTACAACACACTACTCTTGGTGTTCAAGATTTAATATGTATGTATATAAAGTAATTTTTTGACCTATATATGCAATATAATATTCTCTATACGAAGTATAATCTTCGATGAAAGGTGTTCAACTGACCACCCTTCGGTCTATATAGCCTCTACACATTTATAGAGCTAACTTGTCCGGTGCCTGACAGAGCTAATAGATCTATTGAACCCTTTTTTTTCATTTTTATTGGTACATTTCATCCGTTTTATATCGTTTTTTCACTATTTTGCAGAACGAACGACCGCCTTTGCCAGCCAGTTGTCAACCAGCACTTGCACACCTCATCAAACGTTGCTGGGCAGTGAACCCCTCGAAGAGGCCAGACTTCACGGACATCGTTTCTGCTCTAGAGAAATACGACGAATGCATCAAGGAAGGCCTTCCGCTGACTCTCCATTCAGGATTAGTCAGCCGGAACGCCATTCTTGAACGATTGAAAGGCTGTGTATCCATGAGTTCATCTGTAATTATACATGTCTGACTCTTTTTTACCAAACAAATAATTGTGTATTTGATCATCAAAGCCTTTTGGTTCTCCAAAAGGTTTAGTAAATTACAACTTGTATATATGTTAATGTGTAGTTATCAAATGTGTTATAGGATGCTTAACATTATTGTGAATGGTCTGCTGGTGGCATTTCATGTATGTACCTAATTTTCTTTCCTTTTTTTTTGGACTAATCAGTGATAATGGTGGTTGTTGAGTTGTTGAATACCGAGGTGAATTCAGAATTTAAGATTTATGATTTTTTATGAAGATCTTAAGTTCGTATTGTGTGTTCACAGTCAAATATTTAATGATACAACGACATACCCAGTATTATCCGAATCTGAAGAGAGTAGGATGTGTTCAGATCTTACCCCTATTTTTGTGGGATAACAAGGTTATTTTCAATAGACATTCAACACAACGATATATTACCAAAATTGACTTTGAAAAAGAAAATAGTGAAGCAATAGTTATATATATAATTTGAACAAAAATTGTTGAATTCACGTGAATTCGTAATTATTTCATTGTATTTTTGAGTTTATTGTTTTATTTTAGGTGTGCCAACTATATCTTGAATTGTGCTACAACAACTATGCCTCAGTTCGAAGCAACTAGAAATTGATTCATGAATTCTCATCGATTATATTACTTTAGGTAAATACAATCTTGAATCAATATTATACAACAAAAAGGAACAATAATAGTGATTTAGTTTCAAACAAATTGGAATCAGTTATATGAATTCTAATAAATCATGTTATTCCATTTTAAATTCAACTCAAATCAACATCATACAAAAAAGAAAGTAAAAGCATTACAAGTTATTGATGATAGTAGATTATTTTAATTTAAACCAAGTTTCAATAAATGCTCCTTATGATAATGTTACAAGTCACTTCAACTTGTTTGTTTTAATTTTACTTAAATTTTGATGGTATCATGACATTAAAATCTATCGTTACATTATATTTTACAAAAAAAAATAATAATTAACAATTTAATTCCAAATAAGTCGGGATTAATTATATTTTCTATAGTGACTATTTTTGTGTTCACTAATAACCAAACACTACTAAAAAAGAAAAATACAGTACAAATTAGAGACGGACAACTTTTATTGTTAAGCAACAACAAGTTATCACTAATACTATTTAGTGATAGATATTAAAAAAATCATGTTATCTAAGGAGTTATTTAGTCATAGATTAACAACAAATTTCTTTAATTTTTTTTTAAAAAGAGTGAGTAGACTCTTTCAGTTGCTATAGGAGTTGTTGAGTGGTTGGATAGATTCTTTTCAGACTATTAATGTTATCTTATACTATTAAAATATCATAAAATTTCTTTATTGTATAACTGAAGTTTGGCTTATTTTAAATCAATAATAGTTGGCTATTGATTAATCAATAATTAATGCTTCATATTCTTTTCAGTCATGTATTTTATAAGTGAGGTGTGAGGAGGATATTGTATATGTGATCTTTATCTTCTTTTTTTTGCAGGTAGAAAATTTGTTTTCGATATATTTTTGAATCAAATAAAATATATCGAAATCAAGTATGTAAAAGAAATACAAGAGTGAAGAAGTCATGTTGAAATAACGTAGAAGAAAGTAGTATAATATGATAGTCGAAGCAAAGAAAACAATGGATAATAAGTAAAAATGAAGAGTAAAATACTAAAAAAGTAATAATATCAATGATGATAAAGAAAACTAGACAACGCTTGAATACTCACTAATCCTCTACCTTCAATTTATTTATTTTTAGTTATTTAGGGTAATATCTTCAAAGTTATTCAAGTATATGTAAGTTAAAAAAATTTAAAAATCATGGTGCTATAGCTGTACACATTTTCAATATTATTGTTGACTTATTTTCAATTGTAAGAATTGTTGAACAAAAGTTGACTCTAATTTCTGGAAAATTCTCATACTCAGATCCAGTCTTTAGGTTTATTTTGGACTTGTTCAGGATTCTTTTTATTGACCAATTGTATCCATAGACATCCATTAATGACTTTTACTATCTTATTTTATTCTGTTTTTGTAATTTTAAAACGCGTTTAATAATTTCTTCATGTTTATTAATTAGTAAAGGTTTGTTACTTTATCATAATTGGTAGGATAAGGCCTAATTATCCAAGATATTCTGCCTAAAAATCCGATGGATATTCTGCCTAATGATATAAATTTGCCAAAAAAAATAATCCATTTTTGGTTGTCTCCATCCTTAATTATACTTCATTAGTCTTTTAATGATGGTATTATCATAGGTAGATTCTGATATCAAATTTTATGAGTTTAATTTTTAAGATTAATAATAAATTTATTATATTTTTGAAATTGTGATATTATATTTTATGTTTTTTTTGTGGAATTCAAAAAAAAATTTAGTCAAATTCGTCAGGCAGATTTTGAGTAAAAGCTAACAATAGTAATCATCATGAATTCAAAGGTGGCAAACAAAATCCCAAAAATGTTAGTTGATCAACTAGAGGTTTGTCACTATTTGAAGAACTTGCACTTGACCAAGTCAAGTTCTTTTTTTGGTATATAGGAGATTTTTTTTTCGCTCGATGTTCGTTATTCGCTTTGAAGCTTGATTGATCAATTAGACTTTATGTCAGAAAATTACATAATCAAACAATTGATATTAGAGTTAATGATTCAATTAGATGTGTATGAAGACAGTGAAGTGATGACATAAGGCTCGGCTTAGTGCCTCTATTGTTTGCGAGCCGATTTACTATCTTTATCCGTAGTTTGAAATATGTACGCATAAAACAAAATATGTAAGCTTTAGGAGCCATAAATATTCAGATAATGTGAGTGACACACAATTAATATTAAATAAGCTCATAAAATCTTGCTGAAGGATTATGTGAAACTTAGTTTGAAGAGTTGATTTTTTTATTACACTAACAAAATCTCACATTTATAATTGAAAAAAGAGAAAAGAAATTACATATAAATAAAGTGTAGGATAAATACTCTTCAAGATGTAAAAAATTATACCAACTTTATTTAAAGCGAATCATATCACACACTATGAAGAATATCTTGAAACTAACTTCGAGATGTTTGATGGACTTATTTTAAGCAACCTGTAAGTTAAAAATTGTTTATAAGTTTTTAAAAAATAGGTGTAGTCCAACGTATTTTTTTTGACTTATAAGCTATTTTTAATTTATAAGCTGCTTAAAATAAGTCAATTCAAAGAAACTCAATTATTTATTGAGGCTTATTTTAAGCATAAAATGATTTTAAATTTGCCAGTCAAAACACTCAAAAAAATTGAAAACAGCTTACAAGTAACTTATAAGTCAATCCAAATGGGCTCTTAAAAAACGTAAATGAGTTGAGTATATGGTTTTTTACTTTCTAATAGGCCTAATACATAATTTCATTTAATTTGGTTTCAACTGACATCTACACCTTCTAACTTTGAGTGTGCACAAGTAGACAATTAAATTTGTTTAAAATTGAACAAGTAGACACATATGTCTTATGTGGCATAATACATGTAGGATGTCACATATGACACAAAATTTGTCATATATGACGTCATGTAGGACGAATGCGTCTATTTGTTCAAATTTTGGATAGTTAAAATGCCTACTTATGCATTAATAAAGCTAGAAGTCATAGTTACCAGTTGATGCCAAGTTAATGGTCATATTAATTTATGTATCATATCTTTCTAATATGAAAGCAAACATGATCAATTCAGAAATGATGCTAAGTAATTACTAAGTATAATTCTAATTAAACTTTTATTAAACAATGTTAATTCTTGTGTAGTTCATTGTTGACTTTATTTCAAATATTGAGAGTTTTAAACTGTCAATATTATAGTAATCTGATGTTCACCTGGTGTGCGGTTTTCACTTTGGGGATTCACGTCAGAAAATTTTACTTTAAGGTGTAAACCTTATGTATCAAAGACTATTTCATACTCGTGGCTCAAACTCAAAATCTCTAACTAAATATGAAGGAGTACTTACCTTATCTCCACCACTACATTAAGAATTAGTATATCACTGCTTATGTATTGCAATAATTAATTCAGAATAGGTCGTGAGAAATGAGACTAAATATAATACTTGTTTTAAGTGTTCAATTATTAATAACTCTAACGTGATTATACGTTAGTAATATAAAATACATCCTTATACAATATAATTGCAATATAAAAAGATATATTAACACAAAAAATTTTTTTAAAAAAATGGCAGATATTGCAATAAAATTAGTTTCCAAGATTTCTTATAAAATTAGCAAGTGATGATTTAAAATTTGATTAATTATTTGGTATTTTCAGAACGTTGGGATTTAAACGTGTGATGTGCGTATATTTTAAATATAACGTGTTGTGCTTTTATCACTAAATCAAAGAATAATTTTACTAAAAAATAAAATAAAATAGAAACCCTATAAAAAGAAAGCTTACTTGGAATTTAAATAATTATGTAAAAAGGAAAGAATAAATTCCCCAAGGCTAAGACTCAATAAAGAAGAATATTTAAAAGGCAATTTTAGAATTAAGTCTCTTAGTGCTTTATATTTTAGCCTTAATTCATGTTAACTTTGCCGACCTTTTTAATGCTTTGTTGACATCATTTTTTCACAAAACAAAAATAAAGAGCAAATTTTTGGAAGAAAAAAAATAAAGATATGAAGTGTAGCAAATAAAATGTAAATAATCATTGTAAATTAATTTAGAACTAAGAATCTTTTAAGAGACATTTCGAAAAAAATAATATGAGGAATATTGGCCAAGTAAGAAGAACTTTATCATGACAACAATTGATTTGAATTTATGCCGCGCAAGGATAAGTTCGTTAAAATAGCAAGTGTTCGTTCTAAATGCACAAATATCTAATTTTGGGATCATTATTTATATCAGTTCGTCAAATTCAATAAGTCTATTAATTTGAAAATTAGACATGTGACGTTTAAAATTAGGGATTAACAAAGCCTAACTTCATACATGGATATACATAAGGTTGAAGTTCAATTATTTTTGTCCATATTTTACAATTCATTAATATTAGATTATCTTTTACTTGGTAAAGAGGGGGAAAAAAAATCTACAAATATGTCAAACTTGCAAATAGGTTTCAACTAATAAGATTCTCAATACTAATTTAAGCTTAACAAGAAATACTGAGATTATTTCAAGGATTAGATTGAGACAACAAGCATTTTCTTTTTTAAAGTGTCCATAAAAATACATAAGAACTATGATAGTGCCAAATTGCATATAGATATATGATCATAGTATAGTATTCCCTCTATTTCAATTTATGTGGTATAGTTCAGATTTCAAAAATTAGACGGTTTAATTTTGATTGTGAATTCATGCATGGAATTTTCAATTTTGTTGAAATAAAATTTACATATTTGAAAATTATATAAAAAATACTAGAAGTCACAATAATTAATAATTCAATATATTTAAAAAATATATAAAAAAACTATGGACCAAAAAAACTCATTTGAATAACGAAATTCGAAAAGTAACATATAAATTTAGGGGAGAAAGTATTAAATAGTTGGTATTTAGATTGATATAGTAGATAATTATATCACATCAAGATATTGAAATTTCTAACTATTTGGATTTATTGAATTGTTTTTCATATTCATCACACCAAACTTACATGGACAATCAAAATATTCAATAAAGTTGGTAGTGTTAGTATTACCAAACCCACACTAACATTTGGAACTATTAATACTATTATATTATACACTTCTTTCTTACTTTTTAACGATATAATTTTGATGTTCGAATCAAATTCTACTCCTAGATAATTTCATAAAATATTTTATTATCTTCTATCAATATGAATATGAAGTGAATTTGTCCACAAAAATATCACCTAATATTTTTTGCTTTCACTATAGCTTAAACCTTATGTACTCTTTTTTTTTCTTAATAATTGTAATAACATTTATATCTTTGATTCGAAGGTCTTAAGAAACAACATCTTTACCTTTATGATCGACGTATGTTTTATTCTTTTCAAATTTTACTAAATATGAAATGATGAATAACATTATATTAGTTTACATATCTTAATTAATTTTATAAAGTATTTATTATCTCTCCACCAATACAAATAACGTGTAACACTATCTATCAAAATAGAAAAAATCGACTAGTGTTTTTACCTAGTACATTTAATAATAACAAAGGTTAATTCAAATGTACTAATTAATAATATATTTTATTTTATTTTTAAAAAAAAGGCACACAAAAAAAGACCAGGAACATGAGTGTCTGAGTCATTCCTAACAATATGACAAAATTTTGAAAAGTATCGTACTTTGTTTCCTCGAGCCAAATGAAAAATAAAAAGAAACAAAAATAAAAGTTTTGAATATTGCACAAAATTTATTTTTACAAAATTACTGTTATTTTCTCTGGCCAAGAAAAAGTTTCCACCTTTTTCTGCATCCAAGAAAGAAATTTCAAATATGGTCACCTTTTTTTTTTATTAATTTCAAACCGTCCATCGATGACCTAAAATTCTCTAAATTCACATTTTATTTTATTTAAAAACTTGAAATTATAATTTTATTTCGATTGAACATTTAAATTTAAATACATAATAAAACCTCTTATTAAATACTTTTTGTTTAACTTTTTTCTAAAATATATATTTTCATTGTATCATGAGAGTTCAATTCGTACCCCCATTTTATCTTTTTATTTCAAAAAAAAAAACAACCTATTACATAAATAAATTAACTACGGTATATTAGCCTCAATCTATTTTAAGATTTAAATCGAAAAGGTCACCAAAAACACTGTATCATATGTTCAAAAGCTCAACATTTAATTAAAACATCTAAATGAACTTTATAACAAGTTTTAAGGATCTATTTTAAAAATAAAGCCTATACAAAAATGTTACTACAAATGCTAATACAACAATCAGTAAAGATAAAAGAAACTATTAAACATGAGAAATGAAAAAAAAAATTAAAATAAACTAAATGAAGGCGATCATTCAAACTATCAATATTTCACATAGGCCAAAAAACAAACCTAAATATTTTTTGGAATTACTTTCAAAAAAGATTATTCTTTTTAAACCTAAACTACACCATAAGCAACATTTAACATCAAAGATATAAACAAAATGTGAAAAATAAGAAAAAACCAATGAAGGTGATGATTCAAAATTACTACCCAATATTTTACATTGTGAAGTAAAAGGGTATTTTACAGACCAGAAAAAGAAAAAGAAAAAAAAAGAGATGAACTATTATGAGATGATTAAAGTGGAAACGGAGATTAAAATATAAAAAAACAACCTAAAATATTTTTTTGAAAATTAATTTCCAAAAAAATAATTCTTTTATTTTTTAGGTCCAAACACTCCAAATCCTTTCACCAAGAAAACTCACAAACTTTCTCACAGAGCCCCTTTCACCTCCACCGGTTTCCTCTTCATCACCGCCGCCTCCATGATTGCCGGAAGTTTCCTCCACCGGGTCAGATTGACCAGACCCGGACACGGACACATTTTTGTTGAAAGATAACTCAGTTGATGACTTTTTCAGCTCAACAGAAGACCCAACATCACCATTAGATGACCCCTTTTTGTTCAAAGATGACCCACTTTGCTTCAAAGATGACCCATTTTTGTTTCTTCTTTCCTTTTTGCTCTTTTCCTTTTTGTTCTGCAACCCATCTTCATAAGCATCAAGAATTTCATGAATAAGTTGTCGATTTGGTGAAGAATCCCATTTTACCCAATAACTCATATAGCAGCTGAAACAGTAACAGTTAAACGAACTCAAATGGTCAGCACCGCCTCCAACGCCGCCGTGAACACCGCCGTGTACGGCGGCGGAAAAACCTTTCGAACCACTACCACCACCGGAGTTTTCAGAACCTGAGTTGGGTGTTGCTGACTTATGGTGGGTATTCCTCCGATTACCGGAAAAGTCGCCGGAAAGTTCGCCGGCGACGGGGATTGAAGTTGCAGGAGGTGGGTTTGTGGTGTTAGACTTGTGGGTAGTTCTCCGATTGCCGGAAACTTCACCGGCAGAGCAAGAAATGAGATAAGCTAAGACTTCTTTCTCTTCTTGAGATAAAGCTGCAGCAAGAGTGAGAATAGCAACTGGTAAAAATGAAAGATGGTCAGAAATTAAAGGAGGAGATGGATGAACTGTGCCTTTTCTATAAAGTTTCTTCATAGTTTTTTTGATAATGGAAAGAAAAAATGGAGGATATTTTTTTTTGAGAGTTTTGAAGGTGGGGTAGTTAGGTAGGGTGGGTGGTGTAGAGAAGAAGAGAAGAGATAATGAGGGTTTGTGGCTTGTGGGGACTTTGAAGAGTTTTTGGTAAGAGAAAATAGAGCATGGAAATTGATGACATTTTTTTGGAGGCTTAGTAAAATATATATATTTTATTTTATATTACTTGACTCATATTAACGTTATATACTTCTTAGTGCTTTATTTAATAATATATTTTATTCAATTAGTTATTATAATGCTACAATTATTGTTTTATCGTACCGTAGTTATTTAGTACTAATGATAGTACAAAGAAAAAAATAATTTAATTTGTTAAAATTAACAAATAAAATAAAATATATGTTTTTGATATAAGGGTTGTGTAAAATGAAACAACAAAAATAGTAATATCCACATATCAATAAATCAATTCATCTATTTAATTCAATAATTAACGTTAAAAATAATTAAGAATCTAAATAGAAGAAAGTCAATAACAACAACATATCTAGTAAAATCATATAAAGTATAATCTAATGAGGATAGAGTGTATGCAAACCTTACTTCTATTTCGCAAAGATTAGAGAGATTGTTTTTGAAATTTATATAGAATGAAATTTTGACCCCTTTTCATTATAAATTTATCAACTAACTTCTAATTTTGTTCAATTTATTCGTCTTATTTTTTTTAGTTTGTTTTAAAAAGAATATCTCTTTTCTAATATAACAATTCTGTAATTTTAATATTTTACGTAACATATTTAAAATATTAATCTTAAAGATGAATACATATATATTTTAGATTTAAGACCATAATATTTTTTTATATTTTTTTTGTTAAATTTTGTAAATAATTAATAAAAACATATTAATTAAAAAAGAGAGAGTAACATATTATTTAAGGTATATAGCCACTTATGTTTGAGATCAAGATATAATTAGGTAATGTTTTTTACTATAAAAAAGAGTATTATTTTTTTTTAGGGGTGGGGTGTTCAGTGTATTTTATAAGAGTTTAGGGCATCAATTTTAAAGAATTTTGATTGGTTATTTGGTTAATTTTGATTGGTCAATAGTTGGGTGCTATGGGTTGGACCCTACTTGTTACAGAATCTAATGATCAAATCTTCTTTTCAGAATTTAACCTCTCTTTTCTCTCACTTCCCAATGAAGGGATCCATTTATTGGGGAAAAAAATCTAAGAGCTAAATTGTAGAACAAAAAGATATGTTGCATCAAATCTTAGATCATAAATTTTGAAATTGAAATTTAACTATTTAAATTTTTAAAATTATAATTTTTAAAAATTTAAGTTTTTTTTTTGAATATGTATTTTATTTGAATTTATTTTAACATTTTGTAAGTAGATGTCTAAAAAATCTAAAGACGGATTCAATATTATGACCAAACAGATATTTAAAGATAAATTCTATGACAGAATGCTAGCTTAAGAAATGATATATTCAATGAAAAATTGGTAAAAGAATTATTTGGATCGAATGTTTATACAACAATAACAACATTTTCAGTGTGATTTTACAAATGAAGTTGGGAGAGAAGCAACGTGTACACATACCTTACTTTTTCGGGTAAAGTAGAAAAATTATTTTCAAAATATTTTTGGATCATATTGGATGTTTATATCTAAATATGTGTCTTTCATAATGGACGTTTAGTCATTCACTATTTTTTTTAACCCTTCGTAGGAGCTTCCATTCTTTTGCTCTGTTGATGACTCAAACTCATAATAATCAGGTTGGAAGCGAGGGGTATTTAGCATCCAAACAACTCCGTGTCGTCAAGTCAGTCATTCACCACTTAACCATGATTAAGTCATATATATATATATATTCACCTTAAGTTTTAATTATTAAGATAAACATATTTGGTAGCATATAAACATAAATAATTACGAGAAAATTTTGTAAGAACTTATCTACTCCAATTTCTATACTTAATTTAGGAATGGAAAAATTGTTTATTGAGGCAAAGGGATTAAACTAGATAGGATATTGGACCACATAGTTAAAGTATCTACAAAATATTGTACCACTTTATCAATATATGATAATTGTTGTGTCATTATAGTAAGGGAGGAAGGAGAACCTTGGTTATTTTAGTAAACAATACATTGTTTTTGTGGCAAATTCTAAAGCTTTTGGATGTACTATGAATAATTTGAGTTATTACTTATGTAATTTTGGAAGAATTTTGTTGATAGGATTTAATCAGTAAGAGAATACAAGAGTGAAATTATTTTTAAGTTCAAAGAACGTCTCCAACTAATCAGAAATATCGAATTTAATTTCTAAACTTAAAAATTTAATTTCCGTAACTTAAATTTTTTTATGATAATAATAACTTTTCACATGTAATAAATTTATTTGACTTTTTTATAATTAAGAGGTGAGATATATCATCCATTCCATTATACTCAATAGTGAAGCAATGATTTTCTATTTTTCATGTTCGGTGCCAAATCCACTATCTATTCACATACAATCATAGGTCATAATTAGTAATTATGGTAGCTAAAAACTTAATATTATACTATCATTTTTCAAAATATAGTTTGACACATATTTGACTTCTCTATTTTTTACTCCCTCCATTCTGGTTAAGGTGTACCTTTCGAATTTCGAGATTTAAACAAATTTATTTTTTATTATAATTTTTTTTATATGTATATTTTTAAATATTTTAAACTAACAATTATTGTGACTTATGCAACTTACATAACTACTAGAGGAGTCTTGGAACAAGAATAATTAACGACGTTAACAAGGGGAGTCTTGAAACTAGAATAAATCTGTCTCCGTGTAATCTATGATTCATGGGTTCAAGTCGTGAAATCAATATCAGAGTAGGTAACCTACATTCCTGCGTAAATGCAAGAAGCTTAATGCAGCAGGATGCCAACGGATAGAAGTTAAAACTCAAAAATCCCAACTATAATCCAACAATTTTATTATTTTTTTTGGAAAAATTTCACAGCTATTTGTCCAATATTTCATAACTACTATAGTGGTTAATTGAGTCGCGAAAATACAGTAGAATATAGACCAACTCTTAACTACATATTTGTAGTAATATAAAGCAAGCTCACCACACAAACAATTAAGCAACAGCTTTTGAGAATTCAGGAGGAGTTTGATAGTATGAATTTTGATTAGAATATCGTGTGGATCTTTAAGAATTGCTCTGAAGACGAGTCTTGATCCACGATTCCAAGTTCTTCAACTCCTCGTTGTTTATCGAATGAGCAAGGCGAGGGTAAGCCTAATGAATATGGTAGACAACAATGGATTATTGGTGATACGTTCGTGAAAAACAAACAAACTAAAGATGAACAATCTGAGAGCCATGTGTGGGATTACCTTGAATTCGCAAGTCATACCAGCTCGTTCCAGGAAAGGTGGCCCTGCTTGTCCGGCTTCAAATAGTACAGTTGTATCAGCCATACCATGAGACCACAGAATAGGGGTCTGTTCGAAAGAGTTTTCATGTTAGACACTATAAGGAATTAAAACTAATCAAGAAACACAAAAACAAGCGGTAAGAGGAGCATGTCCCAATTCAAATCCTACCATAGACAAAAGCCTGAACTTTAAGTGGAGAATGATAAAGGGGAAGACAAATTATCCACCGAGTTTCGAATTACATGCCAGATAGCCCTCGGGTATTTCTTAGTTAGTAGAAAATAACTTTTGGAAATTACGATACCACCACCATACAATTTTTTTTTTTACAAACGTGGTGTTTAGGCCAGCTTCAGGCACCTCGACTAGTTCCACGAGGTATCTACTACCTCCCACCAATACAGATACCAGATAACTATGTCCACCAAACTTAAACAAATGGAAAGAAATCACCTAAAATATTTGCTCCTGGTGCGCACAATAATATATTTTCACACAACAAAAATGAGGAATTCGTTCAGTCGTGCTGTATCATAGTGTTCATATATACATCCTAAGTAGTGAAACAGTTAGCAGATCAAGGATCATACTCCCTTTGTCCCAATTCAAGTGTCTTACATTGACTGCGCACGGAGTTTAAATTGGGACGGCGGGAGTAATAAGAAAGTTTTAATTGTTTGTATACACTTAAGATTCCGTCACAGCAACCCCTTTAAGGAAAAGAACAACATACGCAAACTTCAAAAATAAATTTTAGAAAACTATAGAAGTCGGTATCAGGCAATTACCTTTTTAGCTTCAGGAGTTTGTTGCTCTAATATAGAAGAATTAAATGGGACCCATCCGCTAAACACGGCACCTCCTCCTAGAGTCTTGGGGTACAGAAGAACACTTGCTAACGTCAAAGCACCTACGAAATTAAGATTTTTAAGTATAATTCGAGAGTTCCCTGGATTTAATAGCAATAAACAAACTTGCCACAGAGAGAGCAAGAGAGACCTCCTTGACTAAATCCGCATACAAAAACATTATTAGGATTAGTGCCAGCTTCGATCTCTTTATCGATCATTGCATGAACATTCTTAACCGCTTTGAGCAAACCTCTCTCGTCTTTTGGCGAACTCTGGTACAAGGTATTAAACATTAAGTTATATGGAGGCAATATCAATAAGCGTAAGTACAACTGTGTCTTTGTTTCTGAAATTCTTGGACAACATAAACATAGAATTTTGATGGAGGTAAAATAGACTATTTCTGGCATATATCAGAATATTCAATGACAAGCTGGTGTCACATATGACTATGAGATATCTTATTGTTAAATTGCCTATACGTAAAATGGAAATTTTTTTCCATATAGTAAAGTTCTATCTAGGATTTCTAAGTTTCAGCACTGCCGATAATGCAGCTGGGCAAGATTACATGGAGAAATTGAGAAAAGAAAGGGTGAAAAGAAGTATGAGGAATGAGTGAGCAGTGTTATCAAAATCAAAAAAACACAAAAGAGTCTGTCTGTTGGGGAGTTAAGTGCTAAGAAAATAAAGCATTGGGCTTTAATTGGAAAACAGCCCAAAGAGAGAAAAAATATAAACATATATTCTTAGTCCAAGACTAATAATTAAAAACATGAATAACAAATACATGAACAAAGAAATTGAATTTTCTTTACGATAAAGTGAAATATCAATTGTTTAGTGTTTGCCTCTTCAGAAGAGGCTTCTCATTGGCAAGGAAAAGTATGTTTCAGAACATTAAGTGAGGCGAAGCGCTCAACACATTTTGGGCCTTGCTTCAGGGCTTAAGTGCGCCTTTGACAACTGGGAATGAAAGGGGTGAAAGAGAAGAACTTACATCTGACACAGGTATTTCATGAATGTCAAACCATGATGGCATGACAGAACCATCTGCAGTAAAGTAAGACAGAAAAGAGTTTAGATTTTAGATATTATCACCACTAATAGAGTGAAAAATTTGTCAATGCTACCAATGGTGGAGCCACATGCAGTGAAGGGGAATTGAGTCTCCTTCACTGGGAAATAAAAAGAAAGGTCTGGTGAAAAAGAAATCAAGACTGGAATTATGGTACTTCAGTAACCAAGATGGCGTTAAAAATCTTGTGTTCTTCTTAAGAACTCCCTTCCACCATTCTTAGATACATCATAAACTTCATGGAGAACGATCTTTTCAAAAATATTATTGACATTGTTGTCAATTGCACCTAAATCACTGCCAAGCTAATCTTGTCCTTAAGAAGCTGTAATTAACACTTCATATGTAATTTTGCACTAATCACACTGAATATCCTATTGTTTCTTCACGATATCTGCAATATGTCCAGAACGAGAATAAGGATATCCTTCACAGGAAGAATTGCTTAGCTTTATCAATTTGTCTTTGTTGTTGAATAAGTTTCATTATACAGAAGGCTATTTTTAACAGAATTTTGGAAGTTTTGAGCATCCATCTAAGTCATTTTTTAAGTGCTAAAGCTTCTCATCTTTGCCTATTAAAGATGGTTCACTAACGAGAGAAATTACACTCGAAAGGCTAAATCCCTATCCACATGGATAACTTTCCCCTTTAAGCCATCAACATCCTCCCCCTTTCTACCAAATTGAATGAAAAAGCAAAGGAAATGAAAGAACTAATCTAGGTTTCCCAGAACTCATTGGGTTGATTTCCCAGAATCAACATACTATTTGAGGAAAAATAAAAGTACATCATTTGCTAGGTTTCATTTTACATTAAATATAAACAACAACAACAACAACATACCCAGTGAAGTCCCACTAGTGAGGTCTGGGAAGGGTAAAGTGTACGCAAATCTTACCACTAACTTATGGAGGTAGACATGTTGTTTCCGAAAGACCCTCGGCTCAAATGTATCAGCTCCAAGCGAGACGAAACAATAGATATGGCATAGCGTTTAAAACGAAGAGTAAAGTAAATACTACACCACACAAACAATAATAGTAGCAAAATAATGTGGTAATCGAACAACAACACAACCATAAGGGCCCGACTAGTCCTATGGCCAACCTAAAACATTCTTATCCTACTAGCCTTCTACCCTAATACGCGACCTCCACACCTATCTATCTAAGGTCATGTCCTAGGTGATATGAAGCAGCGTCATATCCAGTCTAATCACCTCCCTCCATACTTTTTAGGTCTACCCTTACCCCTCCGCATAACCCCTACAACCAACCGCTCGCACCTCCTAACTGGGACATGGACACATATCCTCTATACATGCCCAAACTATCTCAATCTCGTTACTCTCATCTTGTCTGCCACAGGGGTCACTCCCACCTTCTCCCGAATAACCTCATTTTTAATCTTGTCACTTCTAGTATGGCCACACATCCATCTTAACATCCTCATCTCCGCAATATGTATCTTCTGAACATGTGAGTTTTTGACTGGCAGCAATCCATCCCATATAACAGCGCCGGTCTAACCACCGTTCTGTATAACTTACCTTTAAGTTGAGGTGGTACCTTGTTATCACACAGCACTCCAAAGGCAAGCCTCCATTTCATCTATGCCGCCCCAATACGATGTGTGACATCATCATCGATGTCCCCACTACTTTGGATGACGGAACCAAGATATTTAAAGCTATTCCTCTTGTCCTTTTCTTAAGTATTATTTGGGATCCTCACTACGAAATAATTCTCCAAAAATGTTGCTGCACCCTTGTCGGATTCTCCAACAAGACTGAAACAGAAGCTACACATAATTTGAAAAAACACTAGTATACCCAATTTCTCTATCTCCCAATACTGCAAATTCTCTTATAAGGACCCGACATATATAACAACACCATTCACACCTCGAGATGAGCAACATTTCTTATTCAGTCTGCCATAGCATGTGGACCTAGTCTACATTGTAAGCCATCTCATCCACTAGACACTGAAACCAACCACAATAAAAGTAACAACTACGCCTCAATCCCTACAAACCCCATCAACGGGTAGGCCAAAATGAAATCTTTACGCAATTACGTTATACTATTTGACCCTAAAACAACAATTTCACCAGAACCAATAGAAACAATTACAATACACATCCTGCAACACTAAACAAAATTCAAGACTCTTGTACGATAGATATTACTATTGCACAATCTACAAGACTAAACCAAATTCAAGACTCTTGTGCAATAAAAACAACTACACCTTAATCCCTACAAACCCCATCAAGGGGTAAGCCAAAATGAAGTCTTTATGCAATTCTATTATACCATTTGACCTAAAACAACCATTCCAGCGGAAACAATTACAATATACAACCTCAACTATAAACCAAATTCAAGACTCGTATAATAGATATTACATGTCAGTTACCGATCCAATCAAAGGGTAGTCAAGAATGAAATCTTTATCCAATTCCAATATTCCATTTGGCCAAAAAATGATATTTCCATGGTGATCAACACAGAACCAATAGCAACAAATACAATACACAATCAGTAACATACAGACTCCATCAATGGGTAGGCCAAAAATGGAACCTTGATGAAATTAAGAAATACCATTTGACCCAAAAAATGTCAATTCCACATGATCACACCAGAACCAAAAGAAACAGAAACAACCGACAACCGGCGGTAACATACAAACCCCATCAAAAGGGTAGGCCAAAAATGGAATCTTTATGAAATTAAGAAAATACCATTTCACCCAAAAATGCCAATTCCACAGTGATCACACCAGAACCAAAAGAGACAAAAGCAACCCACCACCTGTAAAAACAGTATAACTACATGAATTAGACTAACTTACAGTTGCAGGTAATTGGATTGGAAGGAGCAGAAGGGGAGGACCATTTTGTGTTCTGGAACTGAGGAGAAGTGAAGAATGTCTTGATAGGTTCATTTGCAGGGCCAGAATCACCCAACCAGTAACATACAAAACCCACCAAGGGGCAGGCCAAATATTGATTCTTTATGCAATTCCAATATGCCATTTGGCCACAAAAAACCATTTCCATGGTGATCACACAGAACCAATAGAGCAATACTACACACAACCAGTAACATACAAACTCTACCAATGGGTAGGCCAAAATGGAATCTTTATGCATTAAGAAAATACCATTTGACCCAAAAATGCCGATTCCACACTGATCACACCAGAACCAAAAGAAACAGAAACAACCCACAACCAGTAACATATAAACCCAATCAAGGGGTAGGCCAAAAATGGAATCTTTATGCAATCCCAATTTAACATTTGGCCCCAAAATGCCAATTCCTCAGTGATCACACCAGAATCAAAAGAAAAAGAAACATCCCACAACACGTAATAACACTACAAATACATTAATTATACTGACTTACGGTTGCAGGTAACTGGATTGGAAGGAGCAGAAGGGAAGGACCATTTTGTGTTCTTGAACTGAGGTGAAGTGAACAATGCCTTGATGGGTTCATTCGCAGGACCAGAATCACCCAACCCATGTAGCCAAACAATGAAACTTCTAGCCATGGCCTCAGAATTTTTGGGGGGAGATGGGTTTGTTGGCTCAAAAAGTAGCACAAAGAAAATGGTGAAACCAAAAGTGATCAGGAGAACTAGAAAGGGTTTTAGTAATGGAACCAATTTCATCTTTGGTCTTCCAAAGGCCTACTGACCATTCTTTATTTTTGAAAATAGGTTATTTTAAAAAGAATGAATTTTTATTTTTTCTACTTAACTCATAACTTGTACTCGGTATTTCTCTTAAAACATCTAAATCAACAAGTCAAGATTAACACTTATAAGAAATATATTTCAAGTTCACATGATATAGCTATGTTTTTGGAGTATAATATGACGTAATTTGAAAGGTAAATTTATATGGGTCTAGGTCAAAATGAATAATACGTATATGAATTTAGATCATGATAAATATTATAGATGTTTTTTTTTTTCTGGATACAATGGTGGAGCAAACCTCATGGAGGACTTGAGTCACCAAGGAGATATATGTGATATTCCTAATCAGGTAAAGCTAACAAGCTTCTAAATTAGTAAACTTTAAAAAGTGAGATGCATATGATATTTTAGGTAAATCTCAAATCGAAATGAGAAATAAAAGTTAAAAGCTTTATAAAAAATAACTATCGTTCACATGATAGCATGAACGATAATTTATGCTCTTATTTTGCTTCTATTCTTTAATTTTAATCCTCTCAAAAACAAAAATACCGACAAGATATGTTTTGATATGACTGTTAAATGATAAAAGGTATAAGTTCAATTGTTAAATACTAAAAAGTTAAAGATCAATCAATTCAAAAGGTAAGAAGTTAAGATTAGCCTACTAAAATAATAAAAATTAAAGATCAACTCATTTAAAGAGTAAAACGTACGATCTCTTCTTTTATTTTTCATCTCACACATATCTTTAATCATTTATTGGATATTTACAATCTTCCCTTTCCATAGAAACCAAATAACTTTATCCATCAACAAATTTTAAAAAAATGGCTAATATTTTTTTCCCAACCTTTTTTTTTGAGCAATTTGTCTTTTTACTTATTTTTTGAACTAAATTCTTAGAGATTGTTTTTCCAGCTTAATCTTGTATATAAAATTTCTCGTTTGTTAATATCTTGTCTCGATAGAATATTTTTTATTCAAACATTTTTTTCTCTAACAACTATCAAATCAAATTATTTTTATACATCTAGGATGAAATAAAAGTGACATTCAAATTTTATAGCTAAACATATAATAGCAATATATTTCCAAAAAGTTTTCACCAAACACCCTTATAATAATAATATAAATTCCCTATAGTATAAATTCACCCTTTTCAGACCCCACGACGTGGGATTTCACTGGATTATTATTGCCTATAGTATAGATTCACCAAACAACACTTAAGGCCCATTTGGATTGACTTATAAATTACTTATAAATTATTTTTAATTTTTTTGAGTGTTTGATTGACCAACTTAAAGTTATTTTGTTCTTAAAATAAGCCCCAATAAATAATTGAGTTTGTTTTGGTGAACTTATTTTAAGCGACTTATAAATTGAAAATAGCTTATAAGTCAAAAATCAACTAAGGAGAAATGACAAAAATAGTTCCTTATATTTGAATATGTTTAAAATAGCCATTTAAATATATTCTCGATCAATTTTAGTTTTTTAAATTTTATGGAGTATGTGTATTTTTGATATCCGTTAATATTTAACAAACTTTGGCTATTATTTAATAAAAAATGTTTAAAACTCACATTCCAATATTTATCTTCTATAATTTCTTTTTGCTATTATCTTTTTTGGTATTTCTTTTAAAATATTTTCAAATAGTTCTTGTTAAATGTAACGACCAGAGGTTAAATATTTGATGGGGATGAAAACTGCTCATTTTAGTAAGCATAAAGAATCAGAGTTGATTAATAGTATAGTTAGGGGACTATTTGTAAACTTATTCTAAACATAAGAGACTAGTTTTGTCATTTTCTCATAGTAATAATACGACAGAGATTAATTTTTTTTTCCATCATAATATACAAAGGATTATACAGAGAATCTTTAGCACTTTCATGGCGACTTCAAAGCTCCAGGCTCTATGGAATCATCCTGCTGGCCCCAAGACCAGTTAGTTTTTTTTTTTTTGTTGCTATTTTTCTGTTATTTTTTTTTTTTGCATTTATTGAACAGAATTTTAATTTTTTTTTACTTAGATTTAGATCTACTTTTTAACCTTTTTGAAATGGAAATCTATCATCGGATTCAATGAGAAAATCCAATATTGTTTCTGGGTATGTTTTACTTTTATTTGTGTATTTTTTAATTATTTTTTTTGTATATTTTGGTGTTTGATGATTTATTTATTTGGAGAGATTGAACGAGAATTGGAAAGAAAAGAAAAAGATTAGATTTTTAGGTGCTATTTTATTGTGTATGGTTGTTAGATTGTCATTTGTTGAATGATATAGCACATCAAAGTTGATATAAATTGTCCCAATAATGGGGTTGTAATTTACAGATCTGTAAATTGAGATGCTAAAAATTAGGGGAAAAGGCAAAGGTTGAGGGACTTGTATCTTAGGTCACATCTTCGAGCGCACCCAAGGATGTGCCCTAGTGGTCACTGGTCAATGAAACAGTTGGTAATTTCTTCCGGTCTGTTCTACCCTTGGTGGACATGTGACAGGTATCTCGGGTAATTATTTGAGGTGTGCGTAGGTTGGTCTGGACACCACAGGTATCAAAAAAAGAAAGAAAAGGTCACAGGTTCGAGCTCTGCGCCAAGTGAACTAACTAACTAAGATATTCAAGTGGAGAAGGGTGGAGGATCATCCCTGAGTTTTGAAGGTTGCGGTTGGCCCAAAAGGTCGGCTCCAGATGGATTTCTTGGTCATTAAAGAAAAAGTTTGTTTGAAGCTGAACAATCTATTCACATATTCTGCTTCAGCAAAGTCTATGATTCACATCTTCAAGTGACTTTTGATGCTATTATAGTTAACATAATAAATATAATGTATTTTTCACACTTATGTTATGTTTTACTGTTTTTATGGAGTCCTTGTAAATTGGTTAAGATTTGTATGTCATTACAGGGATACATGTGAAAATGTCAAGTTTTAGAGAACTCTTTATGATAAATTATTTAGTATTGGAATATTATTCAAAAAATAATAAAATTATTTAGTATTGGAATGAAATGAGCTCGAATAGAGTGAAATGTTTATAGAACATTTATATGATTAATGTCAGCTAGTTTGGGATTGAGGTGTAGATGTGTAGCTTATTGATTGATAATGTAATGTATTTGTTGCTGCACATCAATGGTATTGACAGATTCGCAGTTTGACAAAAAAATTCGTCAATTCTCTTATTTGTGATTCCATTGTAATGTATGGATGTTTTTCTACGATGACTGGGAGGTTCGGAATCATTTAAATGGTTGGCTCAAATTGCTATTGTTCGTTGAGCTTTCCTATAGCCACTGCACCGTGTGTACAAACATACTTTTTTCTTGTTATTTTGCGGTTTCAGGTTGGTACATTTTACTTATCATTTTCTTTTTTCACCGATTCTTTCACTCGTTGTGTTCTTGTAGTTCATTTCTGGGCACCAACCTTCAAGTGGGGCATCAGTATTGCAAATATTGCAGACTTCGCTAAACCTCCAGAAAAGATTTCATATCCTCAGCAAATAGGTATTTCTTACGTCTCTCACTCTCTCTTGATCTATCATGAATCCAGAAATATATGTAAATAAGCATAATTGGTCATTGCTGTCAAGCTTAAACTTTCTATGATATAGTATCTTCCATTTGTTAGATCAACTAGGCTTTTCTGTTTGGTTTTAATTATAAGATAAGTTGCTTCGGTTATTGCAGCGGTTACAGCAACTGGAATTATATGGTCTCGCTATAGCTTGGTAATTACTCCGGTAAGTTCATTATTACTCTGAATCTCAGCAGAAGTTTATCTTTTTATGGTGTGAGAGTATGATTGACAGGCAAATAAATCCACTCTACTTTGTATTCAGCTGTTTGGTTTTAGGATATGATTAGTAGACTAAAGTATATCCTTTTCTCATGCAGTCTAGTTTTTTTTATCGTGTAAAATCTTTATTCACCAGACCTAACACTTTATCTTACAACAACAATATATCCAGTGTAATCCTACAAGTAGGTTTTGGGGAGTATAGGATGTACACAGACCTTCCCCTACCCTTTGTGGGATGTGAAAACTGTTTCTAATAGACCCTTGACTCAAAAGAAAAGTAGCACTTTACCTTACGGAGGAAATAAATAAATAATAGTACAACACTTGTAGGGTGTCATCACTAATGACGTTCGATGGAACTCTCGACAATGGTTGAAATTTTTTCTTAATACGTTCTGATGGATTGTTTTCATTCAAGTAACTTTTAGTAGATCATATTTCAGCAAATTAGGTAGCGAATATAGCTTCAAGAAAAGGTGAAGATGTTCGAAGTAAGGACGAGGACTGGGAAAGGGATAAGAATAGAGAATTGCACAACGGAGGGTTTGAATAATACATGTATTATTGAAATATCAATTGCTTAGGCCTTAGTGCTGCCCCTCTTCAAGAAACTCTCATTGGCAATGTGAAGTATATCGTAGAGCCTTGATGATGTCACGGAAGTGCACATTGAGAGTATCCTTGAGATTGTTCTCATATATCTAGAAATGCTTAACTATAACTTGTTAGGCTTCATGAGTAGCCCCCAGATCCTTGCTCTTGTGGTAAGAGTGCAACCCATGATGTGTGGATTAGGGGCAGACCCATTATCCCCGAGTTTCGAACCTGTGCACGCCACTGACCCTCAGGAAATTCTCGGTTATATCTAAAACAAAAGAAGAAAAACTTTCTTTGAGTATTTGCAGTGAACAAATGGCAAAACAGATAAAATAGAATCAAAACAAGCTGTGGGGCATGAGTCTACTTTATATTCCCCAGTTTGTAGTATGACTTTGAAGTTTGAAGCCACTTTGATGCAAGATTTCCTTTACTTTAAACTCTTTTCTCTACTAGCTTCTTGGTTTATGGCATCATTTTCTGTTTATGTTGTAATCCATAATTCTGAATTGCAGAAAAACTGGAATCTCTTTAGCGTAAATGTGGCAATGGCTGGAACAGGCATATACCAGCTTTCACGAAAAATCCGGTGAGTCATTTCATGAAAAGGGAATCCCATGATAAAATATCAGATATTCTTATAGTTTGTTTTTTTGTTATCGTTTTTCTTGATTCAATGGACATTTTTGTTGCAGCTATACTAAATTTTTTATGTTTTTTTTTCTGGATTCAGGAATGATTATTTCAACGAGGAGCAACAACCTGAGCTAGCTAAAGAATGATGATGAAAATTGTGATTAGTCAGGATCATCTAATTCGTGAGATTTGAATGTTTTTCTATTCACTTTGATGTTTTAGCTCTAAACTCTATACTTCTTGTGATACTTATCACTGTTAATTTGGCGATTTGATAAGTGATTCAGTAAATAATCACAAGTGATTCCATTTGTCTCAAATCACTAAACCTATCCGAATAATTTCCCTTTTGCAAATCTGTAAGTTCTCCTATCTGAATTTGAATAGGTTTACTAAACCTAAGTTGAGTTGGATTTGTTTGTATTATATAAGACACAGGAGAGGAGAGGAAGAAGAACATCATTAATTCCTACTTAGGTTTACCTACTTAATCCTTCAATTTAAACTTTTTATAGAAGATGATCTTTGGCATAAACAACGTGATAACCCATCACTACTCATATATAAACCTGAATATCATCATACTTATACCCTATCATTTGATGTCAAACTATCCCCTTCTCAATACACGTCACACCACGTTTTTTCCTGTATCCTTGAAGAACATTTTGCTGAAAGGGCTGATAATGTCATCAAACCAATGATAATTCGTATAAATAAACTTATCGAAGATGAGATGAACAAGCGTGGTGATGGTATTAATTGTCAATACTTGGAGATGTTTGTTGATATGAATGTAAAGTTGGAATATATTTGGGATGTAAGGTTACCATAAGAACCGCCGCCTTTGAACGGAGAGATAGAGATAGATAAGGATGGTACCTGCTAGTAAGACAACAATAATGGAGATTGATGATGATCAATGTTTGAAGGATGTTGACTGTGTCATCTGTCTTCAACAACTGGAGGTTGAGGGTGAAGGAAACATCGTCTGCATGCCTTGCTCACATATGTTTCATCGACATTGCATTACAACCTGGTTAGACAAGAGCCATTATTGCCCTATTTGCCGCTATGACATGCCAACATCATGAAACTCGTTAAGAGCTTGTTTTCGATACACTAGCCCTGAAAATCATTTTGAATTAGACTCCTAGGCCCTAGCTTCATGTTTTCGGGAGCTTTAGTGCACCGGGCTGCCCATATCTTATTTTGATTGTCTAAAACTTTCATGGAGATTGCATTGTAATTTGGTTCGTTAATTGTCTGTAACTCTTTCATTAATTCCATAAAGGAAAACAAAGCACTTAACATGATAATAGCATCTCTTTGATGCAGGGTATATATAACTTTTCAAATAAAATTAAACTGTACCTGAATCTACATGTAAAAAGATAGTAAGCAAACTTGACGATATATAATCTCCGGCAAGAGCGCAACGTGTGACGTATGGATTAGGAGCAACAACCTGTGATTTGTCAGGACCATCGAATTCCTGTTGTTACTACTTATGTCTTCATAAATATTGTGTTTTAGCTTTCCTTGAGCCAAGTGTCTATTGGAAGCAAACTCTCTACCTGTCAAGGTAGGGGTAAGCTTTATGTACATTCTACCCTCCCAAAAGGCAACATTTTTGCTCCCAAAGACATGAATATGCATATGTTTGCAAATGGGAGTTTAAGAAATCAAACGATGTTAAATTTCATTGAACCAAGTCCAATATCAGTGTTTCAATACAATGCCGGTGTAAAAAAATAATATGAACTCAGTCAATAGGAACACCTTTTTTTGTGAGTCTGCATTCTAGTATAATGGTTTTACATTACAGTTACTTTAAGGTCATGGTAAATTAAGGACTAATGCAGTTAAAACGCTCGACTGATCCGGGCAGCATTTACAGTAGAGCCACTATTACCCGGTGCTACTGGGAGTTCACTCTGTCCAATTTACTGTCTTCTGTCTGAATGGTTTTCGAGTCCGCATCATTTTCCTCATGACCCGTGAATCCCAAAGACAAGTCCAATGTGCTTTCATTTAAATCTTGTCTTTCTGGAGGTTTATCCTCTGGTTCCTGAAGTGTAAAAAAACAATTAGAAGAAGCTCATGCACATTATACTCGCAATGTTAAAAACACAGCACCAGGAACAAACAAAACAGAACAAAGAAAGTATACTATTGTTCTCATTTTCGAAGAAAAAAAGACGCGAAAGGAGAATACAGCAATCGAAAAATTAATTAGTGTTACTTGAAACAGAATCCTCCATCCCTGATCCCCTCCAATCAACTATAATATCTCTCTTTTAGGCCCCTCTATTTTTGTCTCTATTTCCCCCTCCATCCTGCAACATTTCTTTCTCTTTACCCGATAGACCAGGAGCTTCCAGTGAAGGGTAAGAGAAGCACCATATTAGTGTTCTTTGAAGCAACTTACAATTCCAGACAGCATCACGAGTTTTTGAAAGGGACAATAGAAAACCCCAAGTAAACATTGATCCTACCTCCATCTCTTATTTGGCCCCAAAATCATTATTAGTTCAAGAAACTTGACGGACGAATCCATTTTCTACTGGAATATAGGAGGCTTCCATTATTCTCTTAGTGAATTTGATTCTTTTGTGATTAAATAAACCAATTAACACATCCGTTCCTATCCATAGAAGGATATAGTTCTTTTCGACAGCTTTTTCTGAAGTAGTCTAAGATCAACCAAAAACTTGATAACACAGAAAGACTAGAACATGCTCAAAGAATGGAGATAGGAAATATGTCAACACAAATTGAACAGAACCCGAGTTACATAAACACACAAAAATATTAAGCCGCATGAAGTCCATTGTTTGATTCAAAGTTGAGAAAAAACTAGAAACAAATGATTAAGCCATTATTTCATGTGTTCCCCCAAAATCACATTTAAACAGCTTCATACTAGTTGTTTTGTATAACTAGTCAAGAACACAAAAAAACAGATCCAAATGGTACAATAGTCAATTATGTGCCTGTTCTTTTTTCCTTTAGCATTTTCCCTATCATAGTTCTTCACCTAATTGGGAGAGTGGAAGGTTTTAAAGTACCTGATTTTCTTCCATCGCCACATCATTGATGTCAGGTTTTTCATCACAATTCTTGGTAGACAAGGCTGGTTTAGATTGAGACGCCCACCTTTCGGTCCGGGGCTGCAGTTTTCTCTTTCTGTCGGAAAATGAATCATCAGCTTGAAATGTTGGCTCCCCGGTATTTGCATCAGCCTCCATTGGTTTAGCTTCCTCCTCATCCTGGTCTGATGTCTCGTTCTTTTGATTTTCAAGCAGAGCGATCTATCTCAACCATTTTAAAAATGAAAATTGTTATCACTTCTTTTTTTGATAGGGATTAATGAAAATATGAAATTATTATCAATTGGCAAAACTCAGAAGTATTTCCATACTGATGTACTAGAAGCAACCCTGACTGAGGGAGAATATACAAAAAAATCATTTTGGCACAAGTACAACAACAACACCAATCTGCTAAAGGTAAATAAGGTATTAGGTGTGATAAGTGATGAGAGTAGTATCTACCCTTATCAATGACGAGTGATGATTACTAACACGGAAAGGAAAATATTCAAATTCTAAACAAAAAGAAAGATCAGGTAAGCTTTTTGATAAGAAATTGACAAGCCCTATGCTCTTAATTAGCTGTTGTGACTTAATTTGGCATTACCTCCTTACATCCACCAGACATAAGAGAAGGTTTATGATAACTGAAGGAGAACTGTTGAAAACTAAGTGTTCTCCTTTGATTGCACAAATCCGCAGCATATCTTGGAGGTACAAAATAAGGGACCAGTAAGAAGCAACTACAGTGGCTCATATTATAATGGCTTCACCTAGCTACTAGAGGAAATCTACAAGTTAAATCATCTCTTCAGCTTTCAAACAACCAACAAAAAGCACATAAGCGCACATATACACAGATAGGGGTGGTGATTGGGCGGGTTGGGTCAAGTTTGAACGGGTCATAATGAGTTAAGACAACAATTGGGTCAAGACCCAATCCAACCCAACCCAAATTAGTTTGGGTCAAAATGGGTTATATAACGGGTCAAGACGCAACCCAACCCAATTTTTACTAAGCTTAATTGTTTTATTTATTCTTTTAAACTATTTTAGTACCTAATAATTTTTTTTTAATTATAACTATATATAACATATCAAATTGAAAAGAAAAGTTTATTAAAAATATTTTAGCAAGATTTCTCATGAGCCAATTTGGGTTACATATCAATCCAATTTTTTATGGGTTGAGCTAATGAATGGGCGGGTCAATAACCAACCCAAACTTAAATGGGTTGGGTTGAGTTGGGCGGGTTGGGTTGATTTTGCCACCCTTACACACAGAACAGAATCAGTAATTAAAGGATCAATCTTCGTACACACTCTCGGTCTCTCTCTCCAGTACGACGCTCACTCTGACCAAAATATATTTGTGAAATCTTATGTTGTTAACTTTCTTATCCGCTCTGATGTATAGCTAGTCTCTGCATTGACGGGCAAAAACAAGAAGCAACATAAAAGAACAAATTATGGAGGTCCAGGAGTACTTCTACTGCTTGCGCCATGTTTGATGGACAAGAGGTATATGGGCAACTGAGAACGGACAAGACCAAAAGATTGAGTCTTACATACTTGATTGATAATAAGATGAGAGACAAGAAAGAAGATGCTTCCAGTGGAAATGAAAAGATAACTAAAATTTCTGTCAACAGAAAATTACTTCTTTATCTGGTAGGTAGCAAAACCACTATTCAAATATGATATACTGATCAACAAGAAATATATCCAGCACCAGAACAAACTTTCAGATCAAAAACTTGCAGCCTATGAAGTACAACAGTTATATAGTTCTTACACCTCATAGAGTTGGTAACTTCTACATTTTTTTCTCTGTCCACATCTTGCCAACCTAAATCACTTAGCAAATTCCCAAATCTCACAATTTAAAACCAAAAATTAGCTTTTGTGTTTAATCAAAAGCAATATATAACAGCCCCATTGCCATGCCATTTGATGTCAAATCTACATGAAACATGACAAATCCGTCGACCTTACTCACAATTAAACCAATTTCTCCACGTCTTTCCAAAAACGCAAACAGTAATATCAATACATTATTTTCAAATCCCTGTCCTGTCTCAATAAGGTTTTAAGAAATATTACACTGAAAATGTCAGATTGGTTGTAGAAGGCTATTTACCTTGTTTTCTAAGTTCAGTACCTTGCTTTTGAGTAACTAAACTGTGTAAACAACACATACCCAGTGTAATTCCACAAGTAGTGTCGAGGGAGGGTAGAGTATATGCAAACCTTCCCTCTACCTCATAGAGATAGAGAGGTTGTTCCGACAGATCCTCAACTTAAAATAAACATTTCCAAGCAATTTCAAAAAGAGAATACAGAAATGAGGACACTAACAACAATGAAATAATGTGAAATGGAGTGCAGTGCATACATAAAACATAAGGGAAAGAACAGTACTCGCAACAAAATAATGCAACAATCGAAGCACAAAAAAACAAAGGTGATAACCGAAATCAAAGAACAAGAAACTATCAATGATGTCAACTAATCTAACTTTGGTGAATTTGATGTCCAATATGGATTAGTTTCACTTCTAAAAATCATGATAAACATAATGAGATTCTCGCTTGAGTTTGCACTCCCACATGATTTGCGGGTAAAGGATTTGTTCAGATCAGGGGAGGATCTAGGGGTCCGGGAGGGTGTTCACTGGAACCCCTCGCAAAGATATTACACAGTATATATAAGGTATTTTTAATTATCTTTTTATGTATATAGATTTTAAACCTCCTAAACATAAGATTCAAGGTTGACTTAGTGGTTGAGGGGTTTCAAAATTCACTTGAGGTTCTAAGTTCAAATATCAAACACTACATTTTTTTTTTTGAATCTCCTAATTGAAAATCCTGAATCCGCAAACCTTGAGCCAAATAGTTCTCTCACACCTAATTAATTTCCCTTAATAGAATGGCATTATATTTAATTTTAAACAATAAGAAAAAGTAAACCAGATACAGTTGATTGTTTAAATAGCTCAACATTGAAATACACTATAGTACACAGATGATCTATAATAAGCTAAGAAATTAATTAAAAATAATTAATTTATTACCGGAATATACTTGAATTTACGTTTGGGAGGTTCCTCGATCGGAACGACGTCGTCTTTATCGGAGATTTTGGAATCGTCATCCTTATCGGCGCTACTGTTACTGTTGTTGTTATTTTGGCTGGCAGTAATCGGAGTCCACTTCAAAAACACGAGATGAGAGACATTACTGCCGTTAACACCGCCGTTAACGGCGGTTGATTGATGATTGTTTTTGCCGGAGCTGACATGAACCCATTTCTTCTTCCATCTCCGAACCGGACCAGTGAATACAGTGGTCGGGCCGTACCTAGTTGATGAACGGCCGAATCTGGCACCTACTCCTTCCATTCACGGCGGCGGAGTACTCTTTTCCGATGACGGAATATTTAATTTATTTTTATTTTTTTGATCTCTGGGTATTTATAGCTTCGCTTTCTGAGTGATCAAGTGTGTGAAGGTCTATGATAAGGAGTTTAGGAGTTATCTGGACCGTTGATTAATGTTTATTTTTAGTATTTTTATAGTGTAGTTTGAAGACTTTAATTGTATTATCAAATATATATTTGAATAATTTTATGCTCGGTTAAGAGAATCGAATCCACTAATTAAATGGATACGAAAGAAAGAAGATTTAATAAGAAAATCAAATCTACTTTTTCGGAAAGTATCGTAAATATACTTTGAAGATTCAATTTATTTAGTCAATTTCAATTTTATAAATGATTCGTAATTTTATATGAGTAATTAAATTACTATAATCTTTAGGATTTTCTTGATAATGTTTTTAGAATTATAATGTAATAATATTCTTAAAATTGATCAATGGAATTGAATAGTTTGAGTAAATAATCCCTTGGGTATAACTAGCACGTGAGTAGCATTTTACTTGTTAATGAGTTTTCTCCCAAGTGTAGTTTTATTTCATTTATAATTAATAATTATTTACTTTTAAAAATCATCTTGAACTCTTTTTTGCTAGTTTTCGTCACAACTTTTTTCAAAAATTCGAGAAAATAAGTAGTTTAGAATCTATGTAATCGATACCATACATATGTTAGATAAACGATTAGATTTAAATAAACTATTATAATAAATAATATGTCATTAACATAATTGCACACTTATGTAATCTTTGTCGAGACTCAAGATATAAAAATATTCAATGGAATTGATGAATTATACTTACTTCTCAATAAAAATGTGGGACAAAATAAGGGCTTGTGATACCTGCTACCTTATTTATTTATTTTTCCTTTGAGAATAGTGTGAACGGAGAGAAGAGAACTAAGTCCTTATACAGAGTCACACACTTACTTGAATAGTATAGAAAATTGAAAAATAAATACTCATATAAATTCTCTTATTTCCTCTATTTCTATCGTGTCTCTAATATATATATCTTTCAAATCAAGCTTTCGATGTCTACTTTAACTTGTTGGAAGATGTAATATAAATTATTTTTCTATACTTAAAATCAAGTTAATTTTTTTTTAGAAGAAGAGATATCTTAATCCGGAGGAGGTTGAATAGAAATTCATTTAGTTCAAGATGGTTTTTTATAGTTATTAGTTGTAAATGAAATAAAACAATATATGAACTTTTAAAATAATCAACGTTTATAATTTAGAGGTAAATGAGTTAAATAATATATTTTATCATTTATTATTAAATTATTTCTCGAGAATTTTTAACAAATCAATTAATTGACTATTTGAATATATTTTTTTTATTAATGAAAATTTTAATCCCCACATTATAATATTTTCCCCCAATTTTCAAAAATGAATAAATAAATCGTTTCTCCACAAAAATGTGAAATATGTTCTACTAACAATGTTTTTTACGCTATAGTAATTAATTGGTTACGATTATTTCTCAATTCTTCTCTCATATAATTGAAGAAGTATTTAGTTTTAGTTTGAAAAGATAAAAATAAAAAAATATGACAATTATATTTTGTTTGCAAATTTAATAAATAGAGAAAATTTCACCCTCCCTTAACTTCCCGGCCGCACCACTTCCCGTCTTCCATCCCACCTCCGCCGCCATCTTCGCCGTTCACCTCCGGTTCTATGGCAGCTCAAAAATTGTCTGTTGGACTTTCCTCCACCTTACCCACTTCACCAATCCAAAACCCAAAAACTTCATTTTTTCAAATTCTACAAAACCCATCTTCTTCTTCAAATAATCTTACCCTTAAAGGGGTTTTCTTGAAACCCCAGTTTTCTTTTTCTCCTAAGAATTTCCCCAGCAAGAAATTTTTCCAGTGTAGTAATTGTTTGCAAAGAATTGAAGCAGAAGCTATTACAGTTCCTGATATTGGTATGACTAAAGAACTTAGAAAGAAGAAGCTGGCAGTTTTTGTATCTGGTGGAGGTTCAAATTTCAGGTCAATTTATGAAGCTACACTTGAAGGGACTGTTCATGGAGAGGTAGCTGTTTTAGTTACCAATAAAAATGGTAGGGTGTTTTTTTGAAAGTTTTTTTTTTTCAGTTTATTTCAAGATTTATTTTTAGTTGGCTTTTGGTCCCTATCTATTTGAGATTTTGGTAAAGTTCTGAGCTTTGACTGATAATGAGATGAGGGTCTATCCAAAACAACCTCTCTACCCAACAAAGGTAGAGGTAAGGTTTGGGTACGCCTTGCCCTCCCTAGACAACACTGTTAGGTAGAGGTAAGGTTTGGCTAGGCCTTGCCCTCCCTAGACACCACGTGTGGTAGTACATTGGGTATGTTGTTGTTGTTCATAGGTGAAACATAATAGTTGAGATATTTATGCTGGAGCTAGGTTCGTCGGAAACTTATACGGGATATACAAGGTCAAGATTATTCTCATTTATATACAATATATATGTGGAATCCCCTTAGCTTCCTTCACGTATATTTACTTCTTTATATTTTGCATGGCCTTATGCAAAAATCCTAGCTCCTCCATTGGGTTGTTTGTTTTTTACAAGTGGTTTAGCCTTTCAGAGAGTACACATTTAGAAATTTAGAGAACTTCTAATACTTCCTACTTAATTTGCATTATATTGGCATGAGACGAGTTTATATGGAGTAACATCGTCAATGAGGATTCATATAGCCGATCTCAACTTGTTTGAGACTCAAGCATAATTGTTTTTGTTGTTATTTTTGTATTTCAAGATTATTTGTTGTTGGCTTTTGGTACCTGTCTATTTGAGGTTTTCATAAATCTCCGACCTTTAACAACTTATGTAGGTATTGGTGATACATATTAGTTGAGATTATGTTTTAGATGTTACCACTTTTATTGTAGGTCATATGATTTCTAGGAATGGTTTAGCCTTTGAGAGATTATACCTTTAGAAAATACAGAGAACTTCTTGTACGTCTTACGTAAATTACCATTATATTGGCATGAGATGAGTTTAAATGGAGTAACGTGGTCAATGAGGAATCATATAGCCGACCCAACTTGTTTGAGACTTGGGCATAATTGTTGTCCTCATTATTATTGTATTCCAAGATTATTGATTGTTGGATTGTAGGTCCCTGCCTATCTGAGATTTTGGTAAAGCTCTGAGCTTTGGAGAAACACTTGTAAATTCAGCCTATTTGTATTGCAACTGTCTTGATTAATTTTGCCAAGAGTGAAATTTCTATTCATCGTGTCCTTACGCCAGGCTTCATCTGTATTCCTTCTTTTGTTTCTTTCGTCCTGAAATTTTGTTAATCTTAGGTGTATTAACAGTTTGCATGTTGAAGCATGTGTGACTTTATAAATGAGTATGCTGTGTTGAAAATGAAATCACATCGGCAATTGATTTTTTCTTTCCCACTCATGATGAGAAGTTTCCATGATACAATATAAGCTTGATAATTTTTTGGCGGAAGCACTTGGAAATTTCAGAGATTTCTGTTTCGACTAAAGTTTCCAAAGCTTATATGTAAATTACTCCAAAGTTTCCACAGCTTTATACCTGAAGATATATGCGTATTCTATTGTCTTATCGTAGTTTTCACTCATCTTTTCATTTAGATTCTTTTTGTTTTGACATGCAGATTGTGGAGGTGCAAAGTATGCAAGGGAGCAAGACATCCCTGTTATTTTGTTTCCTAAAGCAAAGAATTCATCTGAGGGTTTATCGGAGGAGGATCTCGTGGGATCTCTAAGGTTTTTTCTTTTCTATCCATGTCTCTACTATTGATCTAACTGCTTTAGTAGTTAGTTTGTGCAAAAAAGATGCCGTCTTCCTTGAAATTAGGCTATAGCACAATCAGCTCCTCTTCTTCTATGTTTTTCCTTACCTTTTCTTCTGGAATTGTTAGCAGAAGAAAAATGGTATCTGAATAGAAGGAAATTTACTTGTACTGTTATCGTTTGCTGAGGATTTTGAATTTTGAGATATTTGAGCACAAAAGATAGATGTGGTTTAAGCTACGTTCTTTTCCTCAATATGGCAAAACTTTTGGTTTTCTTAAGCTTTCTTCTAGTTCCTGAATTCTTTTATGGCTTGCGTCCATTCGGGCTTCAATAGCAGCCCGGTTCACGAGCGAAGATGCCTCAAGAAACCATTTAACATTATTCAAGTTTTTCGAAGAGAATCCGGCACATCTATCAAGAATTCCTGTCTTTCTCAGTTGCATTTATTGTTATCACCTTATTTCACTGTTGTTCTTATGCTTTGCAGCAAACTATTTTAAAGTATTCACCTAATTTTGACATAAGTTGTAAATCGAAACTTTAAAGAGTTATTCTGTTAAACGCTTCTCATTTTGCTCACCTTTCTTTATTTTGGTCTTCCTTTTCATTTTGCCCTTGGTTTCTTCTACTTGGAGCGAAATGTCTATTACAGTAGAAATGGGAAAGTAAATGTGAACAAAAGCATGTAAACCATGATAAACATCTATATTTCTTGCTTATTTACTCTCTTCTGTGTGAATAAATACTTTTCATACTCATTAGTTATTTAAATGAGGATGTATAAATCATCTATAGGAGGGTTGGAGGGGTCATTTGGTATGAGGGATAAGGGACAATAATCCTGGGATAAAATGCAGTATTATTTTATCTTGCGTTTGGTTGTGGGTATTAATTAATCCCGGGATTATTTATCTCATTATTTGTAGTACAATGTGGGATAACTTCGTCTATCCCATCCCCCATACCAAACGACCCGTTAGTGTATGACATGAATAATCTTAGTTGTCTCCATTGTTTACTGAAGTTATTTCTTCATATTCTTCAGCGTTTTATTAAACTAACTTTTGTTTACAGAACCTACAATATTGACTTCATTCTTTTAGCTGGGTACTTAAAGCTTATTCCTACTGAGTTGGTCCAAGCATTTCCAAGATCGATATTTAATATTCATCCGTCACTTCTTCCAGCTTTTGGAGGCAAAGGCTACTATGGCATAAAGGTGCATAAAGCAGTCATAGCTTCTGGAGCTAGGTATGTATGTGTTCTATCAAAATGGAATTATTTTCGTTAATCAAGTATCTCGCTGCTCCTTCCTCTTTGATTTTTCAGTTGTTCTTAACTTCAAACATATAGATACTTTGCCATGATATGTAGAAAGTAAAAAACACTGTCATGTGGACTGAAAGAGTCAAGCGCCATTTTCTATCCTTTGTCTTTAAAGTATCACGTGTTATTTATCTGTGCAATGATGAGGATTATACTGTGCTATAAATCTGGCCCTTATGGGACTGCCTTTATTGTAAAGCGAAAGAGGTTGGGTTGACGGAACCTTTCAGTTTCATGAGCTTGAGCTTTCAGTAACAGCCAATGATTCCTTTATTCTTTTTGCCAAATTGGGTTATAAGTAGAACAGTCAATTTCTGTTGCGTTTTTTGGGTAATGGCCAACTGTAACCTTATTTAAGTTTCTCTTCTTCTATGCCCTTTAAAACTTTTAATTAAGAAGCTTCCCTACTCCTATGCAACATAAAAAGTTATATTAAGTCATTCCCTGTTAATTACTAGACAGTCATCATATGGTTCTCTTAATTGAGACTAATCCAATATGTTAGGCGTAAGTGGGATGCATTTCTATTTTTCTGATCTGAAGTATGCATCAACTGTACCATATTATAAAGCGTGTCTGTATAGTTGGACTTATTATTTCCATTGATGATTCTGAGTTGTTTACAGAGGCAGGTTCAGGTTCAGGTTTTAGGGTTAACAGGTCGGGTACTTTAGACAAACACAGATACAATTTTTTTTTTAAAACTTTCAGTTATACATTTATATAATTCAATCCGGAAGCAGCTACACTGCTGCTCATAAAGTCGGTCATTGAAGACACTTAAATAACGAGATGTTAGAAGCTGGTTGTTCTTATCTTTTCCCTTTGATCAATTAATATGTCGCCTGGGGAGTGAACTCCTGTAATCCAATAGAGATCATTCAATGCAAGTGGCACACTTTAGTTTTCATCGGAAATACAAATAAGTACAATACCACTAGGTCATTCTTGTAACTGCTGCATAAGGGGAATGAGGTCGTGAGATAAATTTGTATTCACTATTGGGAAACGCAAGCCTAAAGAGGGCATGAATTTCCTGTCCAAGAGTGATTGCACATGCAGCATTAGCTGTTTTGGTTTTGCCACAAAACCAAAGCACGTTAGATAGTTTCTAAACAAGAAATAGTACTCCCGTTCAGCTTGTGAATTGCAAATTGAGTGCTTAGTTGAAGACTTAAATACTCAATGTGACTTGTGTTTTCTCTATAGTTAAAACCAACAAGTATCATGATAGAGAAATGTGATCGATGAACATTTTTTAGATCATATCCGATAATGTAGCATCTTTTTCTTGAAATGTTGAGGATTCAGATTCTTCAAGAAAACCAATTCTATTTTGCTAGTTTTTACTATGAAGATTTGTATTCACATTTTGGGTTGAAAGTCCTTACTCCATTATCTTTGAATTCCCAGAAATTATCTGTTTACTTGACTGTTTCATGCCGATATTGTTACCTGTGACTTAGTTGCTGCATAATTTCAGTTCATCCTCTCCGCCTTTCAAAAATATTAAGCACCTAACCTTGATTTTAGTAGCTGCATTTGGGACAGGTTTAGTTTTTTCCGTCCACTGCTTTGAATCCTCATTTTAGCTCCAAACATAAGTAATTCAGTTTATCTGTCTGTTATTTGCTATCTGTAGGTATTCTGGTCCAACGATCCATTATGTTGATGAGCATTATGACACTGGACGTATTCTTGCTCAAGAAGTCGTGCCCGTACTGGCTAATGACACAGCAGAAACACTTGCAGCAAGGGTTCTTCAAGAGGTCATGAATTTCTTTTTAACATTTCTTGTTATGAGTGTGTATTTGTTGTCGCCATCAATTTGACTCTTCATGGTGCACGTATAAAGTAAACATCTAGGTTTTCCCCATGTTTCTGCATCATTAACTTACGTTCCAGAACCAGTCCTGCAAAAACATGTATGGGTTAAGGAAAAGGATAAGCTGAATATTGGGTAGCTGTTGTTAAACCTGGGCGAATAAGCCGACAAGGAATTTCATGATTAACCAGCCGCTTTGATCCCTTGGAACAACTCGATGAATTTAGTAGATCATTTTAGGAGGCCCTAATGACTATAGATCGAACCTATCCATTTTTTTTGGTATGATGGTTTTTTGGCTGCAAGTTCTTTTCAATCTATGTATCTGTTCAACAAATGAGTAGCATTATTGTTTATCAACATGTATGGTCTTAGATTTATAACCCGTGTTACCTATCTCTCTATCCTTTTTCCCTGTCAAGTGTTTCCTGAAGGCATGATATCAACACTCCTCCTTTTCAGGGTATCGGGTATCCACTTATTCCATCCACGTACCTGTCAAAGTGCCTATGTTCCATCGAATCTAACTCTCTTGTTGTTATTGCTTGTCCATTCCTCTCTTTTTTCGCTGCAATCTTTGCACTCACATTCTTCCTTTAACAGGAGCATAAACTTTACGTAGAAGTAGCTGCAGCGTTATGTGAAGAGAGAATCGTATGGCGCCAAGATGGTGTCCCTCTCATCCGGAGCAAAGAAGACCCCAGTCAGTACAAGTAGAAACGAAGCAAGAGGGTAGCAACTCCGCGGGTAGAATTATCGTTACTGAGCTCTCTGTTGATACTAACATAGTTTTGGTACATATGCCTCGTGGAAGGCTTACCAACGTGCTTGATTGTTCAATTGACCATTATACCATAGAAAATTCGACGTTCTTCATGATGTAGACGAATATTGTACGTCTATAACTTTTGTACCAATATGTTTTGACTTCTTATGTTTTTTAATCTATGAAAGAAATAGCTTGTTGTTTATTGACATTTGCTGGATGTTATGAAGATATTATGTTCTATGTTTCTCATATTATTCATCCCATACTTCTGAGACGGTTAAGCGGACGTTGGAAACCGAACGAATGAATGCAAAATATGTGTCTTTTATACGTTTAACCAATCATAATTAAGTAATGGTATATATTTTCACTTCGATTTTAATTGTTAAAGTTCAATTGCTTGGCGGAGTGCGACATTTGCCCCCTATATTGACATATAGTATTTAGGCAATGTTTCAGATGACCGTAACTAATACTTACATTAAATTTGACTGTATACATCACATTTCTTCTTCGATCCTCCTAGCATGGATACTTTGTGCACTAGACCGCTCTACCCTTATTGTGGATTCTACTCTTTGCTCCAGATACTCCAACACACTCTACCCCACCCCTATCCTATAGTCCCATTTCCCCCTGTCCCACACCCTCTACTGTGTTTGCCTAAAGCACATACAATTATTTTTGAGATAATGTTTTTTCCTTACTTGTCAAACATGAAAAAACAAAGGGAAAAAGGTCTGATATAGTTATCAACTTTGCGATTTAGAGCTGATATACCCTTCTTTATCAAAGCGACCCACATATAGCCTTGCCGTCGTACAAATGGTTCAGATTTACCCTTATCATTACACAAATGACCTAAATATACCCTTTTCATCTAATGAAAGTGAAAAAAATGGTCATTTATGTATCGATAGGGATATATATGAACCACTTTTGTAACGAAAGGTATATCAGCTCTATATCGCAAAGTTGAGAGATATATGAGACCCTTCATAAAATGATCACTTATTTTCCATCCTACCAAATACACCCTTTATTCCTTATCAATCGAATCTGGCCCATATAAGATATTGGGCTCTTACTCCCTATAGGCCCACATAAACGGCCCAAAATCTCAGTCACTCTCTTACAAACCTTCACTAACTCCATATATAAATCAAGCTTCTAGGGTTAGGGTTTCTATTCAATCAGCAAAAAATTGCAAAGTAGAAACTTCCAGCAATGGCCGCCAAGAAGACTGCCCGGAATCCAGAGCTGATTCGTGGAGTAGGAAAGTTTTCCCGTTCCAAGATGTACCACAAGAAGGGTCTTTGGGCCATCAAGAAGAAGAACGGCGGCTCTTTGCCCGTTCACTCAAAAAAGCCCGCCGTAGCTCCGGCGGCTGAGAAACCCCCAAAATTCTACCCCGCCGATGACGTGAAGAAACCCCTTGTTAACAAACACAAACCAAAACCCACAAAGCTTAGGGCAAGTATTACACCTGGTACTGTTTTGATTATCCTTGCTGGTAGGTTTAAGGGTAAAAGAGTTGTGTTTTTGAAGCAGCTTGTTTCTGGTTTGCTTCTTGTTACTGGTCCATTTAAACTTAATGGAGTTCCTTTAAGGCGTGTGAATCAAGCTTATGTTATTGGTACCTCAACAAAGGTGGATATTTCTGGAGTGAGTGTTGATAAGATTGATGATAAGTACTTTGCTAAACAAGCTGAGAAGAAGCAGAAGAAGGGAGAAGGAGAGTTTTTTGAAGAAAAGAAAGAGGTTTGCTTTCTTATTTTTGCTCACTTTCTCTTAATGGTTGAATCTGTTCTTCATTTTGTGGTCAATGAATGGATCTTTTTGTTTAGTATATGCTTATGGATTGGATCATTTGTTCATTTTATGCTTAAAAGATAAGATCTTTTTGTTAATTGTATAATTATGATTAGGCAGTGGATTATTTTTTTGGTGAAATGTTTTGATCTCTTATGCTGACCTTAGATGATTTTAAATGGAGAATCATGGTCAGTGAGGATTCATAGGTGAGAAGTTATGTCTCATTATGTGATGAGATAGCTGAAAATGGAAATTAACAAATTTCACTTTTTACCAACATCTACAACAGTGACAATTTTATTATTGAAACTTGCTTGAACATGAATAACCTCCTTTGGTAATGGAGAAACATGATTAGTGATTATTCATAGGTATGAAGTTGTCTCATTATGTGATGAGAAAGGTGAGAATGAAAATTAGCAAATCTCACATTTATGCAGACTGTTCCCGTACTTGTGTAAAAGTTATTATTCTATTACTGAAACATGAATAACCTCCTTGGTAATGGAGAACCAAAGTTAGCAGGGGCAGAGTGAGTAGCCCGCATGCGGGGAATGCAGTAGATTTGTGTTAATAAATTCACTTAACATGCACAAATATTAAATTTAGAATCCAGTTATTGTCAATTAAAATCGTGATTGTAAAATTTAGAACCCATAAAGTTGAAATCCTAACTTCGCGCTCTTATGATTCGTAAGTTGTGTCTCATTCATGTAATGAGAAAGTTGAGAATGAAAATTAAGCAAATTTCACAGCTACATTGTTACTTCTGCAACTCTGACAATGGTATTATTGTGATTTGCTTGAACATGAATAACTTCCTTTGGTAATGGAGAAACATGGTTAGTGGGTATTCATAGGTAAGAAGTTATGTCTCATTCATGTCATGAGAAAGCTGAGAATGAAAATTAGCAAATTTCACATCTATGGAAGATTCTGTGCCAGTAATTCAATACTAGGAGCATTATTTAAACATGCTTGAGCATGAATGACTCCCTTTTGATCTTTTCTATTTGGTATTATGTAGGAGAAGAATGTGCTTCCTCAGGAGAAGAAGGATGACCAGAAGGCTGTTGATGCAGCATTGATCAAGGCCATCGAGTCTGTTCCTGAATTGAAGGCTTACTTGTCTGCTAGGTTCTCGCTCAAGTCGGGCATGAAACCCCATGAGCTTGTCTTTTAGACCAGATAATTAAACTACTTTTGATGAAATTGATTTTGTTAGATCTATTTTGTTTTATGTTCTGTTTCAGACCTGCATTTAGTCGTTGTATTGAAGATTTTGTTGGTTATAAACATCTTAAGTTGAAATATGCAATGTGAGATTTGCTCTTCTTTTATCATAGTATTTTGTTATAAAGGTACAAATGCTTGAGAGCTCATTGGTTAGTTAATTGAAAGCTACATGTACCAAGAGAAGGGTGAAATTTAGTTCCCTTGATCTTGATTGCCTCTGGCTGTAGCAATACAAATAGATTTTTATCTGAGAAGTTAACTGGCCGGTTGTTGTTCTCCGTCAGCATATCTGCTTACCGAACTTCTTACATATTGCATGATATTCGTGATTCATGCCTTTTCTACCTGTTGTACTTTGTCAGCATATCTGCCTACTGCACCTCTTACATATTTGTGTTCTGTGTACTTATTTGGCTGTTGAATGAGAAGGGGAGAAGATGGAAATGGCATAAGAGTTGGCCTTTCTAAGAGACCCTTGTCTTAAATCAATTCATCTATGCACTTTCCAGGCTCACTGCCTTGGTTCCCGGCAGTTTGCGTATATTGGTGCTTACAACACAAACAATATACAGTTTTTTGCCTTTCTAAGTTTTTCAATAGTCTGACTGGTGTATTCATAAAGTTACCTTTAATGTAGACAAGCACCCTGAAAACTTTATATATGTCAAATTATGTCAATTTCAAACTTATCTTTGCTGGAAAATATAAGTTTTTGCTGTAAAAATCAATTTTTCAGTCAGCTTTGGCTTAATTTTTCGTACCAACTTAGGATTCCGAGAAGAGAGACCTGGAGTTGGAGAAGGCAAATAGAAACTTGTTATTGCCCCCTTTTCTTATATTGTTGAAAGACATTCTATTCTTCATGTCAAATTGAAATACAACAGATGGTGTTTTGCATTCTAAAGGAAATGTTTCCATATCTCTAAAGGGTTCGACTTATTATTAGTGACAATTCTTTATCTACTAATTTAGCCTTGTATTTTTCAATCGAGCCACCTGTTTTATGGTTAAACAAATCTGATAGTTTTAAGTGCTTTATGTACTGTTTATCGCTTGAATAGGGTTCCATTTCCTAGAGAGATTTGAACCTATGGTTGGACCTGCCACTGACCTGCAGGGTGGTTGGCCGGGTTAGCATTCCTCGTAGTTGTCACTCAAAAAAGATGCACTAGGCTACCAACGCCTAACTTTGTCAATCCCAAATTTTATATCGAGATAAGCCACCTAATCCTTTCGACCAAACAACCCCTTAATGTTTTGGTTGCATTTCTCTTTCTCCTTTTATCAACCTATTCCATATCAACACTAAAAAGCACCATCTTACGCCTCTTCTTTTTTATCTTTAATTGGAAGGAAAAAAAAGGGGAGGGAGGGGGGGGGGGGGGGGGCGATAATTCAAAAATCGTGTTATTTGACTTGGTCTTAATTGATAATTTTTTAATTTTGAACGTGCACAAGTAGACATTTGAATTCGTACAAAATTAAATTAATAAACACATGTATGTGCCCTACATATCACATAAGACGCGAACTGCCATGTTGGCTGCATGCATGTATCTTATTCAACGTTATACAAGTTCAAGGCTGTATTCATACAAACCTAAAGTTGGAGGGCATAGATATTAATTAAGTCTAAATTTTAGACACGTTTATATATTATGCCTAAAAAAGAGTTTCGTAGAGAAACATCAACATATTCTAAGCTTCAATTTTTTGCCGAACTATGTGTATTTTACAATACCAAAATTTGCGAAGTGGTGAAATTGTTTAAAGAGAATGCATAATTTTTTTTTTATTTTTTTTACAGTTTGGATATAATTATGATATGGACATTGTAACTGAATTTCAGTAGTTTTGACTCAAATTTTGTATTTATATTTGAAGATTTACTTAATATATATAAATAATTTATCAAGACATTAATAAACTATATTTTCTAGAATCCAAAATTAACCCATAATCTAATACTATTTGCAATTTTTGTGGTTAGACTTGTTTTAAATTTAGTCCTCGTGTAATGTCATCAGTGATCGAACTCTTCATTTACATGTTCTAATATATAATGTATCAAAATAATACCACTCCCTTCTCTTCTCCTAATTGTTTGTTATGCCTAAAAGACGCACAAAGCAATTCCTCTATGGAAAAATTGAAAATCATGTTGAAGTAAGTAGTAGCTTATAATAAATAGAAAGCTAGGCATTAGCGTCCCTTGCTCCATTGGACAAGACATGAATGGAAACTTGCACTTGTGACTATGGTTGGATTTTTCAAATGTATCTAATAACTTTGCTTGTGCTCGCAGCTAAAGTACCTCTCATACTATTATTAATTTATTTTGAAATAATCTTTTTTAGGAGCGCCTAGTATCTTGAAACCTCTTTGCTTCGAGACAGGAGTTGGAAAAAACACCCGCAAAAGAATCGTGTGGCATGGTGTAAATGATATATGCTCAAATTCAAGAAAAAAAAGAGAATAAGAACAATATATAATTTGGATATTGTCTGCTCAATATATAATGTGTAGTTCATGAAAACTAAATATATTGAGTCACAAACAAATAGTAACATACATATTTTTCTAAATATTCTCCATTACTTGATAAATACATAATAACTACATAAAAATTGCTATGCAATCTACTATATAAGTACTTAATAGAATTAAAACCCTCAACCTCAACTACTTGGAGATATATAATATTTTTTCCTCCAATAAACAATATATCTAATTTCCCACAATATATTCTTCACAATGTTATCTATTTATTTTTTTTCGATTTCCTACCAAGCATCTGACATCCGCATTGGGATCACACTAAAACATCTATATTGAGATCACACTAAATTTATCGTTTTCTAGCAAAGGCGAATCCATATCTAAGGCTCAAACTCGATATCTATGAGTAACAATCCACCACGATCTTCATGATATTATCCATTCAAAGTTGCAGCCAAATTTCCAATTTTAATGCCACTATTAGAAGCAATACTATTCTCTCTACAATAGAAAGAAATTGCTTGCATTGGCACAAATCCAACATTTCTCTTCTTTGAAAAAGAAGAAGAATCAAAACTACTCTTTTGATAATTGTTTTGTTCATTAGTTGTTCTCTTATAATAAGATCCAAACCATTTAGCTTCCATATAAGCAAGTTTTCTCCATGGTGGCACATAAATATCCATTTTCTTCATAGATTTCTTCATGGCTCTACTCATAATTTTCACCACTTGCTTTAATTCTTCCACTTTTCCAACAAAAACTTGAGGGAAATTTTCGAGCAACGAGGCGTAGCAAGGCGTTGCGCGAGCTATTTCAAATTCTCCGGCTAATGAAACCTCGATTATGTAGCGAGTAACACCCACGTTAATGTCGATATACTCGTAACTTCCTGACGTACGATTACCAGCTTTCTCCCATTTCGATTTGCACAATCCTATAAAATTACGCAAAAAAAGTTAGATATCTATTTAAATTTATATATATGCATCGATCTTAACATGTTATAACAAGTACAGGAGCTACGAATTTTGTCGATTTTAATTTATTGTTTAGCTACAGAATTTGTGAAAAAAAGTGCTTACCAGCATCGAAGCCTCGATCACGCAATCGAGTCATCAACCGTCGTTTAAACTCCGGCGAGCTCCGGTCATTTGCTTCTTCAGCAAGCAAAGCATTTTCCACAGCTTCAATAATACTTTTCTTCAAATCATCGCCCGAATTCTCATCGGAATTAAACAAATTCCTCAAATTCACCTTAATCTCCGATTCATCAAAGCAATTAGTATCAACATTTTCTTCAATCTCTTCTAATTTCTCATTAACAGTTACCTCTCCTTCTAAAAACGAATTCACGAGTCCCGATAAATCCATCAAGCTCTCCGTCGCTGCCGCTGGTGAGTGTTCACTGCCGCTGCTCTCGTAGATCCGCGCTTTCGCAACCTCATCAAACGGCGCATTTACTCTCTTAAACTTCACCGGTACGAATCTCGCCATTTTTTCCCGATCTCAATTTTTTCTTCTTCTTCTTCGGATTTTAAAGACGAATCGAATATTTATGAATCAGTTATGTCGCAATCATGAAGAAAAAATGTGCACAGAGAAAAATCACTTACCATTAATGGAGTTTTTTTCTTATGTAGAGTAATGATGAAGCCATTGTGTTGATAAAGTTGTACATATTTATAGAAGTGATTTTTTTTTATTAATATAAGTGTATTTTTTTTAGGTTAAGTGTAATATTCAAATAGATTCGAATTTTACACAGAACTTTGGGTTATAGTGAATGACGTAATGAATGTAGACATAATGTTCGATCAAGTTCGTAATTTAGCTAAGTTTTTTTCATTTTTGAGGTATAATCCAATAATAATATACCTTTTAATTTACATGAATGTTGAAATAAACTGTTTTCCGCATAAAAATAAAATATTCCTCAAGGTACACGTGGTTTGAGTTTTGGAATTTTTGTCGTTTTAACAAAGATGAATTAAAACAAATTTAAATTTAGGAGGAGTTTTCGTTAAGGAGAGTTTTAATAGAGATCAAATTTTAACATACTAAAGTTTGGGGAAATATAGTTGATAAAAAAAAATCTGAAAAATATATAAACCAACACACATTGAAAACTTAAAAAATCTTAAATTTCTGTGTTTGTGAGTTGAAAGCGCCAAAAATGATGATAGTCATGACGAAATAATTAGTATTGGTTACTAAGATTGTTTCGGATGGATACATCAAATTTCGGGTAGATTGAAGTCTGTCCAAAAAATCTATGGACTAACGACATACACCGAAAACCTAAACAATCTTGGGTTCTTTTTTTATAACCCTGAAATGCCAAAAGAATATCGTCGGTCATAACGGAATAATGAGTATTAATTACCAAGATTGTTTTGGATGGACACACCAAATTTAGGAAAAATCGAAGTCCACCAAATAAATTCCAAAAAATACACACAACAAAACTTAAAAAATCCTCAATTCCTTTTTTATAATTTTGAAACGTCAAAAAAATGTACCCAATCATGACAGAGTAGTAACTAGTAAGTATTAATAACCATAATTGTTTCGAATGGACACATCAAGTTTGGGGCAAAACGAAATCGATTTAATAAATTTTAAAAAATCAATGGACTAAAACACAACGTTGGAATTCCTATTTCTATGCGTTACTCAGATATATTGAAGGACTGTCAAGTAATTCTTTTTGGTTTAGTTATGTTTTTGTTATATTTACGTAAAATTGAGTAATTTTTTTTCCGCGAAAGATTGTCTTGTGATTCTCCGTGATATCTATTAAACCGACAAAATTAAATAATTATTTTGCTATAAAAATATTTTAGTGAATTTGTGTAATAAATAAAAGTTGCACGATCATTCTTAAAATTACACCAACGTATATTTATGATATTGATTTAGGAGCTAAAATTTATAGGCATCATTTCGAACATTTATTTAACGAATAATTCAGAATGCATTTTATTCTTTAATTAATTTCTTGAATTGAACATGTACGTATAATAGATTGATATGAACATCATAAGCTACTTCGTAATAAAATAAGTTGTTGTTGAGACATTCTTCTTGGTTCCTTTTTCATGCTAGAGCACGGAGAAAAAAGAAGAAGATCATATGGAGAATATCGATCGAATTGATTTATCTTTATATATAAGACTTCTAGATTATAAATCTCTATTATCTCTTTTCTATTGCAATTTTGTAGATTATTATATTATATTATTTTTGAACTTTTCATAAATAAAAAGATAAATTAAAAACGATATTTATTATGTCTATGACACCAAATAAAGTCCACTTTACTTACAATCATCATGTGAATCAACATTTTTTTTTTTTTTGTGAATCTACATTTTGCTTTTGCCATAAAGTACATGTCAAGTAATAGTAGTACATTTTTGACTGTTTAGTATTCACATAAAGTACATGTCAAGTAATAGTAGTACATTTTTGACTGTTTAGTATTCATGTGAATGATAAAAAATGACACCATAGGTATACATAGGTGTTTTCACTATTTAGTCAAGATTGATATGATTATGACTTAGAAAAGAACCAAGTTGAATATGTATTAATCAATTATTTATGTTTTCCTAGTTATTACATTTTGCAGATATTATTAAAACTATTGAGCATAAATGGATGGATGGAGCAAGAAGGCAATTTATGAGTTTGACCGAATACAGTAGGATTATTTTCAATTTTAATTTAGGTATAAAAGTTTACTAAATCTACGTATAAAACTCAATTATTAACCTTTAAAATTGTTGATGTTAAAATTCAAAACTCATAAAATTCAGATTCTAAGTTAATCTATTGAGTATTACTACTCATTTCATAACTTAAAATGACTACATACCCTCCAATCAAAGATGGGAAGCCAAAAGAGACCTATGCTCACCATATCGTTCCAAGCATTCGGGTCTAGAGAGTCAGTTATGATTTTACGTGAAGACAATAATTTTTTTACAATTTTTATTTATATAATAAGAAATTCACTAAATACTTCATTGTAAACCTAATTATATTAGTATATATTATAGTATATATGTAAAGTTGTTGAACAAACCTTATTAACTTTAAATTCTAAATACGTTCTGGTCGAAATAAGATAAGTTCATTTTGCACCAGTGTGTAGAGATGCGGAAAGTTGAAACCGCAATTCTTGTACTTAAATGACAATTAATTTATTTTTTCTTCACGTAATTTTGATATATAGACAAGTTCAATGAACATGAAATTACGTCTAGATACATTGAATCTCAAATGATGATAAAGATAAGCTCATTTTTCCATTTATATGTAGGTTCGTAATATAATGGGGATCCAAAAAAATATACACCTAATAAATAAATAAATATTTATGATTGCATATAACCTAATTTTAAAAAAGTTCAAAAGAATGAAGTGGAAAATGTGCAAGTACACAAGGGCTACAAAACACAAAAAAAGGGCAACTCGATGCATGTGAGAAGAGTCGTATTCATTGGCTTGGATTATTCGGCTTCCATGCCAGATTGTTCTTTATAGGAAACCTAACTTTCTTTGAACTCAACTCGTGTTTATTATATCAGTTGAACACTTCAACTTATAAAATAATTATTTATACATGACCTCTAAAATTCCATATCAGTATCGGGTATTTACGAGACACAGTGGAATGAGTTGGAATGTTCAGTTGTCAGTTGAGATCAAGTTGAGATGTTTGGATATGCATTCTCGAAGTTACAGTATTTACTTGACAGTTGAGATCAAGTTTGAGTGTCTGCTTATAATTTAAACCTTTAATTAAGGGAAATTTTGACATTTGGTCCTTCTCGTAATCCACCTTTCAATTTGGCAGTTTTCAACTTATGATAAGACTTAAGAGTATGCTGATGATTATGTTACAAGCATCAAAATTGTGTTGCCAGTGAAGTAAATCCTAAAGATGTTATAATATTGGTGTTGCCACTATTTATTGATTCGTAAATTAATAATCGTATTTCTTTGTTGTTGTAATTTTTATTCTAATACTATCTTCTTGTTTGATTATTATATGTTGATTCTTGTACTTTTTTTGTTTCTTTTTTTGGACTGCTTTGAATTATTTTACCTCGAGCCTATGATCTATTAAAAATCGAGTTCCTCAAGATTTAACGTGGATTTGTGGAAATCCAATGCGGAAAAAATCACGGACCATCCAAAACAATATTCACTATATGAAAAATTATTACAACCATATAATACACAATATTTCTCTTACACACTCAAATACCTAAAATACTATACTCAAGGGGATCTCCAAGAGAACTTATCATAAATCTCTCAATGGTAAAAAAAAATACTATACCATGTAATATTTGGTGTAGTTACAAACAATGGAACAAAGCTCCTTGAATAGCTAACATAAACTATTTTCACTTGCTATCCCACCAATGTGAATAACCAACATTTTTAACTGAATTTTTTTCCTTTCTTCTTTCAAATCAATCATCAACACCTGCCTCTGAAATAGAAGTAAGTTCTCCGAGTCAAATGAAATTGAAAAGACTTTTTTTATATTTCAAGGTGGCGTAGTAGAAAAGAAAGGGTCAATTACAAGAGGAAGGCGGAGGACAAAAGACGAGAGAGCAAGACCCAGGAGCGGCCGCCGACCAGCAACTTCCGTGCACAAATATAGATTCATTCCTCGTACATTGATTGAAGTTCAGAGTCAACCTTCCACACAAGGCAATCTTCTGCTATCGCCCTTTCTCTTTTTTAGAATGAGAAGTCGCACTTGAATAGGCATAAACGCCCTCTTGCTACCCATATGCCAAGGAACCGAGGGACCTTCTCGAGCACAAAATAGGTAATTGAGAGATAGAGGCATGATTCTTTCAATTCCGCATCCGGGGAAAGCAGCTTCCGCACTTATACTCGACTCTGGTATGCTGTTGTTGTCGAAAAAAGAAAACAAGGATTACTATATTAAGGGACTTTTATAGCTGTAGTAGTTACAGACACAATACATACGTTAGTAAAATTGATACTGATATTTACCCAATTTCTTTAATTCTATTTTCATATTTTAAATTTTAATTCAAATCTATCCAATTTAATACAAGAGTGTGGTTTATCAACCAAAACAATGAATATAACACCACATAATATATAGGGAAAAGAACACATATACCCTAAAAAGAAAAAGTATTTATCATTGAATATTCATTACTTTCATATCCCCTTTTATTTTAAAATGACATAAATTTTTTTTAAAATTCACATGCTGACATCAGCGCTTCCTATATGATACCGATAGGGTATCAATATACCGACGGAGTATCACAAAAAATATATTTTCTAATAATTTAGAGTTTAATAAATAAGATTGTGACTTTAATAATTTTTCTCTTAATTGTTTTATTTTTATTTCTTAAAAAAAAAGGTCAATCCTATATGATACATATAGGATATCAATATACTGATGAAATACACAGAGAATTAAGCTCATTCCTATATGATACCGATATGGTATCAATATACCGATGGAGTATCACAGAGAATTAATTCATAGCAGTGATGTTAACGTCATACGCGAAATAAGAAAAGAGAAGTGGTGTAAGAGAATAAATAGTTTGAATCATGGGTCCATTAAAGATAAATAATTTGGGTCGGATCCAATTTAAATAAATAGTTTCACAGTTAGATTTATTTTGAGTAGTTTTCCATATATATGCTTAAGTTGAGATACAATATATATCTTAATAAATGGGCCAAACTAATGAGTTGCCAATATGTGTTGGGCTGACTTGTCCATTAGATTGGATTGGATCCAAATTAGTCCATACCAATTTCTTTTGTTTTCTAAAACTGCGTTTCAACCAAACTATTACCTAATTATTTGGCTGAATATATACCGAGACATCTAAAATTGATATGACTTTTCATTTAGACATATAAATTTAAGGTGTTCATTTAGACTTACAGTATTTGAAATTTATATCAGTTAGATACTTTTTGCAGGCATGGCAAAAACAATATTATTTTTTTAGGCGCATCATAAGACTTTTTGTCTTTTAATGTGAATTTAAATTTAATCCGCCCTAATATAAATACCGAATAACAGATTGTTAACTATAGGAAAGTTAACAAGCCACCATGAATAAATAAGTTTGTTAGAGTTTGTTGTAGTTAGTTGAGATTAGAAACTAACTCTAAGTACTCTATAAATACATCATACTTGTACACATGTAAGTTGAAGTAGTTGAAAATCAGTGTAAAAGTGAGCAATGTAATAGCTTGGCTTCTTCCTCTTCTCCTTTGTCTGATTCTTCTTCTCTGTTATGTCTTTATACAAAGCTCCATTGATGGAGTTTTCATGGTATCAGAGCATTGGTGAGGTCTTAGACTAGATCAAGCAATAGAGTCTTAGAGTAGCGTGTTGCAGGTACTTAGATTCAAATCTGGAGAGTGTTTGAATCGCAGGTAAGTATCAAATCTGCATACTCATCTTTGAAGCAATTTCAATGGTGAATTTAGGTGAAGTTGCCTCCGGAACATTAGGTACTGAGAACTACTCAAAAACAGCTGCAATGAATGCAGCATTTGACTTCATAGCTCCAAATATTGATCACAATCATCCACTGTTTTTGCACCAAAATGATACTCCAGGTAGCTCTTTAATATCTCTTCAACTAATTGGTTCAGAAAACTATGCAATCTAGTGCAGATCTATGAGAATTGGACTGCTAGGTAAGAGTAAGCTTGGGTTTATTGATGACAGATTTCCTAAGTCTAAGTTTGGTCCTGAGTTCTCTGATGCATGGGAGAAGTGTAATGCTGTAATCTTTTTCTGGATTATAAATGTTGTTCGACCAGGATTACTAGGGACTATTACAGATTACTACACTAAACTCAAAGGGTTGTGGAATGAATATGACTTAATCATGCCTTGTCCAGGCTGCTCATGTCTTGAGTCTAAGAAATTTTAAGAGCATAATGAATACCAAAGGTTACTAGAGTTTCTAATGGGACTAAATGAAACTTGCTCTGCAGCAAGAGGTTAAATTCTAATGCAATCACCAATTCCTAATCTGAACAAAGCTTTTTCTCTTATCATAGATCATGGAAGTCAAAGAAACATAGCACATACTAGTTATGAAGGCTCATCTTTTCCTAAATTGATTGAAAGCACTGCACTGTTTAGTCAAAAAGGAGGGAATGGTCATAGTATTGGTAGTGGTAACTTTGGTCATCAACCTAGTGATGGTGGTGGTAATTCAAGTAGAAATCACTATGAGAATCAGTATAACCCTCAGAAATCACAGAAGTCTGTCATCACTTGTGAAGTCTGTGGTTACAGAGGTCATACTAAGGAACAATGTTTCAAAGTCAAAGGCTATCCAACTGTATGGAGGTCTAAGAAGAAAATTGGTAGTTCTACATCTAATTTTAGTTCTTTTGCTAACCAAGTTGCAGTTACTCAAAGTGCAAGCCTATCACACAATGGAGAAACCATTGCAACAAACATACCTTAAACATCATCACCTGCAGCTTTCTTCACACCTGATCAATATCAATAGATCATGCAGTTACTAGCCAAAGAAAGTGACACTGGTGGAGAGCACTCAGCTAAAGCAGCCAATGCCGGTAGAGTTCTATCTGCTTTAGTGTCCAAATATGTGAATAATGAGTGGATAGTTGATACAGGAGCTACTAACCACATGACACCCTAGTTTGCATTACTAGATAAGTGCACATCAGTGCCTAAGACTGTAAATATTCTTTTTCATTTCTGTTTTTGGCATTTGAAATACTTTTACTGATAAAATATAGGTACACTTCTACCCACAAAAAGTGTAGCATCAGTGTCTCATATTGGTAGAATAAAAGTTTTGGGGGATCAAGTTATTGAAAATGTGCTCTTTGTTCCTGAGTTCAAATGCAACTTGTTATCTGTATCAGATAACCAAGGATCATCAATATATGGCAGCATTTTTTCCTGACTTTTGTGTTTTCCAGGATCTCTACAATGGACAGGTCAAGGGGATTGGTAGAGAAGATAAATGGCTCTACATCCTCAATGAAGGTTTCAACTGTTTAGTTCCTACTCAAAGATCATGTAGTATAACTCAAACATCATCCACTAGTGTTTCTGTATGTGGTAATTCTGATTCCATTGCACTGTGGCGTATGAGGTTAGGATATGCTCTCGTTGATGTAATAAGGAGGTCATCTAGTCTTGCTGGTTTAGTTACCTCAGATCATTCTACATGTATTGTATGTCCATTAGATAAACAAATAAAATTTCCATTCCTGTAAGCACTCATACTTCAAAGACACTCTTTGACTTAGTGCATTGTGATGTTTGGGGTTCCATATAGGGTGTCTACTCATGATAGAATGAAGTACTTTGTTACTATAGTAGATGATTACTCTAGATTCACTTGGCTATTTCTTGTCACATCTAAATTTGATACAATAGTTGTGCTGAGACATTTCTTTGCTCAAGTTCACAACCTGTTTTCTATATGTGTCAAAGTATTTTGAACTGATGGTGGGATTGAATTTATGAGCATAACTTTTCAATCCATGTTGTAAAGTCTTGGTATATGTCATCAAAGCACATGTGTCTATACACCTTAGCAAAATGGTGTGGTGGAAATAAAGCACAAGACTATATTAGACAGGGCAAGAGCCTTAAGGTTTCAGGCATCTGTACCTTTAAAATTTTGGGGAGAATATGTTACCACTGCTGTCTATATTCTTAATAGACTTTTCTTTAAACTCCTGTCCTATAAGTCTCCTTTTGAGCTAGTGTATCAGTATCCTCCCTCCCTCTCTCATATCAAAACCGATGGTTGCCTGTGTTATGCTATTTGTCAACCATCAAAGATAAGTTCTCTCCAAGAGCCATACCTGTTGTTCTTATGGGCTACTCTATGTCTCAAAAAGGGTACCTTCTATATGATTTGCATTCTAAGTCCTTATTTGTAAACATGCATGTTGTGTTTAAAGAAGACATGTTTCCTTTCAAAGATTTCCAAACCTTATTCAATCCCATATTTCTAGTCTTAACTTTAGTACCACCTGATACTGAGTCATCTACCTCTAGTTTTCCTGATCCTCCATCTACTACTCCACTTGCACTTGAAGTATATTGTACTACTTTATCTCCTAATATGTCTCCTACAGCAGTTCCTATAAACTCTCAGATACCACTTGCACCTGCAGTACATTCCACTACTCCATCTCATAATATATCCCCTACAACAGTTCCTATAAATTCTCAGCCTCTAACATTCTCTACTCTTATTCCTTCTAGGAAGTCTTTTCGATCATCCAAACCACCTATCTGGCTTCGGGACTTTATCACTCAGCCCAAAATCTACTCTTGTTTATTTCCAATATCTGACTATGTTAACTACAGTCATCTTTCTCCTGCTTATAACTCTTGTATCAAGGCATATTTAGCTATCTCAGAGCCTTTTTCTTATAAAGAAATTTCTCTTGACCCTAAGTGGATCCAGGCAATGCAGCTGGAAATAGATGTCTTGGTGGACAACAAGACTTGGATTATAGTAGATCTTCCACCCGATAAGAAGCTTATTGGCTGCAGATAGATCTACAAAGTCAAGTACAAGTCTACGAGGAAGTAGAGAGGTACAAGGCCAGATTAGTGGCTAAGGGATATAGTCAACAAGAGGGACTAGATTATGGTGAGACTTTTAGCCCTGTGGCTAAGATGGTAACTCTGAGGTGAGTTGTTGCTCTTGTTGCATCATAGAGTTAGGTGATATATCAAATGGATATCCACAATGCTTTCTTCAATGGTGATTTATTAGAAGATGTGTATATGACCATTCCTTCTTGGTTTTCTAGACATGGGGAGAGATCTAAAGTTTGCAAACTTCATAAGTCTCTATATGGTCTCAAACAAGCACTAAGGCAGTAGAACTTCAAGCTAACACAGTCCTTGATTCAGTTGGGATTCCATCAGAGTCATTATGACTACTCACTCTTTACTAGACATGCTGAGGATGATATACTCATTGTGTTGGTCTATGTAGATGATTTTTTGATCACTAGTAGTAATCAATCTATCATCAGTGACACAAGAAAAGATTTACAAAAACAATTCAAGATAAAGGATCTGGGAGAGCTTAAATTCTTCCTAGGGATTGAATGTGCTAGATCAAGCAAAGGGATTCATATGTCTCAAACGAAGTATGCTCTTGAATTGATAGTTGAATGTGGTCTAGGGGGAGCTAAGCCTGCAGGAACTCCACTAGAAAAGAATCAGAAGTTGGCATCTGTACAATATGATGAGTGTATTAAAAGTAATGAGGGACATGATGATCACAAGCTACAGGATTCTAGCAGATACCAAGCACTAGTAAAAAGAATTTTATATTTGAAAATGACTAGGCCTGATTTAGCTTTCTCAGTTCAGGTCCTAAGTTAGTACACGCATTTTCCCAAAGAGTCTCATATGAAAGCATCATTGAGAGTAGTTAGATACATAAAAGAAGCTCCTAGACTTGGATTATTGATGCCAGCAGAAGACCCCAACAAGCTTCTTACTTACTGTAACTCAGATTAGGTTGGCTGCTTAGAGATAAGAAGATCTGTAACTGGCTACTTAGTTAAGTTTGGTGGAGCCTTAATATCCTGAAAGGCAAAGAAGAAAGAGACTGTGTCCAGAAGCTCAGCTAAAGCTGAGTTCAGAAGTATGACCAATTGTGCAACTGAAATTACATGGCTAGTAGGGCTATTTGAAGAGATTGGTGTACACATTGAGCTGCCAATAATCATGGTGTGTGATAGTAAAACAACAATTTAGATTCCGACGAATACTATCTTCCATGAGAGGACTAAACACATAGACATTGATTGTCACTTTGTAAGAGAGAAAATCAACCAAGGAATGCTGAAAACAGAATTCACACGCATCAAGAATCAATTAGCAAACTTGCTCACAAAGAGTCTTAGCAAGGCTCAACATCAGTTGTTGTTGAATGAGCTTGGAGTTATGAACTTGTTCAAACCATGAGCTTGAGGGGGAGTGTTAACCATAGGAAAGTTAACAAGCTACCATGATTAAATAAGTTTGTTAGAGTTCGTTATGAGTTTGTTAAAAGTTTGTTGTAGTTAGTTGAGATTAGAAACTAACTCTAAGTACTCTATAAATACATCATACTTGTACATATGTAAGTTGAAGTAGTTGAAAATCAGTGTAAAAGTGAGCAATGTAATAGCTTGGCTTCTTCCTCTTCTCCTTCGTCTGATTCTTCTTCTCTGTTATGTCTTTATACAAAGCTCCATTGATGAAGTTTTCATAGATAAATTAAGAAACTTTTTAATAAAAAACATGTGACCAACTTTTTCTTTTGTTTGTGAATCGTGATATGAGAACCTGCATAAAATATTGGGGAATCCTACCCTTTCAACTACAATTTAAGTTTCTTATTCTTTGCTTGAACCACAAATATTACGGTTTATATACTACAATAACGTATTTAATGAAATCTCACATGTATAAGTAAAATATGGATTGTGGAGAGATTGTAGAGTACATGCAAATCTTGGTTTTACTTCATAAAGGTAGAATAATTAATTCCGAAAGAATTTCAACTAAAATCTTACTCTGATCTCGTGAAGATAGATACCTTATTCTAAAAAAAAACCTCAGTGTAAGTGTGTAAAAACGTCTCCCAAAAATAAGGGACCATTTTCTATCAGTTCAAACTTGTTAAATTATGATTTTCACCTATGAGCTTTTCGATGTTATTTAAAATCATACTATTATATTACATAATATGTTCTTGAAAAGATCAATTGCCTTCTGTTAATCGATAGGAGATATCAATTGATTGGGTTCATATAATCACATTTATTATGCCACTGTCTAATTTTTTTTAAAAAATAATTACGTTTTATTTAAGTCAAATTTTCGATATGTGAGTCATAGCTAGTTTAAAATGTTTAGCTTACAAACTCTTACATAGGTAATATAATCTATTTATTTGGTAACAGTAATATTGTTTGTAATTAAAGCTGGTAAACACTAGTTAGGAGAATTAGGGAATCGGAAAAAACCCTAGCAAGACGGATTAATTTATGTTTTTATAGTCTAAAACCCTAGCCGTCATATTAATGTAAGAATTCACCGTCTTTTCAATACTCATAATGGTTATTTATACATTATAAGTAGGATTTAGAAGGATGATACGTTAATGAGCTCACAAAATAATTAATGCCATATATAATCAGATCAGACCCAATAGCTTTTTCCAACAAATACAATTTTGTGAGCAAAAATATACTAGATAAAAATTCAATTTATCGGAAACAGTCTCTATACCCCATGAAGGTAGAAGTAAGGAGTATATACATTTTACTCTCTTCAAACTCCATTTGTGGGATTACATCACGGCCCAAAGCTCCCCCCTCCCTCGTCATGATCAACCCAATTGCTAATTCTCTCTTTCTAATTATTTCGCAAAAAAAAAAATCGATAATTGTGATGATGCACCAAGTACAACACTCATCTTTCTACATTTATTATTACATAAAATTATTTCAGGTATCTATAAAACAAAATGAGAAGCTCCAATAAAAACACCATCTCAACTCCCTATTTTTAGTATGCTAAAGTTATTAAAGTCTTTCAATCGATAAAGAAGAAGTACCCCGGCCAATAAAGAAGGATCTCCATAAACATATTTTTCCTTATTAAACTAGCTAAAATTGTCTAATTGACAATGTAACTAGTTTTCACCTTATTATTTAATCTATAGATCCAACTTTCATAAATTTTATTTAACTAGTAGGTAATGTTGATATATTAGTCACGACTTGCATATTCCAATTTAGGGGGTGATATAGTCTAGGAATTTTTCTTGTTTCTAGCTATCATCACACACTAAGATTCAGGATCAGAATCTTGATCAATTACAAGGAGCATCCTCTTGATTGAATTTTTCACTTCTATTTGATAGGCAAATAACAATAAATACTTATACGCATTCGATATTTATATAAAAATTAATTAAATAATTTAATCTTAACAAGTTAAATATTAAAGTGAAACTACATAGTATTTACTCATAATTATCTTACATTAACCATTAGTCGGACCAGTAAATTAAGATATCTAACTACTATGCTATTATAATAACACCAAATTAAACTATGACAATAACTAAGCCAACATAGAACATTTAAAAAATATTTCTTCTCTCAGGTCCCTCCGCTTTTAAAAACCTTTAAAAACACCTCTCCAAAATCTAATTCACCCCATTTCTCACCCTAAATATCCATCATATGACAATTTTGTAATTTTTTTTGTTTTTCAATGCATATTAGAAAAAAAACATAATATCTCAATTATGGGTTCAAATCTTTGTTGTCTCAGTAAAAAAGATTCAGAAACTCATCAACCAAAGAGTAAAAATAATGCTAGTACTCTTCTTCATCAAAAAAAATCTTTACACCAATGTTTTTTGGATTCACCAAATTACATAAATAACCCTAAAACTACTACTAAAAGGATTTATGTATCTTCACCATGTCAAGAAGTGAATAATTCCAACTTTTATACACCAAGAATTAGCTTTTCATCACCAGAAGCCATGATGAACAAGGACTTGTTTGGTACTCCAAGAATTAGTTTTTCAGAAAGAGTTAGAAAAATTGAGGAGATTAATATTATTGGTGAAGAAATAGAAGAAGAAGGGTTGATGAATAGAACACAAAGTGAGAAATTGAAGAAGAAAGTTACATTTAAGTTGCCTCAAGAAGATGATATTATCATATTTTGCTCACCAAGAAAATCTTTTGATGAATGATATATATATATTGATATGATTAATGATGATTATTCCTCTATATATCTTGTTATTTGTACAATTTATTTTATTTTTGGCTCCGTTTTAATTTATTTGTCCTGATTTAACTTGATACGGAGTTTAAAAAAGTAGAGAAGACTTTTGAATCTTGTGATTTTAATTAAATTAAAAATATTTCAAATATATTAAAATATTTTAATCTTGTGATCTTAAACATGTTAGGTGAAATGTTGAAATTAAAGAGTCATAAGAAAATAGATAACAATATTTTTTAAATAAATTTAAAAAAATAGGACAGATAAATTTAATTTAATTGGAGGGAATATAAAATTGGCATGCTGATCTTTATTTGTTATATATAGATATAACACGTGAATTTAACATTGATGATTTAATTATGTTCAAAATATCACGTGAATTTAACATTGATGATTTAATTATGTGGCCTTAGTAAACGAGTTGCACAAAGAGATACTGAAATTTAAATAGACGTCCACCAAAATATGTAAGTTATCGTTTTGAGAAAATAACTATCTAATCTAACTAAATTTTTAAAAAGTAATTCATGAGGTGAAGATTATTTAAAAAGAGATAACGAGATGAGAATTTATTCCCTTAATTAATATGAAACGTTCTAACATCATCGTTCTTCATAACATTTATCGAAGTTATAATATAATGAGAAAATGAATATTCGATCTAACTTAATCTTCAAAAATAACTCGTGAGCCGAAAATCATTCAAAAATAAAATAAAAATAATCAGATGACAATTCATTCCCTTAACCAATATGAAATGTTTTAGCATTATTATCCTTCATATAATATAACATTTCCAATATTGGAAAAGCATACACAAAAACAGTCCTGGCTTTGCCAACATACATATGATTTTTTATTTTATTTTTGGGTATAACTGATCCACTCAAAAAGCTAAATTAGAGGACGAGAATAAATATTCAAAATAATATAGAAACATTATTAGAAATATATGTCTTTTTTACTGCAAATCAATAAAAAAATTATGTTATAAAATATAATTTTTTATTATATTATCATCAAATCAATTCATTTGAAAAAATATATAATGAAAAATAATTATTATTAAAATATTGAGAATATTTTAATTTTTTTTAATAAAAATATAACTATTTTCTTTATTAATTTAATAAAATATCTATAAAAATAGTCAGTGAATAATATTTTTCACTGAAAAATATCAATAGGAAAACAGTACTATTCTTGAATTGGGGAATATCCAACACTTTCAACTACAATTTATGTTTCTTATATATTCTTTGCACCACAAAAATATATTACACCCTATATACACCGTTAAAATGTACATCACTCATTTTCAGGTAAAAAAATAAAGAAAGAATAAATTGTTTGAATTACAAATTGGTCCATAGTTATCTTGTTGTGACAGTTTGTCTGTCTAATCAAATTACAACACCTAAAATTACGTCAAACATCAAAAATTACTGAAAATGCGTTTCATTAAATCTTAATATTCAATTATTCATAAAGAAATTAAATATTATCTTTATTAAAAAATAAAAACAACGACACAAAAGCAAAAAGGTCTAAATCATATTATATTCGAGAAATACTATAATAAAACTCTCGAATCACAAAGAAATTTAACAAAAAAAATCAAACTAAGACCAAAATTATACTCACAAATATCTATTAATAAAAAAAAATATTAATGTTCAAACAAATGATTATATTATGAAAAAGATTTTACTTTACAAACTAATGACAAAAATGGAGAGTTAAACGTTATGTGTGGTAAAAACTAAAAAGTTGAGTTGTAACAATTTTATTTTTACCAATGGTGCGTAGTTGGAACAAAAGGTAATTAAAAAAGGGCACGTGGCAAAGTGATTAAAATAAGCCAAAAAATGAAAAGGAGTTGAAAGTACCTCCTTTTTCTGTAGTAGTATGTCACCTTTCTTAGGAAACTACCAAGAAACCCTCACCAACCCACTCACCCATACCCCTACCCCTACCCCCCACTATTAGAGGTGCATGGGTATTTTTAGCTTTTTTAAAAATTATTTAGTAATCTGATACTCACTTATCAATTAATTTAAATTTAAATCGCGTAGTGAAGCTGAGACCTATTTGAGGTGAGAGTGATGTTCATAGAAAAATAATTCATTTTCAGGTGTCTAACTTGAGTAATAGTAGCATTCATTTTCCCACCCACAATCGAGACCAAAAGATATTTTTTCAATATTACAAAGAGATCTTATATATTTTTCACATACCTCGATAAATAAAGGGTAAATTACCCTTTTACACATATTCCCCTAATATATTTACTTTTATTCCCATATACATCAAAAAATTTCCAAATTCCCTCTTTTTCCTTTCTCTCTCTATACCTCACTGATACATCCGCCTCTTCCTTCATCCTTGCCCTAATTTGCTCTAGTTAATTTGTTATTCTTCAACTGTTAATCAATTTCAAGGTTCCAAATAAGGTATATTTCAATCTTCCCTTATATGGAATTTTACTTCATTCTCATTCAATCTGATTTCTCCTAAAATTTGTATATTTTGATTTCTTCTGAAAATCTTTGAAAAATCTTCTAAATTTTTATCATTTGCTTTCTTCTGTAAATCTTTCTATTTTTGTTTCTCATACCTTCAATGATACATATGAAATCCGTTCATGGTCTCAAAAAGTCCAATAAAAATCAACGAATTCTTGTTTCTCCTGGTTTTGATTCGTCTTGGGAAGGTTACGACGAAGTTAGATCCAAACATCGTAACGATCCAGCAGTGATGAATAAGCTACGTGAGAAATTGAAGTCGAAAGCTACAGTTAAACATGCACCCAAAGAAATAGACAACAAGATTGAAGGGGTTACAACATGCCCTAATCTCCCAAAGGTATGTGTTCAATTAAATTTTTGTTTTAGAATGAAAATTTTGTGAAGGTTTTAATGATTCTGATACATATCATTTATGTATCAGACACATAATGTCTTTTTAAAAGGAATTTTTTTGGAGATTTTCTATTTCTGATACATCATGTTTAAGTGTCAGTTTCTGTTGTTTTAATTTTTAATGATTCTGATACATATACATTTATGTATCAGATACATAATGTCTTTTTCAAATATAATTTTTTGGAGATTTACTATTTCTGATACATCATGTTTAAGTGTTATTTTATGTTGTTTCAAGTTTTAATGAAGCTGATACATATCATTTATGTATCAGATACATAATGTCTTTTTCAAATGCAATTATTTGAAATTTACTATTTCTGATACATTATGTTTAAGTCTCAATTTCTGTTATTTCAAGTTTAATGATTCTGATACATCTACATTTATGTATCAGATACATAATGTCTGTTTCAAATGCAATTTTTTGAGAATTACTATTTCTGATACATCATCTTTAAGTCTCAGTATTTGTTATTTCAAGTTTTAATGATTCTGATACATATATATTTATGTATCAGATACATAATATTTTTTCAAATGCAATTTTTTGGAGATTTACCATTTCTGATACATTATGTGTAAGTGTCATTTTTTGATGTTTCAAGTTTTAATGATTCTGATACTTCTACATTTATGTATCAGAATATAATATATAACTGTTTCTGATACATCTTCTGTATGTATCAGAATCTCATCTCATGGTTTAGATATTTTAATGCATATGATACATCGTATTTATGTATAAAGTTCAAATTGTATTTAACCATTTTCATGCCAATGCAGGAAATGAAATACGTCATCAAGAAGATCCCGTCCCACCCATTGAGATTCGGAACGGCATATGGGGTTAATTTTCTTGATGATTTTGAATCATCAATAGGTGAAGAAGGTATAAAGTTATTTAGGATGGAATTTCTATTCCAAATACTGGACTACATGCCGAATTCTTCCGTTCAAGATATGCCACACTATTGTGGAATTTTGGTTGTCGAAAGGCCAAGGATGGTTATGTTAGCGATACCGAAGATCCTAAAAATCTAAGAGAGATTTCATATCTTCTAGTCAAGGAGAACCGATGGACGTCGAGTAGTTTTTTTTTGAATTTTGTATTAGAAGAATGTACAATTACCAGACTTTTAAGTTTTTCTCATGTATGAAACTCTAATATAAGATGAAAGTTTATATATCATATTATCAAGCATCAAACTTGACTGCTTCTTGATTCTGATACATACTATTAATGTATCATATTCTAATGTATAAAACTTGACTGCTTCTGATACATATTGTTAATGTATCATATTCTAATGTATAAAACTTGACTGCTTCTGATACATACTGTTAATGTATCATATTCTAATTTATCAAACTTGATTGTTTCTGATACATACTGTTAATGTATCAGATTCTAATTTATCAAACTTGAATTCTTCTGATATTGTATATGTATCAGCATCTCATGTATCAAGATTTAGTGATTCTGATACATCTTATTTATGTATCAGAATCTCATTTATCAGCTTTAATGAATTTGATTCATCTTGATTATATATCAGATTATCATGTATCAATATTTAATGTTTCTGATACATCTTGTCTATGTATCAACACCTCTCGTATCAACCTTAAATGTGTCTGATACATCTTGTTTATGTATTAAAATTCTCATGTATCAAAATATAATGATTCTGATACATCATGTTTATGTATCAGATTCTGATACATCTCATGATTCTGATTGAATTTTTTTTCGCACTGATGCTCTGTTTTTAGAATTTTCCTTGATCTTCATAACTATTTTGTTCTTAAAAGGATTCTTTACCTTATTTAGCACTTTAATTGATTGAAACAATCAATCATAACTTAAATTACGTTACTATCCATAAATAACTCACAAGCATTAATTATTTTACACCCAAAAACTGATGTATCAGGAAGGTGAGTAATGTATCAAAAATTTGAAAAAAAAAGGGAAATCGGGTAATTTAAGAAAAATGAGGGATACATTGTAATTGAGCTTTTTCACTATGGAATTTAGGTAAAGTTTACATAATAAAATATTAGTAAAAATGAACTTATCAAGCTTTTTTGTGGATCTTACTCATACATAGTTTTTATTCAAATTCTAAATATTTTTTAAAAAACCATGCTAAATCATTATGATAAAAAATATCAGATACTATTACATATTAACTTGAAATTGATGCAATAAATAATTCATAAAATTTAAATCTTGAACTTATATCTAATTCTAAAAACGTTAAATCGATATTATTAAAGTCTAAATCGTGTATTCGACTCTGGCATAAATGAATCCCCCACCCCACCACCCAACCTCACCCCTTTGAAGGAAAATTCCTCATGTTAAATGTTATATTCCCAAAGCCCCCCATCCTACCTCACCCCCACTCCTACCCATACCCCCGCAACTAAAATAGTACATATTTCTCTCTTTCTTGAGAGTGAGAAAAAGAAGCTCCTTATTGCTTTTGCCTTTGCTTTGCTTTCAAGCTTAATACTACTACTATTCTCTCCTTTTCTTTTTTAACCAAAATGGATGCTCGGGATTTGCTAGTTGTGGTGGCGACTGTTTTCACAGCGGCGACGGTGGCCGGAGCTCAGGTGCACCATGTGGTCGGAGAAGATAGAGGGTGGGACCCATCTACTGATGTTGCTTCTTGGTCCTCTCAAAGAGTTTTTAGAGTTGGTGATAAATTATGTGAGCTTCTTCATCCTCCTTTCTTGTTTTTTTTTTCTTTCAAACGTATTTTCGTGTGTGTTAATTGATGAAGTTTTAAAAAATAATAATTAATTTGATATTCAAAAACATCTTGCATTAACAACGATTTGAAATAAGGCAACTCTCCTTCATATATACTGTAGTGTAAAAAATAATAATATTATATTGCTTAAATGATAAATTATAATTTATGTATATAAAAAGCGAGACTAATAACCTAGAAAATAAGGTAAAAAATTCTTCTCACAAGATTAGTATATACAATAACAATATATTTAGTATAATTTCATAATTAATGTGAGAATAGAGTGGACGAAAATTTTATTCCATATGTAGTAGAGATAAGAATCATAGATTCTCAATTTAAATAAAGCACGTCAAATGGTTTGAATTTTTTTTTTTATGTAATTTAAAATAAATCATTTCATAGATTAGATGATAAATAAAATTTTAGATATAGGAAACTATTATTCTATGTCACATAAAAATATTTGAGCATTTAAGTAATCGTGATTTAAACATATAAATTTCTGATTTCTTACAGACTTTCTTTTAAAAAAAATACATACTAAATTTAAAAAAAAATAAATAAATTCGTTCCTTGTACATCGAATAATCATTATTACAAGGACAAGCATTACTCGTGAGTGCCAAAAAAGTAAAGAGACAAATCAGGAAAATTGGCCCATGCTATGTACCACACATTTCTATGATTAATTCAAATTATATTCATCAAAAAATTATATTATATATATATATATATATATATATATATATATATATATATATATATATATATATTATAAGTATAACATCTATAAGTCACAGAAGTACTCTGAATAATTTGTATTACAGTTCGACATTTTTATAACAATCAACCTCTAATAATTTTTTTATTATAATACATAATTTTTTTGCGAAAGCAATATATATATATATATACGTTTGTTATATTAATATTTTGCTATAGTAAAAAAATAATTGAACAAACGATATTATTATAATAAGTTTTGATGGTATTCTTAAGTTCATTTAGATTTGATTATATATTAGTTTGGCAGTCAGACATTAAATGAAATAAATCCTATATTAATGAACCTTTAAATAGTTTGAAGATTTTGTATGACAAAAGATTCTCTCTTTTCCTTGGTCTATACCTCAATAGGTTAGGTAAACAAGTTGTATAGTCTTTTAATGTTATAGAACTTTGGCTGTAAATTCGATTATTATTGTATATTTACTTTAGGTTATTTTCGAAACTTATAAATTTCAAGTTTTACACCCGCATATAATGAAGGATACTTACACAATTTTGCATATATTATACGACTAGGGTTCACCTACTCAACAACTCATGAGAATTTGGTGGAGCTGAGAAACGAGAAAGATTTTACATCGTGTGATGTATCTAACCCGATCAAGATGTACACGGATGGGTTGGATACGATCTCTCTCGAAGGGGAAGGAATACGCTACTTTGTTAGCGGAAACACGGAGAGTTGTAAAAATGGGCTGAAAATTCCTGTGAAAATCCAGCCCAAAGAGAAAAATATGGCCCAAAATGTTGGATCAATGGCAGTAGCTGATGGGCCTACATTACCTTCTGCATCAACAAATTTAAATGGGCTTTCTTACCTTTTGGTTGTTGGATTATCAATCTGCTTATTGGGCCTTTAGATGAAAATAGCAAAGTTATGGGTTGTCTAGACAGTATTAAGTAGGATAACGTACCACTTTATTTGAACTACTAATAAATATCGTAATTTTGAACTGTGATATTAATATGTTGTTTTTGTTTTGGCATAATATATTGTTGTCTTATTCAAAGAATGAGTTATTTGAAAGGGAGCTTCGAAATAACGATAAAATCAAAGTTGGTTATACATGTTCAGACTATGGAATTAGCAATTAATATTTGTGTTAGGATAAACATTGCATTACACTCTTTGAGGTACAATTCTTCATTAAACTGTGAATTAATATTCTTTAGTTTGGTGTTTTTATGAATTGTCTATAGCTATAATATGTTGTAGATTATTTTATAACCCAGATGCATGATTATCTAAACTAGTCATTCACTAGATTATTACGGATGGTCTCAAAAAAATTTAGGGTCGGATTAGTCATATTCTTAAACATTCATAGTATAATAATACAAATGAAAAAATTCGCTCAGTCATATTTTTAAAAATTCATGAACTAATATTAATATATGAAAAACTGAGAAAATCTTGAATTTTCATTTTGTAACCCCTAAATACTAAAAAAAAATAGTGTGGATTCTATAGATGTTATGGTTATCATTCACTAGATTATTATGGATGGTCTTAAAAATTTGAGATCAAAAAAATCTGTCAATCATATTCTTAAAAATCCATGCACTAGACGAAAAACTCTGAAAATCTTCATTTCTGGTTTTGTGATCCTAAAACTCTAAAAAAATGTGTCATGAATCCTGTAGAGGCTATGACTATCGGTCATTGGGTAGTGGATAGTCCTATAAAAATTGAGGTTAGAAAAATTCGATTAGTCGTATTTTCAAAATTTTATGGACTAATACATACGAAAAACTAAGAAAATCCCGAATTCATGTTTGTAACCCCTAAACGTCAAAAAAAAAATAGCGTGAATTATATAGAAGCTATGAATTTCGTTCATTGGGTCATTGCGGATAGTCCCAAAAAAAATGATTAGTCATATTTTCAAAAAATTATTGACTAACACAAAAAAAACTCCTGAATTTTATTTTTTAACCCCTGAATGCTAAAAAGGTGACGTGAATCCTATAGATCTATGTATATCATTCACTAGTTGATTGCAGATAGTCCCCAAAAAAATTGGGTCGGAAAAATCCGAGTAGTCATATTTTCAATAATTCATGGACTAATGCACACGAAAAACTAAAAAAATTCTAAATTCCCATTTTGTGACTAATAAATGCTAAAAAAAATATTGTGGATCATGTAAAAACTATGAATATCATTCACTAGGTCATTACGGATGATCCCAAAAAGTTTGTGGTAAAAAAAAATTATGTCATCAATTTTTCAAAAATCCATGAACTAGCACACAAAAAACTGAAAAAAATCTTCAGTTGTTTCGTGATCCTTAAACACTAAAAAAAGTGACTTTGATCCTATCAAAACTATGTCGTTCACTAGGTCCTTACAAATTATCCAACAATATTTGGGTTATTACAAATTATCCAACAATATTTGGGTTCAAAAAAATTGGACCAATCATATTTCCAAAAATTTATGAACTAACGCATAAATATAAATTTATCAAATATTAACCCATAACAAAATTGAACAATTTCAAATAATACTTGTGCAAATTTCGACCTTTCCCATATTACATATTTTTTCAAGAAACATTACGCACTTTCCCTATTTTATTTGTGCAATTTGGTATAAGATAAATATAATCTGTGACAGCCATGATAAAATGATGTAATTACATATAATATTTTCCGATCAAACTATCATATGAAAAGCTTATAAATATGACTAATTAATAACACCAACCAGAGGACACTCTTTTAATCAAAATTGTTATTCACGTATACATTACTCCCTGGCGGAAAAAAAATGCACAAATGACAATTACAATATTGACCTGTTGTTGCAATAAAAATGTGTTGGATAGGCGCAAATACGCAACAATTTGTAATAATTTGCGCGAAATGTAGCTATCTCTTTTTGACGAAAAATTATATTGGCGGAGTATTTGGTCTGTCACTGTGATTTACCGTTCAAGAAATTATCTCCAACACTCAAGAAGACATGTTTTCCTAGAACCACCTCAACTGGCGGCTGGTTCTCAATGCACTTGACATTTATCTGCAAGGTCAAACAATAAGGAGTGTGTCAAGAATCATATCATTAACTACGTAAAATGCAAGAACACTCTAGAAGACTATTTGTTGAATTATGTGACCATCTCATCTTAAAAGTTTCACAATTCAACGTAGTATTGACGCAGGCAAGGTGTTCTGAGTTCACATTTTCACGGCCACCCAAATAACCAAGAAAATTTAGGACCATACATGAAGAGTAGCTACAATTTATTTGTGGTCTTAAACTAGAGATGTAGAATGTACCAAAATGCCCCCCTTAATCTTATAGTCTTAAACATGTCACGTGAAAAATTAGAATTAAAGAGTTGTCAAAAGGGGGGAATAGGCACTCTTTTTTAAATGGGCTAAAATGCAAAGTAAGACAAACAAATTGAAACAAAAGGAGTACTTAAGAGTGATTTAATAGCCAAGTCAAATTTTGTGACTGTCTAAACTTTTAGATGAGATGGTCATAGAACCCAGCATTATGAAGGTTTTGTTGTACAAACCTTGCCCTTTCCTTGTTGAAACTCCAATTTCAAGTTATGATGATCCCTTGTCAGGAGGTAAGTTTGTAACCCTTGAGAATACTGTGTGTTTCCTGCAAGATGAAGATGGTTTAGAAGCAGAAAACAATCTAGGAATGACTGAAATTTCTGAAACAAGAATCTCAAATTCTACCTCCGTATAAAGCTGCGATTTCATCTGAATTAAAAACTAGACTTGGTCTTGCTAAGGTGATCACAAAGGACAAGTTTGAGATTCCATGGAAACTCTCTTCATCAATAGTTATCTGCAACTTACAAAACTTGTTAACCAGTGTACAAGAAACTACAGAAATATTTTATAATCGACAGTTTCCCATTCAAATCATAAGAGATGAATTCAAGTGAGCAACTAGCTCTGAATATTAACACTCAGACAACTCGCTAAGACCTACTAACACAACAAGGAAGAGGCTTCAGAACTTACTGCATAAGATGGGATCAGTTCAGCAGGAAGCAAAGGAGAACCAATGGCGTCTTTAATATATGATTCCTGTAATGCCAAATTATTTATTAAAACGGGTGGACAAACAAAGAGACACAAGCAAGTTGGGTTTTGGCAATAGAAGCAAGCATGCACTAGCCTTTAAAGAGTAAAGGTGCACTAAGCTACAAAAAAGAAGTAGATAAGAAATTAGTATGAAAAAATAAATAAAAATAAAATGGAAATATGTATTAAGATAGAAACCCCAAGATTCCATAATCAGATTCAAAATCAACAGAAACTGTTTCCTCAAGAACATCGAGTTCCATGATTTTATCTTATTTTGGCAGAAGTGATAAAAGCCCCTTCGGGCTCCAAGATTAATGATTGTCATCCCCCTTGAACTCCGCTCTCTGGAGAATAACCATTTCAACCTCACAAAGACATTAGCACAGTTCTAAAAGAACTATATAGCTCGAGCATAAGATATTAAGTTTTCAGTCTCTTCATTAATTTCTCCCCACCAAAAACAAAATAAAAAAATGAACGGCTCATCTTTGTTCTCATCCTGCATCAAACAGCAACCCACTTTCAACCAACTTCCATTCCTCCAACCTTTTACATTCAGAAGTTCTCTTTTTCCCACCATCCTCCTCCATGCTCAATCCATGTCAAACTCCTCCTGCAAACCCCCCTTTCCAAGAGTACTACCCTGTACGTAGTCTGTGTCTGGGGAGCGGGGAGCATACTTGGAAAAAAAGAAAAGAAAAAAAATGTCAGCAGCCTATCTTCTTCCTTTTTCTCAAGCCAACTTATTCTCTATTATATTCCTTTAGTTCCCTATCCACTAATCTTTCCCATTGCTCCTCGTTTAACCAAGTTAGTTTGTTTCCATTGCTTTAGTTGATCCCCGCCCCCACAAACAACCCACTTTTATCCCGCACATAACAAAAGGAATGGTCATCTTAGGACATGGAGGGTTTACTTTCCAGTTGCCACCCCCCCCCCCCAAAGTATGCATGGGGAAGTATCACAGCCAAAGACTTGGAGGATCCGGCAATTCTCTAGATTTCCTCCTCTATCTACAAGGGCAGATTTCACAAAGCCAGGTGCCTAATAAAATAGAAGCCATCAAGTAATACTGTGGACAAAATGTACCTGAGACTCCAAAATCTGCTTAGAGACTTTTTCATCAATATCCAAAGACTTGAAGAAGACCTCTACCATGTCAGTGGGTTCAAGCGCGGCTTTCTTTCTCAGTTTCTGGATCCTATTCACAACCTGCAACCAGAGTTCCGCAAAAAAGACATTCATCAGGAATCTCCCAACACAACAGTAACCAATCAAAATACAAGTAAAAGCTCGACTATATCTGCAATTAATCGCATTCAGAATAATTTCCGAGAATACCTCCCGAGCAACTCCAGCCTCAAAGAGTGAATCATCAGTACGCAAATCCAGTATCACTAAAACATCACCTGTAAGTGCAAAGAATGAAACAAAACTATAAGAAATCAGATGAAACGTAAATATTTAAATTTGTGAAGGAGGAGATGCTCACCATCCCCTGCCGCATCCATTTCATCCTCTTTCCGATTATCAGGACGTTTGAAACCCCTAACAATCTACAAGTATATTAAAAGTTTGAGTTATGCTATAATACCTCAAGCATTTTGATGCAGTGCAAGAGGTGCAAAATAAGCAACAAAACCATTCCCAAGAATTTTGAATATTAAGATGAGCAAAATAAAATCTATTTTTTTCAAAACTTAAACTCCTGCTTCAAAGTTAATATTGTACTCGTCTGTTGTAGCAACCAAATTCCATTTCTTCTGCCAAAGTATAATCCAATTAAGACAAGAAACAGATTCCTACTTCAAGAGGTTTGACTTAACTACAATAACAAGAGGATTCTCTACACACCCTTCCCCATCAATTATCTTTTCCAGAAACTTATGTAGTCCTCTTCAAGCCAAAACAAGACAGATATTCACAAACGGGCAGCACTTTTGGGCCGCAACTTGCAATTACTAAATAGGGCCAGCATAAATTTGAAGGAACTTTTGCTTCTTCAGCTGCCACTTTATTCTTAATTTCCAGACCTGACAGGAAACTGACCTATTATACTCTTTGTACCCAGGGCTCAATATAGCCAACAAAAGAGAACCCATAACAGAACTGCTTAACTCTTTATGTTCCGACCGACAAATATGAGGAATTAAAAGATGCAAATAAACATCATATTCACCTTGATATCACTAAGCTTCAAAGTGTGTGAAGCAATAATAAGTTCTCCTGCTTTCTCAAAAGCAATAATATCTGCTGTTGACATGGCCTTAACTTCCTTGGCAACAACACCCATCGACTTCCCCAACCTTTTTCCCAACACACTGAGGCAAGGGGAACAGTTAACAAGGTTAATTCAGAGAACAACAAATGAAGACAAACTTGGCAAATGACATCTAGATCACCTGAAATCTGGCTCTGCACGCAAAGAAGCATACTTTAATGTGTCATTGCATGGGACCAAAGATTTAATGTTTAGCTCCTCGAGCACATACTGCAATCACAAGAACAACCAACCACCAAAAATTAAATAAGATGACATACTACAGAAAAGAAAAGGTAAAAGGGACAAAAACTAAAATGAACATCATTATCCTAAGAAAAAAAATAGCCTTTACCTATTTGGTTACAATTATCATAACTATACATCATCATTCTAAGTCATTTCATTAGGATTATCAACTATACATCCTCATTCTAAGTGTTGATTAATAAGGAACCTAATTTAATCAGATAAACTTACTACATTAGGTACCAAATCCAAACCAGAGAAAAGCCCTTTGGTAAATACAACTAAGTTACTGCAAAGTGCAAATGTAGAAATACTTTTCTTGAGATGCTATTTGGTACTAAAGGGGGATAAATCAACCCAACGACAGAAAATCATCAATCGGGAAGGAAAATGATTCCAGCATAAGTACTTGAAGCTTCAACAAACAGGTCAGGCATATAAGCTCATATAGAGCAGAATAGATATAGAGGATTGATAAATCAGTTCCGACCAGCTTGACATTGAGGCATAGCAATCCAAATTATTGTCATTTGAGAGAAGTGGTGATTGCTAAAGTATATTACAAAAGCCCTACACCTTTTTCCAAAATCGGAAAATTGAAAAATGTATTCAGGCATTTCCAAAGAAAAGAAACATGTTTTTTTGGTTTTCCAGAAACAAAATAAAAGATAATAGGAGGGATGATTGTCTTGAGAAATGATTCTAGTACTTCCTAAGAAACAACCTCTCTACCCCACAAAGCTACTACCTAAGCGAGAAGAGACATTCCACTATGCTGCACCTACTTTTAGGGCTTAATGGTAACTTTTAATTCAATAAGTTCCTTTAACAACACAGTTACACCCCCACATGAAATCCACGCACCAAAAACATCGTCTTCCCCACCCTCACGTGTATGTTTAGTAGGATGGGTAACACACTGCTCTACCCCATCCATCCTCCAACCCTCAAACTCTTCCCTCTTCTCCATTCATCCAACCTACCTTACCTGCACCTCTGAACTCCATATCCTTCCTCTTATGGGGAAGGTTGTTTAAGAATTCCTAACTATCCAAGATTTGTTTCATGCTAATTCTGAATTTTAACTAAAATAAAAATGATACTGGTGGTTCCATGTCATAAATAAATAAACAAAAGAACCATAGCCTTTCTGCACGGAAACACGAAGACAAGAAAAAACAATATGGAACTGCTTTTGCATAACAAACCAAAAAACCTCAAGTGTGCTCCGACTTTATCACATTGATGTATTAGTTAACTAAATTAGATTAATGAAACAATTTAAAGGATTATAAGATTGTATTTTTTTATAAGGACTATATAGAGACAAAACAAAGAATATATAATAGAATAATAGGTTAATAACAGTTTAAAGGCATCAGAATGGAATGCCTGTAAAAAGCCAACACTCTAACAGACCTCTCTTAGTTTGCCCGCAATATCGTCAAGGAATTCTGCATCTGGATGTACAACCACCATTTCCCTGAAAGAAGACCAACAAACAAACATGAACTTTTGCCTTCTGTTCTGCAGTGGTCGGGTTAGAGAAAAGTGCAGAGGCTAAACCTGAGAGGAGTTTTAAGAGGTTTGTTGTGACGCTCACGAATATTTCGTGCAAGGTCAATAAGTGTCATCATCCTATTAACACTCTGCTCAATACGCTCCCACCTCTGAAATGATATTAAACATGCATGAAACAAACTTGAGGCAGAGAAGAATGCAAAATTCAGCACCTCGTATTTGAAGAACGACAAGAAAAGGTAAGATAGGAAATCATATGTACCTGCCCTTCCACTATAGGATAGCTACAATAGTGAATGCTCTCCTCTGATCCTTTGGAAACTTTCCGCAAATTTTGGTAAAGAACCTCAGTGAAAAAAGGAGTTAATGGTGCCATAGCTTTACAAGCAGTCAGAAGCACCTATCAAATAAAGGACCTACTGTGTTAGAAAGCCACTGGCAGAAGAACTCCAACTCATAGCGGGATGAAATTACTAAAGTAGGCACAACAAAAGAAATAAGCTACTTCGTACAACTTGGGGTGGGCTTCAAGCTTTGGCTTCTATTATTCATATGAACTGCATGAAGTACCATAACATATGAATCTCATTAATCACATATTCTTCCATACGACTATGTCGTGCTACACCTATCTGTCGCAATAAGAAACTAAACAAGGAATAGCAAGAGTTGAATCTTTGACCAGCATCAGGCACAGATCCCAAAACCACACAAACACAGTATGCTAACAACACTTGACTTCAAGATCTATTATAACAGTAAGAGATGGCACTCACATAGTAAAGAGTTGAAAGAGCAGTTCTGCAGTCTCCCTCACCAGTACGGCCTTTTAGTCTCTTCCGATTGAACCGCACATAGATATTAGTTAAATTATCAAGGAATTTTAGGAGATACGGAACCACCTGCAAAAAGGATAGATAGACAAAACATTAACATGGATGCTACTTGCAAATTATAAATTTCCTATAGCCACACACTTTGGCAAAGAGACCATGTGTTTCAATCTGCTTTTCCATCTTTAACCATAGACGTGAACTTGCAGATCACACATCTCTTGTAACCACAAACTTCAACAAAGAGACCATGTGTGCCTATTTGCCGAGTTTCCAGCTTTAACCATAGAAAAATCTGAGAAGTTTCTAAGCAACATATGGGCATTCTTGTCCAGACATCAAAATTAGGACTCAACACAAACATTTGTAGGAATCCGGTTTTGAAGACAATTATAGAAGTTCGTAAGCTCCCTGTAAATAGTTGAGCACATGAAACTATATTTGGTATCCGACAAGATTGGAAAACTAACCGTGTACAATCTATAAGCATCCATTTCCTGCCGGACGAAATGCACTAAGCTCTGAGTTGCAGAATTGATCCATTGGTCTAGGACATTCGAAGAACTCTGCAAAGTTTTCTGATCAGTAGGAATGAATGGTCCAAACCCATCAATCTCAAGTCTTTTTGCATTCTGAACAAGAAACCTATATGCATTGTACCATGGCAAGAAAACATCTTTCACCTGCATTATAATCATCTTCCAAATTAGGAGAAAACCAAAAGTTTTCTAATAGTTACTAAAATAACTGATTGAAATCATAGAGATGGAATGCCAGCATAGGTTAAGGATACACTTACCACAGCAAAAACACCCTCTTTCTTAAAGCGCAGAGGTTCAGCACGGACAACGGGAGAGTTTATCAGGTATAAACGCAATGCATCCTGCACAACAAACATAAGTAGTTATAGTCTTTCACCAATAACCCATCAATCAGAAGAGTGGAGCACCTCATATAACAACTGAGTAAATGAAGAAGCTCATGATTGTCACAACTTACAGCTCCATAATCATTGATAACTTCTGAGGGTTGAGGATAGTTCTTTAATCGTTTACTCATCTTCTTCCCATCCTCAGCCAGGACAAGACCATTGCAAATGAGGTTTCTAAAAGCAGGTTTCCCAAAAAGGGCGGTAGAGAGGACCATAAGGGTGTAGAACCTGCAATGCATAAGAACCTTATAGAATCCACTATTTGAATTTTGGATCTTCTCTGACTTGGAATACATGAAAAGAACTAAGCTCACAGAACATAATCAGAATACAGAGAACATATTCAGAACATACCATCCACGAGTTTGATCAAGACCTTCTGCCACAAAATGACCAGGGAAATTGTTCTCAAAGAGCTCAACATTCTCAAAAGGATAGTGGATATAAGCATAAGGCATTGACCCACTCTCAAACCAGCAATCAAATACCTGGAGAAGTACGACAAATAGTTTTGTCAAAAAGCAGAACACAAAATTGAAAGACAAGATTGTAAGGTACAAGCTCATTATAAAAGTTCAAGGGGGAGACTTCGTTGAACCATTAGGGGTGGAGTGCTTAACAAGCGCTTCAGCTATATAGGTAACTTCAGAGCTAATACTATTGAATTTCATCTTGCAAAACATTTTAATGTATTAATGTTTTAGTTCCTAAGAAAAGAATTTGAGTTTACATAACTGGAACAATGTATGTATCAGCCCTCAACAGGCAGGCAGACAAAAAACCAAAAAAAAAAATGAAAATCTTGGAAGCGGCAGTCCGAGGCAGCAGAAACTCATTTGTTTCAAGTACGTATGCATTATTGCTCTCCTGACATCTTAAAACTTCTCAAAGAATAAATAAATAAATAACACTGTAAGAATGTAGACAATGCCGGCAGCAAAAGGAAATAACACACACTTCATTAAAATAGAGATCAGTTTCTCATTTTTCTCATATACAGCCCTGAATCAACATTTATGATCTTATCCAAGTGAATATCAAATATTCCAGAGGTTTAACATGAGAATCAACATTTCAGCAGACAAAATCAGCATCAAATTTCTTACAATAAATTTATATGGACTCTTTTTTATAAGGTAAACTCAAACAGACTATTAAAATGTTTTCCTAAGTCAATTTTTTCTTCCTAACTAGATAGGCAAATATGTGAAATCCTTTATTTAATCCAAAAGCAAAAAGAAACATTAATTCGAAAATTGATTCAGTCTCTTTAAAATAAAGCAAATAACATGAAAAAACATCTGCCAGATATACTTTTGTTTGATCAATGTAATATCAAAGCTGTGGCAGCCTACAATTAAATGACAGATTAACTGGCCTTACATCCTCCACACGTCGAAGAACGCCAAATTCAGGCCCCCGGCTGGATGGGATGGTAATGTGATCAATGTAGTGACGATGCAAGTCCGTCACCTGAAAATTGAGCAAGAGGAAAGCCATTGAAGTTAATTGTCCTGATATAAATAGAACTTCAGACTTCTCTTCAAAAAAACAACAAACTTAAGAATGCAAGGAACTCAGCCAGAGGATTACTGGAGAGGATAATGATGCTCAGAAAACTAACCAAAAACATAAACATGTATAAAAATGGAAGTTTCTACATTGTAGGATACGATTTCTACCAGCTCTTAAAGCTTTTCAAGGCTGTTTTATAGCATTTTAAGTTTGAACGCAAATAGCAGTCTTCTACAACATGGGTACTTTATGAGGTCTAGGCATATATAAACTAAACATTTATAAAGAACGAGGTTTCTAGTTTGTTTTTGCATTGGATACTCTATTCTTTAGGAAGGATGGTCTCATCTCTTGTTTCCATATGATATACATAGACCTCTTTCTTAGCTGTCCGATGCACCATAATGACTAATGAAACATGCAGAAAACCAGTAAAATGAAATTATTTATGAATAATGAAGCTTGAAACACCAATGTAAAATTTATGCAGATGTATTCTAAATAACGAAAAATGGAAACTTAAAAGAAAAATTCAACTTATAATAAAACTCAGTCACATGCAAGAGCTTGTGAAAAATATCAACATCAGAGAATGAATCCTCGGAGAAAGATGATAAAATATGAATTAAGCAGTAATTTCTTTTTAATTTCCCTAGAAATTGAAGGAGGCAAATTTCATTAAGAGGCTAGTTCATAAAAAAAAAGAGAGAGAATTATAAGACAGTCATCAACATAGAATGCTGAAAGTAAAACAGGTAATACAATGTCGGAACAAAGGCAAAACCTTAGCACCAGAGAGCTTTTCCAGTTTGTCAATGGAATCCATTACAACTATCTCCTCACCATCCTCACTAGCCCACACAGGAAGAGGAGTACCCCAGAACCTACTTCGGCTAACAGCCCAGTCTCTTGCATTTTCTAACCAATTGTGGAAGCGTTTTTCCTGTAATAAAAGAACACAAAATAAACTGAAGATCCGGATGAACTATTGAGTTCTGTAAAGACAATTTATAAATTCCAACAATCATGATATACTGATAAAACGGAAGGCAGTTAGTTGGTATTCATATTCTGCAAAGCTTCAATAAAAGTACATGAAACCTAATTCAGAGTCTCACAGAACTCGAACCTGGAAAAGCAACTATGCTTCAACAAAAGTGGATGACAGCTAATATCTCCACTAAAGTAGAATATTACTGACAAATAACAGGCTCGGCAGTGTAATACTCCATCATGTAGGACTACGGAATGTAGCGTTTAGAAAATTAGTTTACTCTGTATTTAAAAGGCGGAGGTGTGGGAAATGCTTTGCCAATAGTGCCACGGAGCATAAGCCCAACAAAACTTTACTCCCTCCGGTCCATTTTACTTGTCGTGTTTTCCTTTTGCAAGCCCCTTAAGAAAGCATTAACTAAAAGGGTAATTTGACTAAATTAACCTTATTTATTAATTGATCTCAATTTAATACTACTCTTTTTTCACCATATTAATCTCTCACCACACTTATTTAGTAAAGGTAAAGGTGGAAACTATTAATTCATTATATCTTAATTTTCTAAAATAGCGTCTATTTTGGATCATTTATTTTAGCAAGCGTAACAACTAAAACGGACAGGAGGGAGTAATATTTCAAGTCATAAACATTCTACAATCTCAAATACATTAAAATTTGAATAAAATTCAAAAGAAAAGGCTAAAAAACTAATTTAAATATCTAGGCAGCAGCAACAACATACCCATTGTTGCCCACAAATGGGGTTTGGAGAGGGTAGAGTGTACGCAGACTTTACCCCTACCTTGGAAGGTAGAGAGGGTGTTTACAATAGACCCTTGACTCAAGAAAAACAAAAATAGCTAGGCAGAATGGCATATATAACAAAAAAACCAATAAACACGTCACCAAATTCAAGATGCGGGAACAAAAACTTTCCAGGATGTACATGGCAAACAATCCAAGTAAAGCATGCATGGGGAATTCCTATTAGGACACTAGCCCGATCTGCCCCACACTACTGCGGCAAGGCCCAAAGCAAGCCCCAACTCCTCTTTTGTAACATTGATTTTTCTGATATATGATATATCATTACATTACGAAACATGTGTATATCCCTAAAGGTCAAACTTCATATGAAGAGTGTTCCATGAGGAGCTTTAAACAGTAAGTATTTTGTAGTAAACTCCACTAACACCTAAAACAAAGTAAAAACAAGGAGACCAATATGGAGTAAATTAAAAGGTTTTTTTGGGGGCAGCAGCTAGCATGTGCATGGAGTAACAATTAATAATGCCTGACAATACATGGAGTGGAACTAACACAAACCAGTGTAACAAAACAAATCAGTAAATCAAATAAGTATAAATTACTGAGAACACAATAATTTTTCAATTATGACAACAAAAAAGATAACCACGGACAGGAAATAGTAACTAACCTTCACAAAATCAGGAACCCAGTAGGTTTGCTTATTGTTCTCTAGCAATTGATCCTTAATCTTTTCCACCATAATAAACCTGGCCATATCACAAACAATACCATCCCGGAAAAAAAAAGTAATACAGAGATCAATGGATGTATGATAGCATATAAACATTAATGGTCATTAAAAAGAGAAAATAAACATTATAAGAAAACGACTTGTCAAAGTAAAATATGCGATATCAGGTGCTAATAAAATTCATGAATTTTCAATTGCCATGAAACTAAAAAGGCAACCCAGTAAATCATGAAAAAGCAAGCCAGCAATGCACAAAAGAGGAAAGATGCCATTAAAAAGCATTCATAAATACACAAAACTGACAATAAAGCTTAACAATATATAGATGCGGGAAAGCATGATTTAGATGCTTGAACCATTGATGATCCTTCAAAGTCATTCTTTTCCATACATATGGTTAAAAAAAACTAGGGGCCAAACAGTGGTCTCGGGTCCGAGCCCTGTTGGGTATGGAGTCACCTTTGTTAGGGATTGCTCTAACCCCATGCGGGACTTCCGTCGGGCACCAATACGGGTACCAAACACCGGTAGGAAACCAAAAAATAAAAAATAAAGAAACATCCGCAATGATACACTCAATATCATGTAATTCAAAGTGACAGTATCAAAAGAGAAAATGGAGAAAAGCTATGTGCATAGGGAGACAATACAAAACAAGCTGATCTCATTCCAAAAAGCCATAATCTCAGAGGACTAGATAAATACGGTAGCATAACACAACATAAAAATAAAGGCTAGAAACAGTGGGTGATGCATGGAATGATCTGAAGTATGTTACCAGCTAGGAACTGCTCTGTAAATCAGAGGTGTGTCAGATCTCCAGCAAAAAGGGTAAGAATGCATAAACTTTCCAGATTTGACAAGCCTTCCTTTATCCTGAACCAACAAAAGTATAGGCAGCTTGGATGTTGACCATAACTAAATAAACGACCATAAATTTATAAAAACATAAACAGACACAATCCCTCACTCAGATTGAGGACAAGCTACCTACAAGGTTTATGGTAAACCATATTCTCTTTGATGAGCGTTTTCAGCCGATTTTATTCAGAAATATTGTCATAATCTCACCCCTGTTCCGTAAAAATTAAAGGCATGTACATTATATTGCCACAAAAAGTATTAGAGTCTCTTGCCTTCACTGCTTGAGTGATATCATTATCTGCATCCTTAACGTATTTTTCTCTGAAGTCAGTAATTCTATCAGTAAAGCGGCCATTATCATCTACCGCCACAATCAGGCTCTCCCCCTACAGAAAGAAAAAAATCAAAAAAGTCAATTTCATTGGGGTTCAAGGTCACCATATCATTTTTTTTATCAGGTAAACGTATTTTCATTCATAAACATGGCCAAAAAAGTTGGCCGTATAACAAGAGGCATACCAAAAGGTAAAAAGGATGTTTGTTTGTTTTTTTGGGGGGGAGGGGGGGGTGGATCAAGGTCACAATATCATTAAACACAACAAATACAAAAAGGCTGATTTAGTCAAACACTTGGGTAAATGTCTTGCAGTTACAATATATGCCACTTAGTTTGCAAAGAAAGAGCAAGAAAAATGCTATAATCCACAATGTACTTCATCGGCAAGAGAACCATGATTCCATGAAAATCAAGATACTCTTAGATAATTCTAAGAGCCAGAAGAGATGGCAGAGATTGATTCCCTCATGTATATGGTGGTCAGTATGGAGGGAGAGAATGCCATATGTTTTGAAGAAAGGTACAATTCCATTCACAAAGTCAAATGGAATGTATTAGAAGATACTGAACAGATTATAGATCTGATAGGGAGTCTGTAATTTTAAATTTTTGGTGGTGGCCAGCATATCTTCAATGCTGAAGGATATAAATTTACCCATTTCAAAAAAAAAAAATTAAGGGGTAAGAAAGACCATCAAAAGGCCGAAGTAAACAAGCACAATCAGCTCCTAACATTTTCAAAAGCCCCTGAGACATTATTCCAGTACATTTTTCCAGGAAGAAAGGATGATCCCAAGTCAGACGTTGCATCGGAAAGTAAAAGTGATAAACTCATGCAGGTCCTCGCACTTGTAAGAATGTATTACATGGTCAAAAGCTAATAACAAAGCATATAAGTTCCAGAGGATATATACATATACAGACAATGGCACAAGTTTTTTATTACAGGCAAATAGGATTAATTGCAAGAATACTTTGAAGTTCCATAAGTTCTCAAACCTTATTGATTATGTTGTTTGCAATACAAACACGATAATCGTCCTCACCAAAGGCTGGAGCACAATGAACTATCCCAGTACCACTGTCAGAAGTCACATAATCATCTGCAACGACTCTGAATGCTGAATCAGAAAAATCCTTGAAGTAATTGAATAGTGGAACATACCTGCATTGAATATCTATATAAGCTTTCCTGATAACATATCTACAAGTTAACCTTGAAAGTCAGTACTGGCACTAAAAGTTAAGTTCACCACTGATCAAATTATTAGTGTCTCGTGCAAAAGAAAAAAGGGAAAATCTTAATTGTGGGAAGGGATTTATCGTCATCCAACAAAATGACCACATGTATTGGTGCTTAAAATACAAAAGAACAAACTGAGTTGTGCTGATACTTCTATAAAATTTTACCTTATCAACAAAAAAAACTGAGTCTAGATAATAGGTCCAGGTAAAAGAGAATATCCAAAATTTTCTCAGATATATGCTTAAAATCATATGAAGACCAATACTTAGGTCCAAGAAGGCTAAAGAGAACCTTCGGATGTACTAGGCTACATAATACACACAATGCCTATAAGCCCTTCCACTACCGATATCTTCTCTGTTTTCCTGCCTCTAACTTTCTAGCTTCAATTAAGTGAACTCTGCCATGCCCCACAAAAATTTATACTTAGCAGACCACCTAACCACCCAATCAATCAATCACCATCCAACCCATCCAACCACCAAAATAGAGAGATGGTAGTCGGGGGTTCCGTGTGGAGGACGGTAAGCATATCACTGCCAAGCATGCCATTTTGCATCTTCTAAGAAACAGGTTACCACTATAATGTTCATTACCTTCCAAACTTCCCCATTTATTACAAGAAAATAGGCAGCAAATGGGAACAAGGAACAGTAACTGGTGGACAGGATCCTAAAATCAGATATTAGACACACACCTGGCACCACACATTCTAGCATGCTTAAAGCCACTTCATTTGACGAATTTTTTTAGAAAGATAGCCACTTCATTTGACAATTGAGTTCAATCTTAATCAAAACACTTGCATATCAATTCTTCACGTAAAAGAAATGCTCCATTTGATGTCCCTTGTTTTTGACAATTTGCTCTCTTAGGATCTTTCTTTTCTTTTTCATATTTTAGGGTAAGGTTAATTTCCTGATTACAAACCAAAAAACAAAAGAAAAAACTTGGGATCATACTCATAGAAGACTTTCCTACACGAGGAGGTAGAGAAGTGTGAAGTCACACCTGCTAGTTACACAAATGATAAGACCAAATATATCCAGAGTCAACAATCTATCAAAATTCAATGTGCTGGCAAGTGTCAAAGATTAACCTTTCAAGGAGCTCGTTCGAATAATTGAAGTCATAGCTGGTAAATTCATTAAACATGTTCAACAAAAACAAAACAAAACGAAAAAACTAAGACAAATTACCAATGAATGGCTTTTATTTACAATGCGCAGCATGAGTTGGTCAAATATGAATCAGTATACAAGGTAGAAGACATGTAAATCAAGTGAACCTCAAATTAGACGTAAAGATGAGAAGATCACTTCCATCAACTTTCATTCAAGATACTGTGGACGACAAGAACAAAACTTTGTGCAGCATATCAATTGACAAAGTTCAAGATGAAAATTGCTCACTTCTTCCCCACAAGGGACGACCCAGGAAATTTATCCATCACTTCATAAGTTTCGACATTCTGCGATTTACCACCAGAAGGCTTTGTCTTAGAATTTGGGATTTGAGTGTCAGCAGCAGGTCCATTTGGGGTGACCTTTTTGGTCTTCTCAACTGGTAGCTCGGCCAATCGAGATTCCGCCACCACATAGATCTTCCCGTTGAATTTATTGCGAACCTGATCATATTACCAAATCAACATTAACAAGCTTAGATTAAAGTAAATATTGCCAGATTTAGACACTTGCTCCATACCAATAAGAAAGAAATATGATATGTGTTTCTTTTCTTAAACTGAATAAATCTTATCAAGAGACTTCCACACTCTAATTAAATGACTGTCATCTAATGTACAATTTGATTAAATGTAATGAACAATTAATACATCAAAGAGCAGGAAGTTAACAAAACTGAATACCTTTGACCTTATAACAACAATACTAACCACGTTTGAAGTACTATAATAGGTTAAAGTAAAAGCAAGCCCTTCGGACTCTGAAAGTATTCTAAATCCAATTAAAGCAACAATTCACTCAAATTTCAAACCAGAAGTTTTACTAAAGGACTAACCTTGACGTATACAAAATTAGCGTTGACACAAAGAGCAAGATTACTTGGAAGGGTCCAAGGAGTTGTAGTCCATGCAACAAAGGATGCACCCTCAGGTTCATCTACTATAGGGAAGGAAACCATGATTTCAGGGTCACTTACTTCCTGCACCAGACCCAAAAATGGAAAATAACTTTTTAAACTTCTTGATGAAAGAAAGATAATTTCATAAAAGCACATAAATAAGCAATCACCGGAACAAGGAGAAAAAAATTGCACTTTGTGCGCTGCTAAATGATTTCCATTACAGACCTTGTAATTTGAATTAGCTTCAAAATTGGATAACGGAGTCTTCAAACCAGTACTATATGGCATAACCTGCAAAAACAAAAATCAAGAAAAGAGTCAAATTTCTTTGAAACCCAACTACACTACTGCTTCTTTCAAACCCAACAAACCTTGAAGCCTCTATAAACAAGACCCTTTTGAAACAGCGGAGCAAAAACCCACCAAACACTCTCCATAAACTTCAAATCCATAGTCTTATACCCATTCTGAAAATCAATCCATCTCCCCATTCTCACCACAGTTTTTTCCCATTCACCAACATACCTTGTCACAATAGCCCTACATTCCTCATTATACTTATCAATCCCCATATCAATCACTTGGTGTTTAGTCTTAATCTCAAGTTTCTCATCAATCTCACTTTCAACTGGTAGCCCATGACAATCCCACCCAAATCTTCGGGTCACATGATGACCCGTCATTGATTTATACCGGGTCACAATATCTTTTATTGTACCAATTAATATGTGGCCATAATGAGGTAAACCGGTTGCAAAAAGACTTGAATTAAGAAAAGGAGACAACTTTGACCAACTAAGGACAAAGCTTCTACTAATTAGGGATTAAGTTAAGTGGGGTAAAATGCACTCCCTCCGTCTTTGATCACTTTCTCTTTTACGCGCATATTAAGAAATCATAAATAAGAGGGTAGTTTACTAATTCACCCCTTAAGAACTTCTTTGGAACTTAACAAACAAGTGTGAACACTTTCAAAAAGAATTAATTGTAAGGGTAATATGGTTGGTAGATTGATCAAGGTAGCACAAACAAGCCCGGACGTGCGGACCACAGCGGAAAAAAGGAGGTTTCCTCAATCCAAATACTCATTTTTTATTTTTTTATTTTGAGAAAGGTTAAAGTATTACAATTATTTAGAACAAAGGCTGTGATGATAGCCATATATTACTCAACAGATTGTTCTTAGATTTTATTTTTGGGAAAAAAAAGATACTAGATCAAGCATCATCCTGAATTACGCTGTTGTTTCTTTCAAACCAACTACACTATTGTATCTGGCAAGTGGAACTCACATTTTCAAACCAACTACATTATTGTATCTGGCAAGAGGAACTCACATGAGTTTGAGCATGCTGGCTGATGGATTAATTATTGTATTATATTTAAGCGCAAAAAATCTTGACTAATTGTTTTTTTTAGTTAAGTGAAAAGCATACTATAAACATCAGCACAAATGGATTGATTTAGGTAACCTTTTTCTTTAGAAAGGTTATTGTATTATATTTCAGCACAAAGAATTAAAAAGCATACATAAAGAATCATATTGGGTTATATATGAAATTAAAGAAAAAGAAAAAAGGACAAACCTTGAAGCCTCTATAGACAAGACCCTTTTGAAACAGCTGAGCAAAAACCCACCAAACACTCTCCATAAACTTCAAATCCATTGTCTTATACCCATTCTGAAAATCAATCCATCTCCCCATTCTCACCACAGTTTTTTCCCATTCACCAACATACCTTGTCACAATAGACCTACATTCCTCATTATACTTATCAATCCCCATATCAATCACTTGTTGTTTAGTCTTAATCTCAAGTTTCTCATCAATTTCATGTTCAACTGGTAATCCATGACAATCCCACCCAAACCTTCGGGTCACATGATGACCCGTCATTGATTGATAGCGGGTCACAACATCTTTGATTGTACCAGCTAATATATGACCGTAATGAGGTAAACCGGTTGCAAATGGAGGACCATCATAGAAGATATATTCGGGTTGATTTTTGGTTTTTTCAAGCTGGGTTTCGAATGCTTTAACTTGTTCCCACCATTGAAGGATTTTTTGTTCTTGATTTGGGAAAGAGAAATCTTTGCCTTCACATACATCTTCCATTGATGCGAAGGCAGAGAGAGAAAGATAGAATCGGCGTGTAGAGATGTATAGAAATGCTAGGGTTTAAGAGCTAGAGTGAGGAAGAAGAAGAAGGGGGTTACTACAACTAATGTTTCTTTTATGTATAATTTTTCATAAGCATTTCATATTTGTATTGGAGCAATTAATTTAAATTCACCTTATAAGGTTTTATTCACTAAAGCATTATTTATCAAGTATTTTTTGGTCACAATTAATGTTAAGTTTGGCCTGAAAATTATGAGTATTTGAATACAACAACAACCCAGAGAAATCCCACATCGTGGGGTTTGGGGAAAATTGTGAGTATTTGAATGATATTAGAAAGTGAGAGCTGTATTTTTATTTTTGTGAGTAATTTAAAAATTAGTAATTGAGTGGAAAATTGGGAGAGAGGCAAACTCTACTAAGTGCCCGTTTGCATGTGCTTAAAAAAATTAATTTTTATGTATGAAGTGTTTTTAGAACTTTGAAGTGCTGAAAGTTATTTTTATAAATAAGCAGTTGAGTGTTTGAATAAAAGTGCTTATGTTGAAATAAAAGTGCTTATGTTGAAAATAAGTGTTTGAATTTTAGGGTTAAAAGAATAAAAAGAGTAGTTTGGAATTTAATTAAAATATAAAAGATATAAAAGTAATTTCTATGGTCAAACAAAATGACTTTAAGAACTTAGAAAAAAAAATAGAAATCCTAACTTTTCATTTTTGACTGATTTTAAGAATTTTATGGCTTAAAATTAGCATTAGGCAAACACGTCCAAAAGTTATAAAGTTACTTATAATTTCCTAGTTTTTTCTTACAAATGTATATGCCTACTTTTTCTCTGAATTAAAGGCTCTTTCTCGGTTCTTTAGACATTTTGGACGACATGTCTACTTGAGTTGTATGTTTCCAACTCAAATATGGATCTCTTCAAAAAATTAATTATTCTCATAATTTTAATTTATTTGTCTTATTTTTTTAATTAATTACATTAAAATTATTATAAATCATAATAAATAATAACTTAAAATATTATGTTGTGTATATTTGAAAATATCGTAAAAAATATTATAAATTATAATAATTAACAACTTAAAATATTTTGATATCTATTAAGAGGCAACAAGGTGGTTTCGGGAAAAAATTTATAAATATCTCATTCATCGATGGCGTTATTGCCTCGCCAATAAAATGCTCACAAACCCTTCTAAAGCACAACCGGGGCTACTGGAGCCGTTACCTAGGTCAATACGGACGCTATTATCGAAGAATCTAAGAAAATTCGACCGGGACACCCGGCACCTAAAAAATCCGTGGGCTAACTAACACAAACGAAAAACTGGCAAAATTGCTTAATTCCTATTGCGTTGTCAATAAAATGCTCTTAAATCCCTATAAAGCGTCACCGGAGCTACTGGAGTCATTCCCTAGGTCATTATGGACGTTACTATTGAAGAATTCAATAAATTTCGACCCGGATCCCCGACACCTAAAAAATCCGTGGGTTAACACACACGAAAAACTGAGAAAATCGCCTAATTTCTATTGCATCGCTAATAAAATGCTCCTAAACCCCTCTAAAGCATCGCCGGAGCTACTAGAGTCGTTCCCTAGGTCATTACGGACGCTACTATAGAATTATCCAAGAAAATTCGACTCAAACCCTCGGCACCTAAAAAATCTGTGGGCCAACACACACGAAAAACTGGCAAAATCGTCTAATTTCTATTGCATCGCCAATAAAATGTTCCTAAACCCTTCTAAAGCGCCGTCGGGGCTACTGACGTCGTTTCTTAAGTCGTTACGGACGCTACTATGGAAGAATCTAAGAAAATTTGAACCGGACCCCCGGCACCTAAAAAATCTGTGGGCTAACACATACGAAGAACTGGCCAAATCGCTTAATTCCTATTGCGTCGCCAATAAAATATTCCTAAACCCTTCTAAAGCACGCCGGGGCTACTGGAGTCGTTCCCTAGGTCGTTATGTACGATACTATGGAAAAATCCAAGAAAATTCGATCCAAACCCCCAACACCTAAAAAATCTGTGGGCTAACACATGTAAAGCGCCACCGGGGCTACTGGAGTCGTTCTCCAGGTCGTTACGGACGCTACTATCATAGAATCCAAGAAAATTTGAACCGAACCCCCGGCACCAAAAAAATCCGTGGACACACACAAAAAACTGGTAAAATCGCATAATACCTATTGCGTCGCCAATAAAATACTCCTAAACCCCTCTAATGCACCGCCGGGGCTAATGAAATCGTTCCCTAGGTCGTTACGGATGCTACTATGGAAGAATTCAAGAAAATTCGACCCGAAACATCGGCACCTAAAAAATTCGTGGGCTAACACACACAAAAAATTGGCAAAATTGCTTAATTCCTATTGCATCGCCAATAAAATACTCCTAAACCCCTCAAAAGCGCCGTCGGAGCTACTGGAGTTGTTCCCCTGGTCGTAAGGATGCTACTATGGAATAATTCAAGAAAATTCGACTCGGACCCCCGACACCTAAAAAATACGTGGGCTAACACCACGAAGAACTGGTAAAATCGCTTAATTCCTATTTCGTTGCCCATAAAATGCTCCTAAACCCCTCTAAAGCGCCGCCGGAGCTACTGCAGTCATTCCCTAGGTCGTTACGGACGCTACTATGGAAGAATCCAAGAAAATTCAACCTGTACCCCCGGCACCTAAAAAATCTGTGGGCTAACTCACACGAAAAACTGGCAAAATTGCCTAATTCCTATTTCATAGCAAATAAAATGCTCCTAAACCCCTCTAAAGCATCGCCGGAGCTACTGCATTCGTTCTCTAGGTCATCACGAACGCTACTATGGAAGAATCCAATAAAATTCGACCCGAATATCCGGCACCTAAAAAATCTGTGGGCTAACACACACAAAAAACTGGCAAAATTGCCTAATTTCTATTGCGTCGCCAATAAAATACTCTTAACCCCTCAAAAGCACGTTCGGGGCTACTAGAGTCATTTCCTAGGTCGTTATGGACGCTACTATAGAAAAATCCAAGAAAATTCAACTTGAACCCCCGGCACCTAAAAAATCAATGGGCTAACACACACTAAGAACTGGCAAAATCGCCTAATTCCTATTTCGTTGCCAATAAAATGCTCCTAAACCCTTCTAAAGCGTCATCGGAGCTACAGGAGTCGTTCCCTAGGTCGTTACGGAAGCTACCAATGAAGAATCTAAGAAAATCCGACCTGGACCCCCGGCACCTAAAAAATTCATGGGTTAACGCACATGAAAAACTGGAAAATTGTCTAATTTCTATTGCGTCGCCAATAAAATGCTCCTAAACCCCTCTAAAGCTCTGTCGGGGCTACTAGAGTCGTTTCCTAGGTCGTTACGGACGCTACTATGGAAGAATTCAAGAAAATTTGACCCGGACCCCATGCACCTAAAATATCTGTGGGTTAACACACACGAAAAACTAGCAAAATAGCCTAATTTCTGTTGCGTCGCTAATAAAATGCTCCTAAACACTTCTAAAGCGTCGCCGGGGCTACTAGAGTCATTCCCTAGGTCGTTACGGACGCTAATACGGAAGAATCCAAGAAAATTTGATCGGGACCCCCGGCACCTAAAAAATTCGTGTGCTAACACACACGAAAAACTGGCAAAATTGTCTAATTCCTATTGCGTCGCCAATAAAATGCTCCTAAACCCTACTAAAGCGCCGCCGGGGCTACTGGAGTCATTCCCTAGGTCATTACGGACGCTATTATGGAAGAATCCAAGAAAATTCGACCCGGACCACCATCACCTAAAAAATCTGTGGGCTAACATACACGAAAAACTTGCAAAATCACCTAATTCGTATTACGTCGCCAATAAAATGCTCTTAAATTCCTCAAAAGCGCAGCCGGGGCTACTAGAGTCGTTCTCTAGGTCGTTAAGGACGCAACTATGGAAGAATTCAAAAATATTCGACCCGAACCTTCGGCACCTAAAAATTTGTGGGCCAACACACACAAAAAACTAGTAAAATTGTCTAATTTCTATTGTGCCGCCAATAAAATACTCCTAAACCCCTCAAAAGCACCGTCGGAGCTACTGCAGTCGTTCCTCAGGTCATTACGGATGCTACTATAGAAGAATCATAGAAAAATCCGACCCGAATCTCCAGCACCTAAAAAATTAGTGGGCTAACACACACAAAAAACTGGCAAAATTGCCTAATTTCTATTGCGTCGCCAATAAAATACTCCTAAACCCCTCAAAAGCATCGTCGGGGCTACTAGAGTCGTTCCCCAGGTCGTTACGGAGGCTACTATGGTAGAATCCAAGAAAATTCGATCTGAATCCCCGGCACTTAAAAAATCCGTGGGCTAACACACAAAAAAACTGGCAAAATTGCCTAATTTCTATTGCGTCGCCAATAAAATGCTCCTAAACCCCTCTAAAGCATCGCCGGAGCTATTGGATTCGTTCTCTAGGTCATCACGGACGCTACTATAGAAGAATCCAACAACATTTGACCCGAATATCCGGCACTTAAAAAATCTATGGGCTAACACACACAAAAAACTGGCAAAATTGCCTAATTTCTATTGTGTCGCCAATAAAATACTCTTAACCCCTCAAAAGCACGTTCGGGGCTACTAAAGTCATTCCCTAGATCGTTACGGATGCTACTATAGAAGAATCCAAAAAAATTCAACCCAAACCCCCGGCACCTAAAAAATCTGTGGGCTAACACACACGAAAAACTGGCAAAATTGCCTAATTCCTATTGCATCGCCAATAAAAATGCTCTTAAACCCCTCTAAAGCGTCACCGGGGCTACTGGAGTCATTCCCTAGATCGTTACGGATGCTACTATGGAAAAATCTAATAAACTTCGACCCGGACCTTGGCACCTAAAAAATTCGTGGGTTAAAACACATAAAAAACCGGAAAAATTGCCTAATTTCTATTGCGTCGCCAATAAAATGCTCGTAAACCCCTCTAAAGCATCGTCGGGGCTATTGGAGTCGTCCTCTAGATCCTTACGGATGCTACTATGGAATAATCTAAGAAAATTCGACCCAGACCCCCGATACCTAAAAAATCTGTGGGCTAACACACACGATAAACTAGCAAAATCGCCGAATTGCTATTGCATCATCAATAAAATTTTCCTAAACCCTTCTAACACGCCGTCAGGGCTACTAGAGTCATTACCTAGGTCGTTACGGATGTTACTATGTAAGAATCCAAGAAAATTCGACCCGAATCCCCGGCACCTAAAAAATCTATGGGCTAACACACACGAAAAACTGGCAAAATTGCCTATTTTGTATTGCGTTGGCAATAAAATAATTTTAAACCCCTCTAAAGCACCACCGGACTATTGGAATCGTTGTCTAGGTCGTTACAGATGCTACTATGAAAGAATCCAATAAATTCGTTCCGGACCCCCGGCATATAAAAAATTCGATGGCTAACACACATGAAAAACTAGCAAAATTGCCTAATTCCTATTGCTTCGCCAATAAAATGCTCCTAAACCCTTTTAAAGCGCCACCCGGGCTACTATAATACAAGAAAATTCATCCTGGACCCCCGGCACCTAAAAAATCTGTAGGCTAACACACATGAAAAACTGGCAAATTGCCTAATTATTGTTGCATCGCCAATAAAATACTCCTAAACCCCTCTGATGCGCCTCCGGGGCTATTGGAGTTATTCTCTAGGTCGTTACGGACACTGCTATGTAAGAATAAAAAAAATTAGACCCAGACGCCCGACACCTAAAAAATCTGTGGGCTAAAACACACGAAAAACTGGCAAAATTATATAATTCCTATTGCATCATTAATAAAATGCTCCTAAACCCCTCTAAAGCACCGCTGGAGCTACTCGAGTGTTTCCCTAGGTCTTTACGGATACTACTATGGAATAATCCAAGAAAATTCGACCTGAACCCCCGGCACCTAAAAGATCTGTGGTCTAACACACATGAAAAACAGATAAAATCGCTTAAGTCCTATTGCGTCGCTAATAAAATTCTGCTAAACCCATCTAAAGCGCCGCTGGGGCTATTGGAGTCGTTTCCTAGGTCGTTATAGGTGCTACTATGGAAAAATCAAAGAATATTTGACCTGGACCCCCGACATCTAAAAATTTGTAGGCTAACACACACAAAAAACTGATAAAATCGCCAAATTCCTATTGCATCGCCAATAAAATGTTCCTAAACCCTTCTAAAGAGTCGCTGGGGCTACTGGAGTCGTTTTCCAGGTTGTTACGAATGCTATTATGGAAGAATTGAAGAAAATTCGACCCGAACCCCTGGCTCCTAAAAAATTTGTGGGCTAACACACACGAAAAACTGACAAAATCTCCTAATTCATATTTTGTCACCAATACAACACTCTAGAACCCCTGTAAAGCGCCGCCGGTGCTACTGAAGTTGTTCCCCAGGTCGTTACAGATGCTACTATTGTAGAATCCAAGAAATTTTGATTCGAACCCCCGGCACCTAAAAATTCCGTGGGTAACACACATAAAAAATTGGCAAAATCGCCTAATTCCTATTCCGTCGCTAATAAAATGCTCCTAAATCCCTCTAAAGCGCCGCCGGTGCTATTGGATTCATTCCCTAGGTCGTTACAGACGCTACTATGGAAGAATCTAAGAAAATTTAACCCAAAGCCCCGGCACCTAAAAAATCCGTGGGCTAACACACATGAAAAACTGACAAAATCGCCTAATTCCTATTGCGTCGCTAATAAAATGCACCTAAACCCTTCTAAAGCAATGCTGGGGCTACTGGATTCATTCCCTAGGTCGTTACCGATGCTACTATCGAAGAATCCAAGAAAATTCGACCCGAATCTCCGGCACCTTAAAAATCTGTGGGTTAACACACACAAAACTGGCAAAATTACCTAATTCCTATTGCGTCGCTAATAAAATACTCCTAAACCCCTCAAAAGCATCGCCGGGGCTACTGGAGTCGTTCGTCAGGTCGTTACGGATGCTACTATGGAAGAATCCAAGAAAATTTAACCTAAACCCCCGGCACCTAAAAAATCCGTGGGCTAACACACATGAAAAACTGACAAAATCGCCTAATTCCTATTGCGTCGCTAATAAAATGCACCTAAACCCTTCTAAAGCGCCACCGGGGCTACTGGATTCATTCCCTAGGTCGTTACCGACGCTACTATCGAAGAATCCAAGAAAATTCGACCCGAATCTCCGGCACCTTAAAAATCTGTGGGTTAACACACATAAAACTGGCAAAATTACCTAATTCCTATTGCGTCGCTAATAAAATACTCCTAAACCCCTCAAAAGCATCGCCGGGGCTACTGGAGTCGTTCCTTAGGCTGTTACGGATGCTACTATGGAAGAATCCAAGAAAATTTAACCCAAACCCCCGGCACCTAAAAAATCCGTGGGCTAACACACATGAAAAACTGACAAAATCGCCTAATTCCTATTGCGTCGCTAATAAAATGCACCTAAACCCTTCTAAAGCGCCACCGGGGCTACTGGATTCATTCCCTAGGTCGTTACCGACGCTACTATCGCAGAATCCAAGAAAATTCGACCCGAATCTCCGGCACCTTAAAAATCTGTGGGTTAACACACATAAAACTGGCAAAATTACCTAATTCCTATTGCGTCGCTAATAAAATACTCCTAAACCCCTCAAAAGCATCGCCGGGGCTACTGGAGTCGTTCGTCAGGTCGTTACGGATGCTACTATGGAAGAATCCAAGAAAATTTAACCCAAACCCCCGGCACCTAAAAAATCCGTGGGCTATCACACACGAAAAATTGGCAAAATTGCCTAATTCCTTTTTCGTTGCCAATAAAATGCTCCTAAACCCTTCTAAAGCGTCGTCGGGGCTACTCGAGTCATTTCCGAGGTAGTTACGGATGCTACTATGGAAGAATCCAAGAAAATTCAACCCGGACCCCCGGCACCTAAAAAATCCGTGGGCTAACACACACGAAGAACTAGCAAAATTGCCTAATTCCTATTTCGTTGCCAATAAAATGCTCCTAAACCCCTCTAAAGCATCCCTGGGCCTATTGGAGTCGTTTTACAGGTCGTTACGGAATCCAAGAAAATTTGACTCGGACCCCCGGCACCTAAAAAATCCGTGGGCTAACACACACGAAAAATTAGCAAAATCGCCTAATTCCTATTTCGTTGCCAATAAAATGCTCCTAAACCCTTCTAAAGCGTCGTCAGGGCTACTGGAGTCGTTTCCTAGGTTGTTACGGTCGCTAGTATGGAAAAATCCAAGAAATTACAACCCGGACCACCGGCACCTAAAAAATTTGTGGGTTAACACACACAAAAAATAGGAAAATCGCCTAATTTCTATTGCATTGTCAATAAAATGCTCCTAAACCTCTCTAAAGCGTCGCCGGGGTTATTGGAGTCGTTCTCTAGGTTGTTACGGACGCTAGTATGGAAGAATCCAAGAAATTTTGACTCGGACCCCCAACACCTAAGAAATCTGTGGGCTAACACATACGAAAAACTTGCAAAATAGCCTAATTCCTATTGCGTCGCCAATAAAAATGCTCCTAAACCCTTCTAAAGCACCGCCGGGGCTACTGGCGTCGTTCCCTATGTCAATACGGACGCTAATATGGAAGAATCCAAAAAAATTTGACCCAAACACCCAACACATAAAAAATCCATGGGCTAACACACACCAAAAACTGGTAAAATCACCTAATTCGTATTGCGTCGCTAATAAAATCCTCCTAAAATCCTCAAAAGTGCCACCGGGGCTACTGGAGTCATTCCATAGGTCGTTACAGACGCTACAATGGAAGAATCCAAGAAATTTCGACCCGAACCTTCGGCACCTAAAAAATCCGTGGGCTAACAAACACAAAAAACTGACAAAATTGCCTAATTCCTATTGCGTCGCCAATAAAATACTTTTAAACCCATCAAAACCGTCGTCGGAGCTATTAGAGTCGTTCCCTAGATCGTTACAGATGCTACTATGGAAGAATCCAAGAAAATTCGACACAAACCCCCAGCACCAATAAAATGTTAATAAACCCTTCTAAAGCGCCGCCGGGGCTACTCAAGTCCTTTCCTAGGTCGTTACGGATGGTACTATGGAAGAATCCAAGAAAATTCGATCCGGACCCCCGACACATAAAAAAATTGTGGGCTAATAGACATGAAAAACTGGCAAAATACCCTAATTTCTATTGTATTAACAATAAAATGCTCCTAAACCCTTCTAAAGCGCCGCCGGAGCTACTAAAGTGTTTCCCTAGGTCGTTACGGACGCTACTATGGAATTATCCAAGAAAATTCGACCCGGACCCGCAGCACCTAAAAAATCTATGGGCTAACACAAAAAAAAACTAGATAAAATCGCCTAATTCCTATTTCATTGCCAATAAAAGTCTCCTAAACCCCTCTAAAGCGTCGCCGGGGCTACTGGATTCATTCCCTAGATCGTTACCGAGGCTACTATCGAAGAATCCAAGAAAATTTGGCCCAAATCCCCGGCATTTTAAAAATTTATGGGTTAACGCATACAAAAAACTGGCAAAATTATATAATTCTATTGCGTCGCTAATAAGATACTCCTAAACCCCTCAAAAGCACCATCGGGGCTACTGGAGTCGTTCCCCAGGTCGTTACAGATGCTACTATGGAAGAATCCAAGACAATTCGACCCAAACCCCCGGCACTTAAAAAATCCATGGGTTAACACACACGAAAACTGGCAAAATCGCGTAATTCGTATTGCGTTGCCAATAAAATACTTCTAAATACCTCAAAAGAGACACCGGGGCTACTAGAGTCATTACCTAAGTCATTACGGATGCTACAATGGTAGAATCCAAGAAAATTCGAATCGCACCTTCGGCACCTAAAAAATCCATTGGCTAACACACACAAAAAACTCGCAAAATTACCTAATTCTATTGCGTCGCCAATAAAATACTCTTAAACCCTTTTAAAGCACCGCCGGGGCTACTGAAGTTGTTCCCTAGGTCGTTACGGACGCTAATATAAAAGAATCGAATAAAATTTGACCCGGACCCCCGGCACCTAAAAAATATGTGGACTAACACACATGAAAAACTGACAAAATTGCCTAATTTCTATTGCGTCGCTAATAAAATGCACCTAAACCTTCTAAAGCATCGCCGGGTCTACTGGAGACGTTCCATAGGTCGTTATGAACGCTACTATGAAAGAATCAAAGAAAATTCGACTCGGATCCTCGGCGCCTAAAAAATTTGGGGCTAACACACACGAAGAACTGACAAAATCGCCTAATTCCTATTTCGTTGCCAATAAAATGCTCCTAACCGTTTTAAAGCGCCATCGGGGCTACTGGAATCATTCCCTAGGTCATTACAGACGCTAATATGGAAGAATTCAAGAAAATTCAACCCAAACCCCTGGCACCTAAAAAATCCATGGGTTAACCCACACAAAAAACTAGGAAAATTGCCTAATTTCTATTGCGTTGCCAATAAAATGCTCCTAAACCTCTCTAAAGCGCCGCCGGGGCTACTGGAGTCGTTCCTCACGTCGTTATGGATGCTACTGTTGGAGATTGCAAGAAAATTAGACACAAACCCTCGGCACCCAAAAAATTAGGGGGCTAAGACACACGAAAAACTGGCAAAATCGCCTAATTTCTATTGCGTCGCCAATAAAATATTCCTAAACCCTTCTAAAGCGCTGTCGGGGCTACTGAAGTCGTTTCCTAGGTCGTTACGGACACTACTATTGAAGAATCCAAGAAAATTCAACCTGAACCCCCGGCAACTAAAAAATTCGTGGTTTATCACACATGAAGAACTGGCAAAATCGCATAATTCCTATTTTGTTGCAAATAAAATGCTCCTAAACCTTTCTAAAGTGCCATCGGGGCTACTGGAGTATTTTCCTAGGTCGTTACGGATGCTACTATTGAATAATCCAAGAAAATTCGACCGAGATACGCGGCACCTAAAAAATCCGTGGGCTAACATACACGAAAAACTGAAAAAATTGCCTAATTCCTATTTCATTGCCAATAAAAGTTTCCTAAACCCCTCTAAAGCATCCCCGGGTCTACTAGAGTCATTTCCCAGGTCGTTACGGATGCTACTATGGAAGAATCCAAGAAAATATGACCCAGACCCCCGGTATCTAAAAAATCTGTAGGCTAACACACACGAAAAACTGGCAAAATTGCCTAATTTCTATTGCGTCGCCAATAAAATGCTCTTAAACTCCTCTAAAGCACTGCCAGAGCTACTGGAGTCTTTCCCTAGATCTTTACGGACGCTACTATTGAAGAATCCAAGAAAATTCATCCCGAACCCCCGAAACCTAAAATATCCGTGGCTAATATACACGAAAAACTGACAAAACATTTCCCAATTCCTATTGCGTCGCTAATAAAATATTCCTAAACCCTTCTAAAGCGTCGCTGGGGATACTGGAGTCGTTTTCCAGGTCGTTACGAACGCTATTATGGAAGAATTGAAGAAAGTTCGACCCAGACCCCCGGCACCTAAAACATTTATGGGCTAACACACACGAAAAACAGGCAAAATCTCCTAATTCCTATTTTGTCACTAATACAATACTCTAGAACCTCTTTAAAGCACCGTCGGGGCTACTGGAGTCGTTTCCTAGGTCGTTACGGATGCTATTATTGTAGAATCCAAGAAAATTCGACCCGAACCCCCGATACCTAAAAAATTCGTGGGCTAACACATAAAAAATTGGCAAACTCTCCTAATTCCTATTCCGTCGCCAATAAAATGCTCCTAAACCCCTCTAAAGCGCCGCCGGGGCTACTAGATTCGTTTCCTAGGTCGTTACCGATGCTACTATTGAAGAATTTAAGAAAATTCAACCCGAACCTCCGGCACCTAAAAAATCTGTGGGTTAACACACAAAAAACTAGCAAAATTGCCTAATTCCTATTCCGTCGCTAATAAAATACTCCTAAACCCCTCAAAAGCACTGTCGGGGCTACTAGAGTCATTCTCCAAGTCGTTACGGATGCTACTATGGAAGAATCCAAGAAAATTTGACCTAAACCCCCGGCACCTAATTCCTATTGCATTACCAATAAAATGCTCCTAAACCCCTCTAAAGTACCGTCGGGGCTACTGGATTCGTTCCCTAGGTCGTTGCGAATGATACTATGGAAGAATCTAAGAAAATTCGACCCGAATCTCCGGCACCTAAAAAATCTGTGGGCTAACACCTACAAAAACTGGCAAAATTGCCTAAATCCTATTGTGTCGCCAATAAAATACTCTTAAATACCTCAAAAGCACCGTTGGGGCTACTGGAGTCGGTCTCTAGGTCGTTATGGATGCTACTATAGGAGATCCAAGAAAATTCGACCCAAACCCCCGCCACCTAAAAAATCCGTGGGCTAACACATATGAAAAACTGACAAAATTGCCTAATTTCTATTGCGTCGCTAATAAAATGCACCTAAACCCTTCTAAAGCATCGCTGGGGCTACTAGAGTCATTCCATAGGTCGTTACAGATGCTACTATGGAAGAATCAAAGAAATTTTGACCCGGACCCCTGGCACCTAAAAAATCTGAGGCTAACACACACGAAAAACTGGTAAAATCGCTTAATTTCTATTTTGTCGCTAATACAATACTCCAGAACCCCTGTAAAGCACTACCGGGGCTACTGGAGTCGTTCCCAAGATCGTTACAGATGCTACTATGGTAGAATCCAAGGAAGTTTGACCTGAACCCCGCTACCTAAAAAATCTGTGGGCTAACACACAAAAAATTTGGCAAAATCGCGTAATTCCTATTGCGTCGCCAATAAAATGCTTCTAAACCCTTTTAAAGCGCTGCCGGGGCTACTGGATTCAATCCCTAGGTCATTACCGATGCTACTATTGAATAATCCAAGAAAATTCAACCCGAATCTCCGGCATCTAAAAAATCTGTGGGTTAACACATATAAAACTGACAAAATTGCCTAATTCTTATTTCGTCGCTAATAAAATACTCCTGTACTCCTCAATAGCACCATCGGGGCTACTAGAGTCATTCATCAGGTCGTTACGGATGCTATTATGGAGAATCCAAGAAAATTTGACCCAAACCCCCGGCACCTAAAAATTCTGTGGGCTAACACACAAAAAAAACTAGCAAAATCGCCTAATTCGTATTGCGTCGCCAATAAAATACTCTTAAACCCTTCAAAAGTACCGCTGGGGCTATTGGAGTTGTTCCCTAGGTCATTACGGACGCTACTATATAAGAATTCTAGAAAATTCAACATAAACCCCCGGCACCTAAAATATCAGGGGCTAACACACACGAAAAACTGGCAAAAATGCTTCATTCCTCTTGCGTCGCCAATAAAATGTTCCTAATCCATCTAAAGCACTGCTGGGGCTACAAGAGTCATTTCCTAGGTCGTTACGGATGCTACTATTGAAGAATCCAAGAAAATTTGACCCGAACCCCCGGCAACTAATAAATCTGCGGGCTATCACACACGAAGAACTGACAAAATCGCCTAATTCCTATTTCGTTGCCAATAAAATGCTCCTAAACCCTTGTAAATTGCCACTGGGGCTACTGGAATCATTTCCTAGGTCGTTACAGATGCTACTATAGAAGAATCCAAGAAAATTCGACCCGGACCCCCGGCATCTAAAACATTTATGGTTTAACACACACAAAAAACTAGGAAAATCGCCTAATTTCTATTCCGTTGCCAATAAAATTCTCCTAAACCCTTCTAAAGCATCCCCGGGCCTATTGGAGTCGTTCCCAGGTCGTTACAGATGCTATTATGATAGAATCCAAGAAAATTTGACCCAGACCCCAGCACCTAAAAAATTCGTGGGTTAACACACAAAAAACTAGGAAAATCGCCTAATTTCTATTGCGTTGCCAATAAAATGCTTCTAAACCTCTCTAAAGCACCGCCAGGGATACTGGAGTCGTTCCCTAGGTTGTTACGGACGCTAGTATGGAAGAATCTAAGAAATTTTGACCCGGACCCCCGACACCTAAAAAATCTGTAGGCTAACACATATGAAAAACCGGCAAAATAGCCTAATTCCTATTGCATCACCAATAAAAATGCTCTAAACCCTTCTAAAGCACCGCCGGGGCTACTGGAGTCGTTACCTATGTCAATACGGACGTTACTATGGAAGAATCCAAGAAAATTCGAACCATACCCTCGGCACGTAAAAAATTCATCGGCTAACACACACGAAAATCTAGCAAAATCGCCTAATTCGTATTGCGTCGCCAATAAAATCCTCCTAAACCCCTCAAAAGTGCCACCGGGGCTACTAGAGTCGTTCCCTAGGTCGTTACGGACGCTACTATGAAAGAATCTAAGAAAATTCAACCTGAACCTTTGGCACCTAAAAAATCAATGGGCTAACACACACGAAAAACTAGCAAAATCGCCTAATTCGTATTGCGTCGCCAATAAAATCCTCCTAAACCCCTCAAAAGTGCCACCGGGGCTACTAGAGTCGTTCCCTAGGTCGTTACGGACGCTACTATAGAAGAATCTAAGAAAATTCGACCTGAACCTTTGGCACCTAAAAAATCCGTGAGCTAACACACACAAAAAACTGGCAAAATTGCCTAATTTCTATTGCGTCGCCAATAAAATACTTCTAAACCATTCAAAAGCGTCGTCAGAGCCACTGGAGTCAGTCCCTAGGTCGTTACGGATGCTACTACAGAAGAATCCAAGAAAATTCGACACAAACCCCGGCACCTAAAAAATCAGGGGGCTAACACACACGAAAAACTAGCAAAATCGCCTAATTCCTATTGCGTCGCCAATAAAATATTCCTAAACCCTTCTAAAGCGCCGCCGGGTCTACTGAAGTTATTTCCTAGGTCGTTACGGATGCTACTATTGAAGAATCCAAGAAAAGTCAACCCGAACCCCGGAAACTAAAAAATCTGTGGGCTATCACACACGAAGAACTAGAAAAATCGCCTAATTTCTATTTCGTTGTCAATAAAATGCTCCTAAACCCTTCTAAAGCGCCGCCGGGGCTACTGGAGTATTTTCCTAGGTCGTTACGGACGCTATTGTTGAAGATTTCAAGAAAATTCGATTCGGACCCGCGGCACCTAAAAATCTGTGGCTAACACACACGAAAAACTGTCAAAATCGCCTAATTCCTATTTTATTGCTAATAAAAGTTTCCTAAACCCCTCTAAAGCATCCCCGGGCCTACTAGAATCGTTTCCCAAGTCGTTACGGATGCTACTATGGAATAATCCAAGAAAATTCGACCCGGACCCCCGGCACCTAAAAATTCCATGGGTCAATACACACGAAAAACTAGGAAAATCGCCTAATTTCTATTGCGTTGCCAATAAAATGCTCTTAAACCCCTCTAAACTACCGTCGGGGCTACTAGAGTCGTTCCCTAGGTCGTTACGGATGCTACTATGAAAGAATCAAAGAAAATTTGACCCGGAACCTCGGCACCTAAAATATCTGTGGGCTAACACACACGAAAAACTGGCAAAATCGCCTAATTCCTATTGCGTCGCTAATAAAATGCTCCTTAAGCCTTTAAATCGCCGCATGGGCTACTCGAGTCATTCCCTAGGTCGTTACGGATGCTACTTTGGAAGAATCTAAGAAAACTGATCCCGAACCCCCGACACATTAAAAATCTGTGGGCTAACAGACATGAAAAACTAGCAAAATCGCGTAATTCCTATTGCGTCGCCAATAAAATGCTCCTAAACCCTTCTAAAGCGCCGTCGGGGCTACTAAAGTCGTTCCCTAGATCGTTACGGACGCTACTATGGAATTATCCAAGAAAATTCGTCCCGGACCTACGGCACCTAAAAAATCCATGGGCTAACACACACGAAAAACTGAAAAAATCGCCTATTTCATTGCCAATAAAAGTCTCTTAGACCCCTCTAAAGCATCTCCAGGCCTACTTGAGTCGTTTCTCAGGTTGTTACGGATACTAATATGGAAGAATCTTAGAATATTCGACCCGAACCCCGACACCTAAAAAATCTATGGGCTAACACACACGAAAAACTGGCAAAATCGCGTAATTCGTATTGCGTCGCCAATAAAATGCTCCTAAACCCTTTTAAAGCGCCGCCGGGGCTGCTGCAGTCGTTTTCTTTGTAAATAAGGATGCTACTATGGAAGAAACCAGGAAAATTCGACCCAAACCCCCGGCACTTAAAAAATCCGGGGGCTAACACACACGAATGACTAACAAAATTACCTAATTCGTATTGCATCGTCAATAAAATCCTCCTAAAGTCATCAAAAGTGCCATCGGGGCTACTGGAGTCGTTTCCTAGGTCGTTACAGATGCTACTATGGAAGAATCCAAGAAAATTCGACCCGAACCTGCAGCACCTAAAAAATCCGTGGGCTAACACACACAAAAAACTGGCAAAATTGCCTAATTCCTATTGCGTCGCTAATAAAATACTTCTAAACCCCTCAAAAGTGCCGTCGGAGCTACTAGAGTCGTTCCCTAGGTATTTACGGATGCTACTATGGAAAAATCTAAGAAAATTCAACACAAACCCCCGGCACCTAAAAAATCAAGGGCCTAACACACACGAAAAACTAGCAAAATCGCCTAATTTCTATTGTGTTGCCAATAAATTATTCCTAAACCCTTCTAAAGCGTTGTTGGGGCTACTGAAGTCATTTCCTAGGTTGTTACAGATGCTACTATTGAAGAATCCATGAAAATTCAACACGAACCCTTGGCAACAAAAAAATCCATCGGCTATCACACACGAAGAACTGGAAAAATCGCCTAATTCCTATTTTGTTGCTAATAAAATGCTCCTAAACTCTTTTAAAGCGCTGTCGGGGCTACTGGAGTTCTTCCCTAGGTCGTTACGGATACTAGTATGGAAGACTCCAAAAAAATTCAATTCGGACCCTCGACATCTAAAAAATTTGTGGGCTAACACACACGAAAAACTGGCAAAATTGCCTAATTCCTATTGCGTCGCCAATAAAATGCTCTTAAACTCCTCTAAAGAACCGCCAGGGCTACTGGAGTCTTTCCCTAGGTTTTTAGGGATGCTACTATCGAAGAATCTAAGAAAATTCAACCCGAACCCCCGAAACCTAAAAAATCCATGGCTAACATACACGAAAAACTAACAAAAAATTTCTCAATTCTATTGCGTCGCCAATAAAATGCTCCTAAACCCCTCTAAAGCGCCGCTGGGGCTACTGGATTCGTCCCTAAGTCATTACCGATGCTACTATCGAAGAATCCAAGAAACTTTGACCCGAATCTCCGGCACCTAAAAAATCTGTCGGATAACACACACAAAAAACTAGCAAAATCGCCTAATTCGTATTGCGTTGCCAATAAAATACACTTAAACCCCTCAAAAGCACCATCAGGTCTATTGGAGTCGTTCCCCAAGTCGTTACGAATGCTACTATGGAATAATCCAAGAAAGTTCGACCCAAACCCCTGGCACCTAATAAATCTGTGGGCTAACACACAAAAAAAACTGGCAAAATTGCCTAATTCGTATTGCATCGCCAATAAAATACTCCTAAACACCTCAAAAGAGGCGTCGGGGCTACTGGAGTCATTCTCTAAGTCATTACGGACGCTATTATGGTAGAATCCAAGAAAATTCGAACCGAACCTTCGGAACCTAAAAAATCTATGGGCTAAAACATACAAAAAACTCGCAAAATTGCCTAATTCCTATTGCGTCGCTAATAAAATGCTCTTAAACCCCTCTAAAGCACTGTCGGGGCTACTGGAGTTGTTTCCTAGGTCGTTACGGACGCTACTATTAAAGAATCGAATAAAATTTGACCCGGACCACCGGTACCTAAAAAATATGTGGACTAACACACAAGAAAAACTGGCAAAATCGCCTAATTCCTATTTTGTCAACAATACAGTACTCCAGAACCCCTGTAAAGCGCCGCTAGGGCTACTGGAGTCGTTCTCTAGTCGTTACGGACGATAACATGGTAGAATCCAAGAAAATTCAACCCAAACTCCCGGCACATAAAAAATCTGTGGGCTAACACACACAAAAATTTGGCAAAATCGCCTAATTCCTATTGCATCGCCAATAAAATACTCCTAAATATCTCAAAAGCACCATCGGGGCTACTGGAGTCGTTCCCCAAGTCATTATGGATGCTACAATAGGAGATTGCATGAAAATTTGACACAAACCCCTGGCACCTAAAAAATCCGTGGGCTAACACACATGAAAAACTGACAAAATCACCTAATTCCTATTGCGTCGCTAATAAAATGCACCTAAACCCTTCTAAAGCATCGCCGGGGCTACTTGAGTCATTCCATAGGTCGTTACGGACGCTACTATGGAAGAATCAAAGAAAATTCGACCCGGACCCCCGACACCTAAAACATCTGGGCTAACACACACGAAAAACTGGCAAAATTACTTAATTCCTATTTTGTCACCAATACAATACTCCAGAACCCTGTAAAGCGACGTCGGGGCTACTGTAGTCGTTCCCTAGGTCGTTACGGACGCTACTATGGAAGAATCCAAGAAAATTCGACCCAGACCCCCGGCACCTAAAAAATCTGTGGGTGTTAACACACGAAAAACTGGGAAAATCGCCTAATTTCTGTTGTGTCGCCAATAGAATGCTCCTAAACCCCTTTAAAGCATCGCCAGGGCTACTGGAGTCATTCCCTAGGTCGTTACGGATGCTGTTATGGAATAATCTAAGATAATTCGAACCGAACCTTCGGCACCTAAAAAATCCTTGGGCTAATATACATGAAGAATTGACAAAATTGCCTAATTCCTATTGCGTCGCCATTAAAATACTCCTAAACCCCTTTAAAGCACCGCCTGGGCAACTGGAGTCGTTCCCTAGGTCGTTATGTACGATATTATGGAAGAATCCAAGATAATTCGAACCGAACCTTCGGCACCTAAAAAATCCTTGGGCTAACATACATGAAGAACTGGCAAAATTGCCTAATTCCTATTGCGTCGCTAATAAAATATTCCTAAACCCCTCAAAAGCATCGTTGAAGCTACTAGAGTCATTCCCTAGGTCGTTACGGATGCTACTATAGAATAATCCAAAAATATTCAACACAAACCCCGACACCTAAAAAATTTGTGGGCTAACACACGAAAAACTGGCAAAATCGCCTAATTCCTATTTTGTTACCAATTCAATACTCCAGAACCCCTGTAAAGCGTCGTCGGGGCTACTGTAGTCGTTCCCCAGGTCGTTACGGTTCTACTATGGTAGAATCCAAAAATATTCGACCCGAACCCCCGATACCTAAAACATCCGTGGTCTAACACACAAAAAACTCGCAAAATCGCATAATTTCTATTGCGTCGCCAATAAAATGTTCCTAAACCCTTGTAAAGTGCCGCTGGGGATACTGGAGTCGTTCCCTAGGTTTTTATGGATGATACTATAGAAGAATCCAAGAAAATTCGACCCGGACCCCCGGCACCTAAAAAATTCGTGGGCTAACATACACGAAAAACTTGCAAAATTGCCTAATTCTATTGTGTCGCTATTAAAATGCTCCTAAACACCTCCAAAGCACTCCCGGGGCTACTGGAGTCTTTCCCTAGGTCGTTACGTACGATATTATGAAAGAATCCAAGAAAATTATACCTCGTCCCGGCACCTAAAAAATCCTTGGGCTAACACACACAAAAAACAGGCAAAATCACTTAATTCCTATTTTGTCATCAATTCAATACTCCAGAACCCCTATAAAGCACCGTCGGGGCTACTGGAGTCGTTCCCTGAGTCGTTACGGACGCTACTATGGTAGAATCCAAGAAAATTCAACCCAAACCCCCGACACCAAAAATATATTTGCGCTAACACACAAAAAACTAGCAAAATCGCATAATTCCTTTTGCGTCACCAATAAAATACTCCAAAACCCCTCTAATGCGATGCTGGGGCTTCTGGAATCGTTCCCTAGGTCATTACGAATGCTAAAATTGAAGAATCCAAGAAAATTCTACCCTAAACACCGGCACCTAAAAAATCCGTAGGCTAACAAACACAAAAAACTGGCAAAATTGCCTAATTCTTAATGCGCCATCAGGTCGTTACAGATTCTACCATTAGAGAATCCAAGAAAATTCAACCTAGACCCCCGGCATCTAAAAAATCCGTGGGCTAACACACACGAAAAACTGGCAAAATCGCCTTATTACTATTGCATCGCTAATAAAATGATCCTAAACCTCTCTAAAGCACTGCCGGGGCTACTGGATCATTTCCTAGATCATTACGGATGCTACTATAGAAGAATTGAAGAAAATTCAACCCGGACCTCGACACCTAAAAAATCCATGGGATAACACACACGTAAAATTGACAAAATCGCCTAATTCCTATTGTGTCGCCAATATAATGCTCCTAAACCCCTCCAAAGCGTCACCAGGGCTACTGGAGTCGTTCCCTAGGTCATTAAGAATGCTACTATGGAAGAATTCAAGAAAATTCAAGCTGAATCTCTGGCACCTAAAATTTCTGTGGGCTAATACACACAAAAAACTGGAAAAATTGCCTAATTCCTATTGCGTTGCCCATAAAATACTCCTAAACCCCTTAAAAGCACCACCGAGCTACTGGAGTCGTTGCCCAAGTTGTTACGAACGCTATTATGTAAAAATCCAAAAAAATTCAACCTGGACCCGACACCTAAAAAATCTGTGTGCTAACACACACGAAAAATTGGCAAAATCACCTAATTCCTATTGTGTTGCCAATAAAATGCGCTTAAACCCCTCTAAAGTGCCGCCGGAGCTACTGGAGTCATACCCTAGATCGTTATGGACTATATTATAGAAGAATCCAAGAAAATTCAATCCGAACCCTCGGCTTCTAAAAAATTGTGGGCTATCACACACGAAAAACTGGCAAAATCGCCTAATTCCTATTGCGTCGCCAATAAAATGCTCTTAAACCCCTCTAAAGCACTGACGAGGCTACTAGAGTCGTTTCCTAGGTTGTTATGGATTCTTATATGAAATAATCTAAGAAAATTCGACCCGGACCCCCGACACCTTAAAAATCCGTGGGCTAACACATACGAAAAACTAGCAAAATCGCCTAATTTCTATTGCGTCGCCAATAAAATGCTCCTAAACCCTTCTAAATCACCACCGGGGCTGCTGGAGTTGTTCTGTAGGTCGTTACAAATGCTACTATGAAATAATCTAAGAAATTTCGACCCGAACCCCCGGCACCTTAAAAATCCGTGGGCTAACACTACTAAAAACTGGAAAAATCGCCTAATTCCTATTGCATCGCTAATAAAATGCTCCTAAACACTTCTAAAGTACCGTCGGGGTTACTGGAGTCATTCCCTAGGTCGTTACGGACGCTATTATGGAAGAATCCAAGAAAATTCGACCCAAACCCCAGCACCTAAAAAATTTGTGGGCTAATACACATGAAAAATTGGCAAAATCTCCTAATTCGTATTGTGTTACCAATAAAATACTCCTAAACCGCTCAAAAACGCTGTCGGGGCTACTGGAGTCGTTTCCTAGGTCGTTACGGATGCTACTATGAAAGAATCCAAGAAAATTCGACCCGAACCTCCAGCACCAAAAAATTTCGTGGGCAAACATATACAAACAACTGACGAAATTGCCTAATTCCTATTTAGTCGCCAATAAAATACTCCAGAACACTTATAAAGCTCCGCCGGGGCTACTGGAGTCGTTCCCCAGGTCGTTACGGATGCTACTATGGTAGAATCCAAAAAAATTCAATTTGAACCCCCGACACCTAAATAATCCGTGGGCTAACACACACAAAAACTGGCAAAATCTTCTAATTCCTATTGCGTCGCCAATAAAATGCTCCTAAACCCATCTAAAGCACCGTCGGGGTTACTAGAATCGTTCCTTAGGTCGTTACGGACGCTACTATAAAAGAATTTCAGAAAATTCGACCCGAATCCCCGACACCTAAAAAATCCGTAGGCTAACACACACGAAAAACTGGCAAAATTTCCTAATTCATATTGCGTCGCCAATAAAATGCTTCTAAACCCCTCTAAAGTACCGTCGGGGCTACTGGAGTCGTTCCTTAGGTCGTTGGGGATGCTACTATGAAAGAATCCAAGAAAATTCAACCCAGACCCCCTACACCAAAAAAATTTGTGGGCTAACATCACGAAAAACTGGAAAAATTGCCAATTCCTATTGCGTCGCCAATAAATTACTCCTGAAGCCCTCAAAAGCGCCGTCAGGGCTACTGGAGTCGTTTCCCAGGTCGCTGTAGATGCTACTATGGAATAATCCAAGTAATTTCGACCCAGACCCCTGGCATCGAAAAATTTCGTGAGCTAACACACACGAAAAACTGGCAAAATAACCTAATTCCTATTTCGTTGCCAATAAAATGCTCCTAATCCCCTCTAAAGCGCCGCCGGGGCTACTGGAGTCATTCCCTAGGTCATTACGGACACTACTATGGAAAAATTCTAGAAAATTCGACCCGGACCCCGACACCTAAAAAATCCGTAGGTCTTAACACAGGAAAAAATGGCAAAATCGCCTAATTTCTATTGCGTCACCAATAAAATGCTCCTAAACCCCTCAAAAGCATCATCGGGGCTTCTGGAGTCGTTCCCCAGGTCGTTACGGATGCTACTAAGGAAGAATCCAAGAAAATTTGACCCAAACCCACGGCACCTAAAAAATCCGTAGGCTAACACCCACGAAAAACTGGGAAAATTGCCTAATTCCTATTGCGTCGCCAATAAAATGATCTTAAACCCCTCTAAAGCGCCACCGAGGCTACTAGATTCATTCCCTAGGTCGTTACGGAGGCTACTATAGAAGAATCTAAGAAAATTCGACCCGTACCCTCGGCACCTAAAAAATCCGTGGGTGTTAACACACGAAAAACTAAGAAAATTGCCTAATTTCTATTGCGTCGTCAATAAAATGCTCCTAAACTCCTCTAAATAGCTGTCGGGGCTACTGGAGTCATTCCTTAAGTCATTATCGACGCTAATATGGAAGAATCTAAGAAAATTCAACTCGGACCCCCGGCACCTAAAAAATTTGTGGGCTAACACACATGAAAAACTGGCAAAATCACCTAATTCCTATTGCGTCGCTAATAAAATTTGGCCCAGACCCCCGGCACCTAAAAATTATGTGGGCTAACACACACGAAGAACTAGCAAAATCACCCAATCTAACACACACGAAGAACTAGCAAAATCACCCAATTCCTATTTCATTGCCATTAAAATGCTCCTAAATTCCTCTAAAGCACTGCCGGGGCTACTGGAGTCATTCCCCAGGTCGTTACGAACGCTACTATGGAAGAATATAAGAAAATTCGACTCGAACCCCCGGTACCTAAAAAATCTGTAGGCTAACACACAGGAAAAACTGGCAAAATAGCCTAATTCCTATTGCGTCGCCAATAAAATGCTCCTAAACCCTTCTAAAGCGCCGCTGAGCTACTGGAGTTGTTCCCTAGGTCGTTACGGACTCTACTATGGAAGAATCTAAGAAAATTCGATCGAGACCCCCAGCACCTAAAAAATCCAAGGGCTAACACACATGAAAAACAGACAAAATTGCCTAATTGCTATTGCGTCGCCCATAAAATGCTCCTAAACCCCTCTAAAGTGTCGCCGATGCTACTGGAGTGGTTCCCTAGGTCGTTGCGTATGATACTATTGAAGAATTCAAGAGAATTAGACCTGGATCCCCAACACCTAAAAAATCCGTGAGCTAATACACACGAAAAACTGGCAAAATTGCTAAATTCCTATTTTATCACCAATTCAATACTCCAGAACCCCTGTAAAGCACCGGCAAGGCTACTAGAGTCGTTTTCCAAGTCGTTACGGACGCTACTATAGTAGAATCCAAGAAAATTTGACACGAACCCCGGCACCTAAAAAATCTATGGGCTAACACAAAAAAACTGGCAAAATCGCCTTATTCCTATTGCGTCGCTAATAAAATGTTCCTAAACCCTTCTAAAGCACCGCCGGGGCTATTAGAGTCATTCCCTAGGTCGTTACGGACACTACTATGGAAGAATCAAAGAAAATTCGACCAAAACCCCAGGCACCTAAAAAATCCGTGGGCTAACACACACGAAAAACTGGCAAAATCACCTAATTCATATTGTGTTGCCAATAAAATACTCCTAAACCCCTCAAAAGCACCGTCGGGGCTACTGGAGTCGTCCCTAGGTAGATACGGATGCTACTATGGAAGAATCCAAGGAAATTTGACCCAAACCTCCGGCACCAAAAAATTTCGTGGGCTAACACACACAAAAAACTGGTAAAATGGCCTAATTCATATTGCGTCGCCAATAAAATGCTTCTAAACCCCTCTAAAGCACCGCAGGGGCTACTGGAGTCGTTCCTTAGGTCATTGGAGACGCTACTATGAAAGAATCCAAGAAAATATGACCCAGACCTCCGGCACCAAAAAAGTCTGTGGGCTAACACACACGAAAAATTGGAAAAATTGCTGAATTCCTTTTGTGTCACCAATAAAATACTCCTAAACCCCTCAAAAGCGTCGTCGGGGCTACTGGAGTCATTCCTCAGGTCATTACGGATGCTACTATAAAAGAATCCAAGAAAATTCAACTCAAACCCCCGGCACCTAAATAATCCGTGTTAACACACATAAAAAATTGGCAAAATCACCTAATTCGTATTGCGTCGCCAATAAAATACTCCTAAATCCCTAAAAAGTGCCGCCAAGGCTACTGGAGTCATTCCCTAGGTCTTTATGGATGCTACTATTGAAGAATCCAAGAAATTTCAACCCGAACCTCAAGCACCAAAAAAATTTGTGGGCTAACACACACAAAAAACTGGCAAAATTGCCCAATTCCTATTGCATCGCTAATAAAATACTCCTAAACTCCTAAAAAGCGCCGTCGGGGATACTGAAGTCATTCCCCAAGTCATTACAGATACTACTATGGAAGAATCCAAGAAAATTCGACCCAAACCCCCGGCACCTAAAAAATTCGTATGCTAACACACACGAAAAAACTAGGAAAATTGTCTAATTCCTATTGCGTCGCCAATAAAATGATCTTAAACCCCTCTAAAGCGCCACCGGGGCTACTGGATTCATTCCCTAGGTTGTTACAGATACTACTATAGAAGAATCCAAGAAAATTCGACTTGGACCCCCACCACCTAAAAAATCTGTGTGCTAACACACATAAAAAATTGGCAAAATCGCTTAATTTCTATTGCGTCGCATATAAAATGTTCCTAAAACCCTTCTAATGCGTTGTCGGGGCTTCTGGAGTCGTTCCCTAGGTAGTTATTGAAGCTACTATGAAAGAATCCAAGAAGATTTGACTCGGACTCCCGGCACCAAAACATTTGTGGGCTAACACACACGAAAAATTGTCAAAATCGCCTAATTTCTATTGCGTCGCATATAAAATGTTCTTAAACCCTTCTAATGCGCTGTCGGGGCTTCTGGAGTCGTTCCCTAGGTAGTTATTGATGCTACTATGGAAGAATCCAAAAATATTTGACCCGGACCCCCGGCACCTGAAAAAATCCGTGGGCTAACACAAACGAAGAACTAGCAAAATCACCTAATTCCTATTTCGTTGCCAATAAAATGCTCCTAAACCCCTCTAAAGTGTTGCCGGGGCTACTGGAGTTGTTCCCTAGGTAGTTATGGATGCTACTATGGAAGAATCCAAGAAAATTCGACCCGAACCCCCGACACCAAAAAAATCTGTAGGCTAACTCACACAAAAAACTGGCAAAATAGCCTAATTCCTGTTGCGTCTCCAATAAAATCCTCCTAAACCCTTATAAAGCACCGCCAGGCTACTACAGTCGTTTCCTAGGTCATTATGGACTCTAAAATGGAATAATCTAAGAAAATTCAATCCAGACCTCCGGCACCTAAAAAATCCATGGGCTAACACACATGAAAAATTGGCAAAATTGCCTAATTCCTATTGCGTCGCCAATAAAATACTCCTGAACCCCTCTAAAGTGCCGTCGGGGCTACTGGAGTCGTTCTCTAGGTAGTTACGTACGATACTATGGAAAAATCCAAGAAAATTAGACCTGGAGCACCGGCACCTAAAAAATTCGTGCGCTAATACACACGAAAAATTGGAAAAATTGCCTAATTCCTATTGCGTCGCCACTAAAATGATCTTAAACCCCTCTAAAGCACCACCGGGTCCACTAGATTCGTTATGGAGGCTACTATGGAAGAATCCAAGAAAATTCAACCCGTACCCCCGGCACCTAAAAAATCCGTGGGTGTTAACACATGAAAAACTGGGAAAATCGACCAATTCCTATTACGTCGCCAATAAAATGCTCTTAAACCCCTCTAAAGCACTGTCGGGGCTACTGGAGTCGTTCCTTAGGTCGTTATGGATGCTACTATGGAAGAATCTATGAAAATTTTATCCGGACCCCCGGCACATAAAAAATCCATGGGCTAACACACATGAAAAACTAGCAAAATCGGCTAATTCCTATTGCGTCGCCAATAAAATGTTTCTAAAGCACCGCTGGGGCTACTGGAGTCGTTCCCAGGTCATTACGGATGCTACTATCAAATAATCCAAGAAAATTCGACCTGGACACCTGGCACCTAAAAAATCTGTGGGCTAACACACACGAAAAACTGGAAAAATTGCCTCATTCTTGTTGCATCGCAAGTAAAATACTCCTAAACCCCTTTAATGCGCCTCCGGGGCTACTGGAGTCGTTCTCTAGGTCGTTACGGACGCTACTATGTAAGAATCCAAAAAATTCAACCTGGACGCCCGACATCTAAAAAAATTGTTGGCTAACACACACGAGAAACTACAAAATCGCGTAATTCCTATTGCGTCGCCAATAAAATACTCCTAAACCCCTCTAAAGCACCACCGGGGCTACTCGAGTCTTTCCCTAGGTCTTTACGGATGCTACTATGGAAGAATCCAAGAAAATTTGACTCGAACCCCCAGCACCCTAAAAGATCCGTGGGCCAACATACACGAAAAACAGACAAAATCATCTAATTTCTATTGCGTCGCTAATAAAATGCTCCTAAACCCTTCTAAAGCGCAGCTGGGGCTACTGGAGTCGTTCACTAGGTCGTTACGGACGCTGCTACGGAAGAATCAAAGAAAATTCGACCTGGACCTTCAGCATCTAAAAAATCTGTTGGCTAATACACACGAAAAACTGGCAAAATTGCCTAATCCTATTGCGTCGCCAATACAATACTCTAGAACCCCTATAAAGCACCGTCGAGGCTACTGGAGTCGTTCTCCATGTCGTTACGGATGCTACTATAGTAGAACCCAAGAAAATTTGACCCAAACCCCCGGGACCTAAAAAATCTATGGGCTAACAGACACAAAAAATTGGCAAAATTGGCTAATTCCTATTGCATCGCCAATAAAATGCTCCTAAGCCCCTCTAAAGCACCACCAGGGCTACTGCATTTATTCCCTAGGTCGTTATGGATGCTACTATGAAAAAATCCAAGAAAATTCGAATCGAATCTCCGACACCTAAAATTGCCTAATTTTTATTGCATCGCCAATAAAATACTCCTAAACCTCTCAAAAGCACCATCGGGGCTACTGGATCGTTCCACAAGTCATTACGGATGCTACTATGGAAGAATCCAAAAAAATTCGACCGAAACTCTCGGCACCTAAAAAATCCGTGGGCTAACATACATGAAAAACTGACAAAATTGCCTAATTCGTATTATGTCGCCAATAAATTACTCCTAAACATGTCAAAATCGCCATCGGGGCTGCTGATGTCGTTCCCTAGGTTGTTACGGATGCTACTATGGAAGAATCTAAGAAAATTCGACCCGAACCTTCGGCACCTAAAAATTCCGTGGCTAACATACACAAAAAAATGGCAAAATTGCCTAATTACTATTGCGTCGCTAATAAAATACTCCTAAACCCCTCAAAAGCATCGTCGGTGCTACTGGAGTCATTCCCTAGGTCGTTACGGATGCTACTATGAAAGAATCTAAGAAAATTCAACACAAACCCCCGGCACCTAAAAAATCTGTGGGCTAACACACAGGAAAAACTGGCAAAATCGCCAATAAAATGTTCCTAAACCCTTCTAAAGTGATGCCAGAGTTACTGCAGTCGTTCCCTAGGTCATTACGGACGCTACTATGGAACAATCCAAGAATATTCGACCTAGACCCCCGGTACCTAAAAAATCTGTGGGCTAACATACACGAATAACTTGAAAAATTGCCTAATTCCTTTTTTGTTGCGAATAAAATGCTCCAAAACCTTTCTAAAGCGTCGCCGGGGTTACTGGAGTTGTTCACCAGGTCATTACAGACGCTATTATGGATGAATCCAAGAAAATTCGACCTGAACCACCGGCACCTAAAGCACCACCGAGGCTACTGAGGTCATTCCCTAAGTCGTTACGGATGCTACTATTGAAAAATCTAAGAAAATTCGACCCGAACCCCCGGCACCTAAAAAGTCCGGGGGCTAGACACACGAAAAACTGGTAAAATTGCCTAATTCCTATTGCGTCGCCAATAAAATGCTCTTAAACCCCTCTAAAGCACCACTGGGGCTACTGAAGTCGTTCCCTAGGTCGTTATGGACGCTACTATGGAAGAATCTAAGAAAATTTGACCAGGACGCCCGGCACCTAAAAATTCTGTGGGCTAACACACACGAAAAACTAAAAAATCACCTAATTCCTATTGCATCGCCAATAAAATGCTCCTAAACCCTAATAAAGCGCCGCTGGTGCTACTGAGGTCGTTCCCTAGGTCGTTACGGTTGCTACTATAGCAGAATCCAATAAAATTCAACCTGGACCCCCGGCACCTAAAAAGTCTGTGGGTTAACACACATGAAAAACTGGCAAAATTGCCTAATTCCTATTGCGTCGCCAATAAAATACTTCTAATCCCTTCTAAAGCACTTCTGGGGCTACTGGAGTCGTTCCCTAGGTCGTTACGGATGCTACTACAAAATAATCCAAGAAAATTCGACCTGGACCCCTGGCACCTAAAAAATCTGTGAACTAACACACACGAAAAACTTGCAAAATTGCCTAATTCTGTTGCGTCGCCAATAAAATGCTAATAAACCCCTCTAATGCGCCTTCGAGGCTACTGGAGTCGTTCCCTATATCGTTACGGATGCTACTATTGAAGAATCCAAGAATATTCAACTCGGACCCCTGGCACCTAAAAAATCTATGGGCTAACATACACGAAAAACTGGCAAAATTGCCTAATTCCTATTGCATCGCCAATAAAATGCTCCTAAACTCCTCTAAAGCACCGTCGAGGCTACTGAATTCATTCCCTAGGTTGTTACATATACTACTATGGAAGAATCCAAGAAAATTTGACCCGAATCTCCGACTCCTAAAAATTCTATGGGCTAACACACCCAAAAAACTGGCAAAATTGCCTAATTCCTATTGCGTTGCCAATAAAATGCTCCTAAACTCCTCTAAAGCAACGTCGAGGCTACTGAATTCATTCCCTAGGTTGTTACATATACTACTATAGAAGAATCCAAGAAAATTTGACCCGAATCTCCGACTCCTAAAAATTCTATGGGCTAACACACCCAAAAAACTGGCAAAATTGCCTAATTCCTATTGCGTTGCCAATAAAATACTCCTAAACCCCTCAAAAGTGCCGTCGGGGCTACTAGAGTCATTCCCCAGGTCGTTATAGATGTTAATATGTAAGAATCCAAGAAAATTCGACCCGAACCCTCGGCACCTAAAATATCTGTTGGGTAATACACACAAAAAACTGGCAAAATTGCCTAATTCATATTGCATCACCAATAAAATGCTCCTAAACCCTTTTAAAGCACCGCCGGGGCTACTGGAGTCGTTCCCCAGGTCAATACGGACACTACTATAAAAGAATCCAAGAAAATTCGACCCCGACCCTCGGCACCTAAAAAATTCGTGGGCTAACACACGAAAAACTGGCAAAATTTCCTAATATCTATTGCATCGCCAATAAAATGCTCTTAAACCCCTTTAAAGCGCCGCTGGGGCTACTGGAGTTGTTCCCTAGGTCATTACGGATGCTACTATGGAAGAATCAAAGAATATTCGACCTGGACCCCCGACATCTAAAAAATCTGTGGGCTAACACACACGAAAAAATGGCAAAATCGCCTAATTCCTTTTGTGTTGCTAATAAAATACTCTTAAACAACTCTAAAGCACCGCCGGTTCTACTGAAGTCATCCCTAGGTCGTTACGGATGTTACTATGGAAGAATCCAAGAAAATTCGACCCGAACCTCGGCACGTAAGAAATCCATGGGCTAATACACACGTAAAACTAGCAAAATCGCCTAATTCCTATTATATCACCAATAAAATGCTCATAAACCCCTCTAAAGTGCCGTTGGGGCTACTGGAGTCATTCCCTAGGTCGTTACGGACGCTACTATCGAAGAATATAAGAAAATTCAAGCCGAATCTGCGGCACCTAAAAAATCTGTGGGCTAACACACACAAAACATTGGCAAAATTGCCTAATTCCTATTGAGTCGCCAATTAAATACTTCTAAAACCCCCAAAAGCGTCGCCGGGGCTTCGAGAGTCGTTTACTAAGTCGTTATGGATGCTACTATGGAAGAGTACAAGAAAATTCAACCCGGACCACCGGCACCTAAAAATTCCGTGGGCTAACACACACGAAAAACAAGTAAAATCACCTAATTCCTATTTCGTTGCCAATAAAAGGCTTCTAATCCCCTCTAAAGCACTGCCGAGGCTACTCGAGTAATTCCCCAGGTCAATACGGATGCTACTATGGAAGAATCTAAGAAAATATGACCCGGACCCCCGGTACCTAAAAAATCTGTGGGCTAACACACACAAAAAGCTCGCAAAATCACTTGATTTCTATTGCGTCGCCTATAAAATATTCCTAAACCCTTCTAAAGCACCGTTGGGGCTACTGGAGTCGTTTCCTAGGTCATTATGGACACTACTAAGGAAGAATCTAAGAAAATTCGACCCGGACCCCTACCACCTAAAAAATCCGTGGGCTAAGACACACGAAAAACTGGCAAAATTGCCTAATTCTTATTGTGTTGCCAATAAAATACTCCTAAACCCCTCAAAAGCATCGCCGGGGCTTCTGGAGTCATTTCCTAGGTCGTTACGGACACTACTATGGAAGAATACATGAAATTCGACCCAAACCCCGGCTCCCAAAAATTCTGTGGGCAAACACACACGAAAAACTAGCAAAATCACCTAATACGTACTTCATTGCCAATAAAATGCTCTTAATCACCTCTAAAGCGCCGCTGGAGCTACTCGAGTCGTTCCTCAGGTCGTTACAGACGCTACTATAGAAGAATCCAAGAAAATTCGAACCAGACCCCCGACACATAAAAAGTCCATGGTCTAACACACACGAAAAATTGGCAAAATTTGCCTAATTCCTATTGCGTCGCTAAGAAAATGACTATAAACCCTTCTAAAGCACCGCCATGGCTACTGGAGTCGTTTCCTAGGTTGTTACAGATGATACTATGGAAGAATCCAAGAAAATTTGACCTGGACCTCCGACACCTAAAAAATCTGTGGACTAACACACACGAAAAACTCGCAAAATCGCCTAATTCCTATTGCGTCGCCAATAAAATATTCCTAAACCCTTCTAAAGCTCCGCCGGGGCTATTGGAGTTATTCCCTAGGTCGTTACGGATGCTACTATAGAAGAATCCAAGAAAATTCAACCCGGACCCCTGGCACCTAAAAAATCTGTGGGCTACCACACACGAAAAACTAGTAAAATTGCCTAATTCCTATTGCGTTGCTAATAAAATGTTCCTAAACCCATCTAAAGCGCCGCCGGGGCTACTGAAGTCATTCCCTAGGTCGTTACGGACGCTACTATGGAAGAATCCAAGAAAATTCGACTCGGAACCCTAGCACCTAAAAAATCTGTAGGCTAACACACACGAAAAACTAGTAAAATTGCCTAATTCCTATTGCATCGCCAATAAAATGCTCCTAAACCCTCTAAAGCGCCGCCGGGGCTAATAGAGTCATTTCCTAGGTCATTACGTACGATACTATAGAAGAATCCAAAAACATTAGACCTGCAACCGGCACCTAAAGAATCTATGGGCTAACATACACGAAAAACTGGCAACATCGCCTAATTCCTATTTTGTCACTAATACAATACTCTAGAACCCCTGTAAAGCACCGCCGGGGCTACTAGAGTCGTTCCCCAGGTCGTTACGGATACTACTAGGGTAGAATCCAAGAAAATTCGACCCAAACCCACGACACCTAAAAAATCCATGGGCTAACACACACAAAAAACTGAGAAAATTGCATAATTCCTATTGCGTCGCAATAAAATGCTCCTAAACCCCTACAAAGCACCGTCGGGGCTAGTAGATTCGTTCCCTAGGTCATTAAGAAAGCTACTATAGAAGAATCCAAGAAAATTCGATCTGAATCTCCGACACCTAAAAAATTTGTGGGCTAACACACACAAATAACTGGCAAAATTGTCTAATTCCTATTGCGTTGCCAATAAAATACTCCTAAACCCCTCAAATGCATCGCCGGGGCTATTGGAGTCATTCCCAAGGACATTACAGATGCTACTATAAAATAATCCAAGAATATTTGATCCGAACCCCCGGCACCTAAAAAATTTATGGGTTAACACACACGAAAAACTGGGAAAATTGCCTAATTCCTATTGCATCATCAACAAAATGATCTTAAACCCCTCTAAAGCTCCACCGGGGCTACTGGATTTATTTCCTAGATCGTTACGGATGCTACTATGGAAGAATCCACGAAAATTCGACCTGGACCCCCAGCACCTAAAACATCTGTGGGTGTTAACACGAAAAACTGGGAAAATTGCCTAATTTCTGTTGCGTCGCTAATAAAATGCTCCTAAACCTCTCTAATGTGCCGTCGGGGCTACTGGAGTCATCCCTAGGTCATTACGGACGCTACTATAGAAGAGTACAAGAAAATTCGACCCGAACCCCCTAGCACCTAAAAAATCCATGGGCCAACACACATGAAAAACTGGTAAAATTGTCTAATTCCTATTGCGTCGCCAATAGAATGCTCCTAAACCCTTCTAAAGCACCGTCGAGGCTACTAGAATTGTTCCCTAGGTCGTTACGGACACTACTACGGAAGAATCTAAGAAAATTCGACTCGGACCCCCGACACTTAAACAATCCGTAGGCTAACACAAATGAAAAACTGGCAAAATTGCCTAATTCCTATTGCGTCGCCAATAAAATACTCCTAAACCCCTCAAAAGCATTGTCGGGACTATTGAAGTCGTTCCCTAGGTCATTACAGAAGCTATTATGGAAGAATCCTAGAAAATTCAACACGAACCCCCGACATCTAAAAAATTTGTTGGCTAACACACAAGAAAAACTAGCAAAATCGTCTAATTCCTATTGCGTGGCTAATAAAATGCTCCTAAACCCATCTAAAGTGCCGCCGGGCTACTGAAGTTGTTCCCTAGGTCTTTTCATACGATACTATGGAAGAATGAAAGAAAATTCTACCTGGACCCTCGGCACCTAAAAAATCCGTAGGGCTAACACACACTAAAAACTGGCAAAATCACTTAATTCTTTTTGTGTCGCCAATAAAATACTCCTAAACCCCTCAAATGCGCCGCCGGGGTTACTAGATTCGTTCTCTATGTTGTTACGTATGCTACTATGGAAGAATCCAAGAAAATTCGACCCGGACCCCCGGCACCTAAAATATTTCTGGGCTGACACACACGGAAAACTGTCAAAATAGCCTAATTCCTATTGCATCGCCAATAAAATGCTCCTAAACCCTTTTGAAATACCACCGGGGCTACTAGAGTCGTTACTTAGGTCGTTATAGATGGTACTATCGAAGAATCCAAGAAAATGCGATGCGAACCCTCAGCATCGAACAAATCTGTGGGCTAACACACACAAAAAACTGGCAAAATTGTCTAATTCCTATTGTGTCGCCAATAAAATGCTCCTAAACCCCTATAAAGCACCACCGGGGCTACTGGATTCGTTCCCTAGGTCGTTACGGATGCTACTATAAAAGAATTCAAGAAACTTCGACACGAATCTCCGTCACCTAAAAATCTGTTAGGTAATACACATAAAAAACTAACAAAATTGCCTAATTGCTATTGCATAGCTAATAAAATGCTCCTAAACCCCTCTAAAGTGATGCTAGGGCTATTGCAGTCGTTCACTAGGTCGTTACGAACGCTACTATGAAAGAATCAAAGAAAATTCAATCTAGACCCCCGACACCAAAAAATTCCGTGGGCTAACACATACGAAACACAGGAAAAATCGCCTAATTCCTATTTCGTCGCTAATAAAATGCTCTTAAACCCCTCTAAAGCACCGTCGGGGCATTAAAGTTGTTCCCTAGGTCATTACAGATGCTACTATGGAAGAATACAAGAAAATTCGACCCGAACCCCTGGTACCTAAAAAATCTGTGGGCTAACACACACGAAATATAGGCAAAATTGCTTAATTCCTATTGCGTCGCTAATAAAATGCTCCTAAACCCCTCTAAAGCACCGCCGTGGCTTTTGGAGTCATTACCTAGGTCGTTACAAATGCTACCATTAAAGAATCCAAGAAAATTCAACTTTGACCCCAGGCATCTAAAAAATCCGTGGGCTAACACACACGAAAAACTGGCAAAATCGCCTTATTACAATTGCATCGCTAATAAAATGATCCTAAACCCCTCTAAAGCACCGCTGGGGCTACTGGATCATTTCCTAGATCATTAGGATGCTACTATAGAAGAATTGAAGAAAATTCGACCCGGACCTCGGCACCTCAAAAATCCATGGGATAACACACACGTACAACTGGCAAAATCACCTAATTCCTATTGTGTCGCCAATATAATGCTCCTAAACCCCTCCAAAGCGCCAAGGGGGCTACTGGAGTCGTTCCCTAGGTCGTTACAAATGCTAATATGGAAGAATTTAAAAATATTCAAGCCGAATCTCTGGCACCTAAAATTTCTGTGGGCTAATACACACAAAAAACTGGCAAAATTGCCTAATTCCTATTGCGTCGCCCATAAAATACTCCTAAACTCCTCCAAAGCACCACCGGGGCTAATGGAGTCGTTCCCCAAGTTGTTACAAACGCTATTATGGAAGAATCTAAAAAAATTCAACCTGGACCCGACACCTAAAAAATCTATGTGCTAACACACACGAAAAATTGGCAAAATCACCTAATTCCTATTGCGTCGCCAATAAAATGCGCTTAAACCCCTCTAAAGCGCCGCCGGGGCTACTAGAGTCATACCCTAGATCATTATGGACTTTATTATAGAAGAATCCAAGAAATTTCAACCCGAACCCCCGGCTCCTAAAAAATTTGTGGGCTATCACACATGAAAAACTTGTAAAATTGCCTAATTCGTATTGCATCGTCAATAAAATGCTCCTATACCCTCTAAAGTGCCACCGAATCTACTAGAGTCATTTCCTAAGTCATTACGGATGCTACTATGGAAGAATCCAAGAAAATTTGACCCAGACCCCCGGCACCTAAAATATCTGTGGGCTAACACACACAAAAAACTGACAAAATTGCTTAATTCCTATTTTGTCGCCAATAAAATGTTTCTAACCCCTTCTAAAGCACCCCCGGTGCTACTGCAGTCGTTCCCTAGGTCGTTACAGATGCTATTATGGAAGAATCCAAGAAAATATTTCCTGGACCCCCATCACCTAAAAAATCTGTGGCCAAACACACACGAAAAACTGGCAAAATTGCCTAATTGCTATTGCATCGCCAATAAAATGCTCCTAAAACCCTCTAAAGCGCCGCCGGTTCTATTGGAGTCGTTCCCTAGGTCGTTACGTACGATGCTATGGAAGAATCTAATAAGATTCGACTCGGATGCTTGACACCTAAAAAATATGTAGGCTAACACACACGAAAAACTAGCAAAATCACATAATTCCTATTGCATCGCCAATAAAATACTCCTAAACCCCTCTAAAGCACTACCGGGGCTACTCGAGTCTTTCCCTAGGTCTTTACGGATGCTACTATAGAAGAATCCAAGAAAATTTGACCTGGACCCCCGGCACCTAAAAAATCTGTGGGCTAACACACACGAAAAACTGGCAAAATTGCCTAATTCCTATTTTGTTGCCAATAAAATGCTCCTAAACCACTCTAAAGTATCCCCAGGCCTATTGGAGTCATTCCCCAGGTTGTTATGGATGCTACTATGGAAGAATCGAAGAAAATTCGAATTGTACCCCCTGCACCTAAAAAATCTATGGGCTAACACACACAAAAAGCTGGCAAAATCGCCCAATTCCTATTGCATCGCCAATAAAATGCTCCTAAACCCCTCTAAAGTGCCACCGAGGATACTAGAGTCGTTACCTAGGTCGAACCCTCGGCACCTAAAAAAATCATGCGTTAACACACACAAAAAACTAGCAAAATCGCCTAATTCCTACTGCGTCGCTAATAAAATGCTCTTAAATCCCTCTAAAGCACTGACGAGGCTACTAGAGTCGTTTCCTAGGTCGTTACGGATGCTACTATGAAATAATCTAAGAAAATTCGACCCGGACCCCCGGCACCTTAAAGTTCCGTGGGCTAACACACACGAAAAACTGGCAAAATCGCCTAATTTCTATTGCGTTGCCAATAAAATGATCCTAAACCCTTCTAAATCACCACCGGGGCTTCTGGAGTTGTTTTGTAGGTCGTTACGAACGCTACTATGAAATAATCTAAGAAAATTTGACCTGAACCCCCGCCACCTTAAAAATCTGTGGGCTAACACCACGAAAAACTGGCAAAATCGCCTAATTCCTATTGCATCGCTAATAAAATGCTCCTAAACACTTCTAAAGCACCGTCGGGGTTACTGGAGTCATTCCCTAGGTCGTTACGAATGCTGTTATGGAAGAATCCAAGAAAATTCGACCCAAACCCCGGCACCTAAAAAATCCGTTGGCTAATACACACGAAAAACTGGCAAAATCTCTTAATTCGTATTATGTTACCAATAAAATACTCCTAAACCGCTCAAAAGCGCTGCCGGGGCTTCTGGAGTCGTTCCCTAGGTCGTTACGGATGCTACTATAAAAGAATCCAAGAAAATTTGACCCGAACCTCCGGCACCAAAAAATTCCGTGGGCAAACATATACAAAAAACTGGCGAAATTGCCTAATTCCTATTTAGTCGCCAATAAAATACTCCAAAACAACTATAAAGCTCCGTCGGGGCTACTAGAGTCGTTCCCCAGGACGTTACGGATGCTACTATGGTAGAATAAAAAAAAATTCAATCCGAACCCCCGACACCTAAAAAATCTGTGGGCTAACACACACAAAAACTGGCAAAAACTTCTAATTCCTATTGCGTCGCCAATAAAATGCTCCTAAACCCCTCTAATGCACCGCCGGGTTAATAGAATCGTTCCTTAGGTCGTTACGGACGCTACTATAGAAGAATTTCAGAAAATTTGACCCGAATCCCCGGCACCTAAAAAATCCGTAGGCTAACACACACGAAAAACTGGCAAAATTGCCTAATTCATATTGCGTCGCCAATAAAATGCTTCTAAACCCCTCTAAAGTACCGTCGGGGCTACTGGAGTCGTTCCTTAGGTCGTTGAGGATGCTACTATGAAAGAATCCAAGAAAATTCGACCCAGACCCCTACACCAAAAACATCTGTGGGCTAACACTCACGAAAAACTGGAAAAATTGCCAATTCCTATTGCGTCGACAATAAAATACTCCTAAAGCCCTCAAAAGCACCATCGGGGCTAATGGAGTCGTTCCCCAGGTCGTTGTAGATGCTACTATGGAATAATCCAAGAAATTTCAACCCAAACCCCCGGCACCTAAAAATTTCGTGAGCTAACACACACGAAATACTGGCAAAATAACCTAATTCCTATTTCGTTGCCAATAGAATGCTCCTAATCTCCTCTAAAGCGTCGTCGGGGATACTGGAGTCATTACCTAGGTCGTTACGGACACTACTATGAAACAATTCTAGAAAATTCAACCCAGACCCCCGACACCTAAAACATCCGTGGGTGTTAACACACGAAAAACTGGCAAAATCGCCTAATTTATATTGCGTCGCCAATAAAATGCTCCTAAACCCCTCAATAGCATCGTCGGGGCTTCTGGAGTCGTTCTCCAGGTCGTTACGGATGCTACTAAGGAAGAATCCAAGAAAATTTGACCCAAACCCACAGCACCTAAAATATCCATAGGCTAACACACACGAAAAACTAGGAAAATTGCCTAATTCCTATTGCGTCGCTAATAAAATGATCTTAAACCCCTCTAAAGCACCACCGAGGCTACTAGATTCATTACCTAGGTCGTTACGGAGGCCACTATAGAAGAATCTAAGAAAATTCGACCCGTACCTTCGGCACCTAAAAAATCCGTGGGTGTTAATACACGAAAAACTAGGAAAATTGCCTAATTTCTATTGCGTCGCCAATAAAATGCTCCTAAACCCCTCTAAATAGCTGTCGGGGCTGCTGGAGTCGTTCCTTAGGTCATTATCGATGCTAATATGGAAGAATCTAAGAAAATTCGACTCGGACCCCCGACACCTAAAAAATCTGTGGGCTAACACACACAAAAAACTGGCAAAATCACCTAATTCCTATTGCGTCGCTAATAAAATGTTCCTAAACCCTTCTAATGCGTCGTCGGGGCTACTGAAGTCGTTCCCTAGGTCGTTACGGAAGCTATTATGGAAAAATCCAAGAAAATTTGACCCAGACCCTTGGCACCTAAAAACTATGTGGGCTAACACACACAAAGAACTGGCAAAATCACCTAATTCCTATTTCATTGCCATTAAAATGCTCCTAAATTCCTCTAAAGCGCCGCCTGGGCTATTGGAGTCATTCCCCAGGTCGTTACGGACACTACTATGGAAGAATCCAAGAAAATTCGACTCGAACCCCCGGTACCTAAAAAATCTATAGGCTAACACACAAGAAAAATTGGCAAAATAGCCTAATTCCTATTGCGTCGCCAATAAAATGCTCCTAAACCCTTCTAAAGCGCCACTGAGCTACTGGAGTCATTCCTTAGGTCGTTACGGATGCTACTATAGAAGAATCCAAGAAAATTCGACCCGGACCCCCGACACCTAAAAAATCCGTGGGCTAACACACACGAAAAATTGGCAAAATTGCCTAATTCGTATTGCATCGCCAATAAAATGCTCCTAAACACATCTAAAGCATCGCTGAGGCTACTGAAGTCGTTCCCTAGGTCGTTACGGACGTTACTATGGAAGAATCCAAGAAAATTCGACCTCGTCCCGGCACTTAAAAAATCCTTGGGCTAACACACACAAAAAACAGGCAAAATCACTTAATTCCTATTTTGTCATCAATTCAATACTCCAGAACCCCTATAAAGCACCGTCGGGGCTACTGGAGTCGTTCCCTGAGTCGTTACGGACGCTACTATGGTAGAATCCAAGAAAATTCAACCCAAACCCCGACACCAAAAATATATTTGCGCTAACACACACAAAAAACTAGCAAAATCGCATAATTCCTTTTGCGTCACCAATAAAATACTCCAAAACCCCTCTAATGCGCTGCTGGGGCTTCTGGAATCGTTCCCTAGGTCATTACGAATGCTAAAATTGAAGAATCCAAGAAAATTCTACCCTAAACACCGGCACCTAAAAAATCCGTGGGCTAACAAACACAAAAAACTTGCAAAATTGCCTAATTCTTATTGCGTCGCCAATAAAATACTCCTAAACCCCTCAAAAGTGTCGTCTGAGCTACTGGAGTCATTCCCCAGGTCGTTATGGATGCTACTATGGAAGAATCCAAGAAAATTCGACACAAACCCCAGCACCTAAAAAATTCGTAGGCTAACACACATGAAAAACTAACAAAATTTCCTAATTTTTATTGCGTTGCCAATACAATGCTCCTAAACCCCTCTTAAAGTGCCGTTGGGTCTATTGGAGTCGTTCCCTAGGTCGTTACGGACGCTACTATGGAAGAATACAAGAAAATTCTACCCAGACTCCCAGCATCTAAAAAATCTGTGGGCTAACACACACGAAGAACTGGCAAAATCGCATAATTCCTATTTCATTTCCAATAAAATGCTCCTAAACTCCTCTAAAGCGCCGCCGGGGCTACTGGAGTCATTCCGCAGGTCGTTACGGATGCTACTATAAAGAATCCAAGAAAATTTGACCCGGACCTCCGGCACCTAAAATATCCGTGGGCTAACACACACGAAGAACTGGCAAAATCTCCTAATTTCTATTTAGTTGCCAATAAAATACTCCTAAACACTTCTAAAGCACCGCTGGGGCTACTAGAGTCGTTCCCTAGGTCGTTACGGATGCTACTATGGAAGAATCCAAAAAACTTCAATAGGGACCCTCGGCACCTAAAAAATCTATGGGCTAATACACATGAAGAACTTGCAAAATCGCCTAATTTCTATTTCGTTGCCAATAAAATACTCCTAAACCCTTTAAAGCACCGTCGGGGTTACTGAATTTGTTCCCTAGGTCGTTACGGACGCTACTATTGAAGAATCCAAAAAAATTCAACCCGAAACCTTGGCACCTAAAAAATCCGTGGTTTAACACACACGAAAAATGGGAAAATTATCTAATTTCTATTGCGTCACTAATAAAATGCTCCTAAACCCCTCTAAAGCATCGTCGGGACTACTGGAGACATTTCCTAGGTCTTTACGGATGCTACTATTGAAGAATGTAAGAAAATTCGACTCACACCCCCAGCACCTAAAGATTCTGTAGGCTAACACATACAAAAAACTGGCAAAATAGCCTAATTCCTATTGCGTCGCTAATAAAATGCTCATAAACCCTTCTAAAGCGCCGCCGGGCTACTGGAGTTGTTCCCCAGGTCGTTACGGACGCTATTATAAAATAATCCAAGAAAATTCGAGCTGGACCCCTGGCACCTAAAAAATTTGTGAACTAACACACACGAAAAACTTGCCAAGTTGCCTAATTCCTGTTACATCGCCAATAAAATGCTCCTAAACTCCTCTAAAGCACCATTGAGGCTACTGAATTCATTCCCTAGGTTGTTACAGACACTACTATGGAAGAATCCAAGAAAATTTGACCCAAATCTCCGGCTCCTAAAAATTCTATGGGCTAACACACCCAAAAAACTGGCAAAATTGCCTAATTCCTATTGCGTTGCCAATAAAATACTCCTAAACCCCTCAAAAGCGCCACCGGGGCTACTGGAGTCGTTCCCTAGGTCATTACGGATGATACTATAGAAGAATCCAAGAAAATACAACCCGGACCCACGGCACCTAAATAATCAGTGGGCAAACACACATGAAAAACTAGCAAAATTACCTAATTCCTATTTCATTACCAATAAAATGCTCCTAAACCCCTCTAAAGCACCGTCGGGGCTACTGGAGTCGTTCCCCAGGTCGTTATAGATGTTTATATGTAAGAATCCAAAAACATTCGACCCGAACCCTCGGCACCTAAAAAATCTATTGGGTAATACACACAAAAAACTGGCAAAATTGCCTAATTCCTATTGCATCACCAATAAAATGCTCCTAAACCCTTTTAAAGCACCGCCGGGGCTACTGGAGTCGTTCCCTAGGTCGTTACGGACACTACTATAAAAGAATCCAAGAAAATTCGACCCCGACCCTCGGCACCTAAAAAATTCATGGGCTAACACACACGAAAAACTGGCAAAATTTCCTAATTTCTATTGCATCGCCAATAAAATGCTCTTAAACCCCTTTAAAGCCGCCGCTGGGGCTACTGAAGTCGTTCCCTAGGTCATTACGAATGCTACTATGGAAGAATCAAAGAAAATTCGACCTGGACCCCCGGCATCTAAAAAATCTGTGGGCTAACACACACGAAATATTGGCAAAATCGCCTAATTCCTTTTGTGTTGCCAATAAAATACTCTTAAACAACTCTAAAGCACCGCCGGTTCTACTGAAGTCATCCTTAGGTTGTTACGGATGCTACTATGGAAGAATCCAAGAAAATTCGACCCGAACCTCGGCACGTAAGAAATCCATGGGCTAGTACACGCGGAAAACTGGCAAAATCGCCTAATTCCTATTATATCACCAATAAAATGCTCATAAACCCCTCTAAAGTGCCGTTGGGGCTACTGGAGTCATTCCCTAGGTCGTTACAGATGCTAATATCAAAGAATATAAGAAAATTCAAGCCGAATCTGCGGCACCTAAAAAATCTGTGGGCTAACACACACAAAAAATGGCAAAATTGCCTAATTCCTATTGAGTCGCCAATTAAATACTTCTAAACCCCTCAAAAGCATCGTCGGGGCTTCTAGAGTCGTTTACTAAGTCGTTACGGATGCTACTATGGAAGAATACAAGAAAATTCAACCCGGACCACCGGCACCTAAAAATTCCGTGGGCTAACACACACGAAAAATAAGCAAAATCACCTAATTCCTATTTCGTTGCCAATAAAAGGCTCCTAATCCCCTCTAAAGCACTGCCGAGGCTACTGAGTCATTCCCCAAGTCATTATGGATGCTACTATGGAAGAATCCAAGAAAATATGACCCGGACCTCCGGTACCTAAAATATCTGTGGGCTAACACACACGAAAAACTCGCAAAATCACTTGATTTCTATTGTGTCACCTATAAAATATTCCTAAACCCTTCTAAAGCACAGTCGGGGCTACTGGAGTCGTTTCCTAGGTCGTTGTGGACACTACTAAGGAAGAATACAAGAAAATTCGATCCGGACCCCTGGCACCTAAAAAATCTGTGGTCTAACACACACGAAAAATTGGCAAAATTTGCCTAATTCCTATTGCGTCGCTAAGAAAATGCCTATAAACCCTTCTAAAGCACCGCCATGGCTACTGGAGTCGTTTCCTAGGTCGTTACAGATGCTACTATGGAAGAATCCAAGAAAATTTGACCTGGACCTCCGGCACCTAAAAAATCTGTGGGCTAACACACACGAAAAACTCGCAAAATCGCCTAATTCCTATTGCGTCGCCAATAAAATGTTCCTAAACCCTTCTAAAGCGCCGCCGGGGCTACTGGAGTCATTCCCTAGGTCTTTACAGATGCTACTATAGAAGATTCCAAGAAAATTCAACCCGGACCCCTGGCACCTAAAAAATCTGTAGGCTAACACACACGAAAAACTAGTAAAATTGCCTAATTCCTATTGCATTGCCAATAAAATGCTCCTAAACCCTCTAAAGCGCCGCCGGGGCTAATAGAGGCGTTTCCTAGGTCATTACGTACGATACTATAGAAAAATTCAAGAAAATTAGACCTGCAACCGGCACCTAAAAAATCTGTGGGCTAACATACACGAAAATCTGGAAACATCGCCTAATTCCTATTTCGTCACTAATACAATACTCTAGAACCCCTGTAAAGCACCACCGGGGCTACTAGAGTCGTTCCCCAGGTCGTTACGGATACTACTATGGTAGAATCCAAGAAAATTCGACCCAAACCCACGACACTTAAAAAATCCATGGGCTAACACACACAAAAAACTAGGAAAATTGCATAATTCCTATTGCATCGCCAATAAAATGCTCCTAAACCCCTCCAAAGCACCGCCGGGGCTAGTAGATTCGTTCCCTAGGTCATTAAGGAAGCTACTATAGAAGAATCCAAGAAAATTCGATCCGAATCTCAAGCACCTAAAAATTTTGTGGGCTAACACACACAAACAACTAGCAAAATTGTCTAATTCCTATTGCGTTGCCAATAAAATACTCCTAAACCCCTCAAATGCGTCGCCGAGGCTATTGGAGTCATTCCCAAGGACATTACGGATGCTACTATAAAATAATCCAAGAATATTTGATCCGGACCCCCGGCACCTAAAAATTTTGTGGGTTAACACACACAAAAAACTGGGAAAATTGCCTAATTCCTATTGTATCGTCAACAAAATGATCTTAAACCCCTCTAAAGCTCCACCGGTGCTACTAGATTTATTTCCTAGGTCGTTACGGATGCTACTATGGAAGAATCCATGAAAATTCGACCCGGACACCCAGCACCTAAAAAATCTGTGGGTGTTAACACGAAAAATTGGGAAAATTGCCTAATTTCTGTTGCGTCGCTAATAAAATGCTCCTAAATCCCTAAAAGTGCCGCCAAGGCTACTGGAGTCATTCCCTAGGTCTTTATGGATGCTACTATTGAAGAATCCAAGAAATTTCAACCCGAACCTCAAGCACCAAAAAAATTTGTGGGCTAACACACACAAAAAACTGGCAAAATTGCCCAATTCCTATTGCATCGTCAATAAAATACTCCTAAACCCCTAAAAAGCGCCGTCGGGGCTACTGAAGTCATTCCCCAAGTCATTACAAATACTACTATGGAAGAATCCAAGAAAATTCGACCCAAACCCCCGGCACCTAAAAAATTCGTATGCTAACACACACGAAAAAACTAGGAAAATTGTCTAATTCCTATTGCGTCGCCAATAAAATGATCTTAAACCCCTCTAAAGCGCCACCGGGGCTACTGGATTCATTCCCTAGGTTGTTACAGATACTACTATGGAAGAATCCAAGAAAATTCGACTTGGACCCCTACCACCTAAAAAATCTGTGGGCTAACACACATAAAAAATTGGTAAAATCGCTTAATTTCTATTGCGTCGCATATAAAATGTTCCTAAAACCCTTCTAATGCATTGTCGGGGCTTCTGGAGTCGTTCCCTAGGTAGTTATGGAAGCTACTATGAAAGAATCCAAGAATATTTGACTCGGACTCCCGGCACCAAAAAATTTGTGGGCTAACACACACGAAAAATTGTCAAAATCGCCTAATTTCTATTGCGTCGCATATAAAATGTTCCTAAACCCTTCTAATGCGCTGTCGGGGCTTCTGGAGTCGTTCCCTAGGTAGTTATAGATGATACTATGGAAGAATCCAAAAATATTTGACCCGGACCCCCGGCACCTGAAAAAATCCGTGGGCTAACACAAACGAAGAACTAGCAAAATCGCCTAATTCCTATTTCGTTGCCAATAAAATGCTCCTAAACCCCTCTAAAGTGTTGTCGGGGCTACTGGAGTTGTTCCCTAGGTAGTTATGGATGCTACTATGGAAGAATCCAAAAAAATTCGACCCGAACCCCCGACACCTAAAAAATCTGTAGGCTAACTCACACAAAAAACTGGCAAAATAGCCTAATTCCTGTTGCGTCTCCAATAAAATCCTCCTAAACCCTTATAAAGCACCGCCAGGCTACTACAGTCGTTTACTAGGTCATTATGGACGCTACTATCGAATAATCTAAGAAAATTCAATCCAGACCTCCGGTACCTAAAAAATCCATGGGCTAACACACACGAAAAATTGGCAAAATTGCCTAATTCCTATTGCATCGCCAATAAAATACTCCTGAACCCCTCTAAAGTGCCGCCGGGGCTACTGGAGTCGTTCTCTAGGTAGTTACGTACGATACTATGGAAAAATCCAAGAAAATTAAACCTGGAGCACCGGCACCTAAAAGATTCGTGCGCTAATACACACGAAAAATTGGAAAAATTGCCTAATTCCTATTGCGTCGCCAATAAAATGATCTTAAACCCCTCTAAAGCGCCACCGGGTCCACTAGATTCGTTACGGAGGCTACTATGGAAGAATCCAAGAAAATTCAACCCGTATCCCCGGCACCTAAAAAATCAGTGGGTGTTAACACATGAAAAACTGGGAAAATCGACCAATTCCTATTGCGTCGCCAATAAAATGCTCTTAAACCCCTCTAAAGCACTGTCGGGGCTACTGGAGTCGTTTCTTAGGTCGTTACGGATGCTACTATGGAAGAATCTATGAAAATTTTATCCGGACCCCCGGCACATAAAAAATCCATGGGCTAACACACATGAAAAACTAGCAAAATCGGCTAATTCCTATTGCGTCGCCAATAAAATGTTTCTAAAGCACCGCTGGGGCTACTGGATTCGTTCCCAGGTCGTTACGGATGCTACTATAAAATAATCCAAGAAAATTCGACCTGGACACCTGGCACCTAAAAAATCTGTGGGCTAACACACACGAAAAACTGGAAAAATTGCCTAATTCTTGTTGCATCGCCAGTAAAATACTCCTAAACCCCTTTAATGCGCCTCCGGGGCTACTGGAGTCGTTCCCTAGGTCGTTACGGACGCTACTATGTAAGAATCCAAAAAATTCAATCTGGACGCCCGACATGTAAAAAATTTGTTGGCTAACACACACAAGAAACTGACAAAATTGCGTAATTCGTATTGCGTCGCCAATAAAATACTCCTAAACCCCTCTAAAGCACCACCGGGGCTACTCGAGTCTTTCCCTAGTTCTTTACGGATGCTACTATGGAAGAATCCAAGAAAATTTGACTCGAACCCCCGGCACCCTAAAAAATCCGTGGGCCAACATACACGAAAAACTGACAAAATCATCTAATTTCTATTGCGTCGCTAATAAAATGCTCCTAAACCCTTCTAAAGCGCAGCTGGGGCTACTGCAGTCGTTCACTAGGTCGTTACGGACGCTGCTACGGAAGAATCAAAGAAAATTCGACCTGGACCTTCGGCATCTAAAAAATCTGTTGGCTAATACACACGAAAACTGGCAAAATTGCCTAATCCTATTGCGTCGCCAATACAATACTCTAGAACCCCTGTAAAGCACCGTCGAGGCTACTGGAGTCGTTCTCCATGTCGTTACGGATACTACTATAGTAGAACCCAAGAAAATTTGACCCGAAACCCCGGGACCTAAAAAATCTATGGGCTAACAGACACAAAAAATTGGCAAAATTGGCTAATTCCTATTGCATCGCCAATAAAATGCTTCTAAGCCCCTCTAAAGCACCACCAGGGCTACTGCATTTATTCCCTAGGTCGTTATGGATGCTACTATGAAAAAATCTAAGAAAATTAGAATCGAATCTCCGACACCTAAAATGTTTGTGGGCTAACACACACCAAAAACTTGCAAAATTGTCTAATTTTTATTGCATCGCCAATAAAATACTCCTAAACCTCTCAAAAGCACCATCAGGGCTACTGGATCATTCCACAAGTCATTACGGATGCTACTATGGAAGAATCCAAAAAAATTCGACCGAAACTCCCGGCACCTAAAAAATCCGTGGGCTAACATACATGAAAAACTGACAAAATTGCCTAATTCATATTATGTCGCCAATAAATTACTCCTAAACACGTCAAAATCGCCATCAGGGCTGCTGATGTCATTCCCTAGGTTGTTACGGATGCTACTATGGAAGAATCTAAGAAAATTCGACCCGAACCTTCGGCACCTAAAAAATCCGTGGGCTAACATACACAAAAAACTGGAAAAATTGCCTAATTCCTATTGCGTCGCCAATAAAATACTCCTAAACCCCTCAAAAGCATCGTCGGTGCTACTGTAGTCGTTCCCTAGGTCGTTACGGATGCTACTACGAAAGAATCTAAGAAAATTCAACACAAACCCCCGGCACCTAAAAAATCTGTGGGCTAACACACAGGAAAAACTAGCAAAATCACCTAATTCCTATTGCGTCGCCAATAAAATGTTCCTAAACCCTTCTAAAGTGATGCCGGAGTTACTGCAGTCGTTCCCTAGGTCGTTACGGACGCTACTATGGAACAATCCAAGAATATTCGACCTAGACCCCCGGTACCTAAAAAATCTGTGTGCTAACATACACGAAGAACTTGAAAAATTGCCTAATTCCTTTTTTGTTGCGAATAAAATGCTCCAAAACCTTTCTAAAGCGTCGCCGGGGTTACTGGAGTTGTTCACCAAGTCGTTACAGACGCTATTATAGACGAATCCAAGAAAATTCGACCTGAACCACCGGCACCTAAAGCACCACCGAGGCTACTGAGGTCGTTCCCTAAGTCGTTACGGATGCTACTATTGAAAAATCTAAGAAAATTCGACCCGGACCCCCGGCACCTAAAAAGTCTGGGGGCTAACACACACGAAAAAATTGGTAAAATTGCCTAATTCCTATTGCATCGCCAATAAAATGCTCTTAAACCCCTCTAAAGCACCACTGGGGCTACTGAAGTCGTTCCCTAGGTCGTTATGGACGCTACTATGGAAGAATCCAAGAAAATTTGACCAGGACGCCCGACACCTAAAAATTCTGTGGGCTAACACACACGAAAAACTGAAAAATTGCCTAATTCCTATTGCATCGCCAATAAAATGCTCCTAAACCCTAATAAAGCGCCGCTGGTGCTACTGAGGTCGTTCCCTAGGTCGTTACGGATGCTACTATAGCAGAATCCAATAAAATTCAACCTGGACCCCCGGCACCTAAAAAGTCTGTGGGTTAACACACATGAAAAACTGGCTAAATTGCCTAATTCCTATTGCGTCGCCAATAAAATATTTCTAATCCCTTCTAAAGCACTTCTGGGGCTACTGGAGTCGTTCCCTAGGTCGTTACGGATGCTAATACAAAATAATCCAAGAAAATTCGACCTGGACCCCTGGCACCTAAAAAATCTGTGAACTAACACACACGAAAAACTTGCAAAATTGCCTAATTCTGTTGCGTCGCCAATAAAATGCTAATAAACCCCTCTAATGCACCTTCGAGGCTACTGGAGTCGTTCCCTATGTCGTTACGGATGCTACTATTGAATAATCCAAGAATATTCAACTCGGACCCCTGGCACCTAAAAAATCTATGGGCTAACATAAACGAAAAACTGGCAAAATTGACTAATTCCTATTGCATCGCCAATAAAATGCTCCTAAACTCCTCTAAAGCACCGTCGAGGCTACTGAATTCATTCCCTAGGTTGTTACAGATACGACTATGGAAGAATCCAAGAAAATTTGACTCGAATCTCCGACTCCTAAAAATTCTATGGGCTAACACACCCAAAAAACTGGCAAAATTGCCTAATTCCTATTGCGTTGCCAATAAAATACTCCTAAACCCCTCAAAAGTGCCACCGGGGCTACTGGAGTCGTTCCCTAGGTCGTTACGGATGATACTATGGAAGAATCCAAGAAAATACAACCCGGACCCCCGACACCTAAATAATCCGTGGGCTAACACACATGAAAAACTGGCAAAATTACCTAATTCCTATTTCATTACCAATAAAATGCTCCTAAACCCCTCTAAAGCACCGTTGGGGCTACTAGAGTCGTTCCCCAGGTCGTTATAGATGTTAATATGTAAGAATCCAAGAAATTTCGACCCGAACCCTCGGCACCTAAAATATCTGTTGGGTAATACACACAAAAAACTGGCAAAATTGCCTAATTCCTATTGCATCACCAATAAAATGCTCCTAAACCCTTTTAAAGCACCGCCGGGGCTACTGGAGTCGTTCTCTAGGTCAATACGGACACTACTATAAAAGAATCCAAGAAAATTTGACCCCGACCCTCGGCACCTAAAAAATTCGTGGGCTAACATACGAAAAACTCGCAAAATTTCCTAATATCTATTGCATCGCCAATAAAATGCTCTTAAACCCCTTTAAAGCGCCGCTGGGGCTACTGGAGTCGTTCCCTAGGTCATTACGGATGCTACTATGGAAGAATCAAAGAATATTCGACCTGGACCCCCGGCATCTAAAAAATCTGTGGGTTAACACACACGAAAAATTGGCAAAATCGCCTAATTCCTTTTGTGTTGCCAATAAAATACTCTTAAACAACTCTAAAGCACCGCCGGTTCTACTGAAGTCATCCTTAGGTCGTTACGGATGTTACTATGGAAGAATCCAAGAAAATTTGACCCGAACCTCGGCACGTAAGAAATCCATGGGCTAATACACATGTAAAACTAGCAAAATCGCCTAATTCCTATTATATCACCAATAAAATGCTCGTAAACCCCTCTAAAGTGCCGTTGGGGCTATTGGAGTCATTCCCTAGGTCGTTACGGACGCTACTATCGAAGAATATAAGAAAATTCGAGCCGAATCTGCGGCACCTAAAAAATCTGTGGGCTAACACACACAAAACATTGGCAAAATTGCCTAATTCCTATTGAGTCGCCAATTAAATACTTCTAAACCCCTCAAAAGCATCGCCGGGGCTTCGAGAGTCGTTTACTAAGTCGTTACAGATGCTACTATGGAAGAATACAAGAAAATTCAACCCGGACCACCGGCACCTAAAAATTCCGTGGGCTAACACATACGAAAAACAAGCAAAATCACCTAATTCCTATTTTGTTGCCAATAAAAGGCTCTTAATCCCCTCTAAAGCACTGCCGAGGCTACTCGAGTAATTCCCCAAGTCATTACGGATGCTACTATGGAAGAATCCAAGAAAATATGACCCGGACCCCCGGTACCTAAAAAATCTGTGGGCTAACACACACAAAAAACTCGCAAAATCACTTGATTTCTATTGCGTCGCCTATAAAATATTCCTAAACCCTTCTAAAGCACCCTTGGGGCTACTGGAGTCGTTTCCTAGGTCGTTATGGACACTACTAAGGAAGAATCCAAGAAAATTCGACCCGGACCCCTAGCACTTAAAAAATCCGTGGGCTAAGACACACAAAAAACTGGCAAAATTGCCTAATTCTTATTGTGTTGCCAATAAAATACTCCTAAACCCCTCAAAAGCATCGCCGGGGCTTCTGGAGTCATTTCCTAGGTTGTTACGGACACTACTATGGAAGAATACATGAAATTCGACCCGTACCCCGGCTCCCAAAAATTCTATGGGCAAACACACTCGAAAAATTGGCAAAATCACCTAATACGTACTTCATTGCCAATAAAATGCTCTTAATCCCCTCTAAAGTGCCGCCGGATCTACTCGAGTCGTTCCTCAGGTCGTTACAGACGCTACTATAGAAGAATCCAAGAAAATTCGAACCAGACCCACGACACATAAAAAGTCCGTGGTCTAACACACACGAAAAATTGGCAAAATTTGCCTAATTCCTATTGCGTCGCTAAGAAAATGACTATAAACCCTTCTAAAGCACCGCTATGGCTACTGGAGTCGTTTCCTAGGTCGTTACAGATGATACTATGGAAGAATCCAAGAAAATTTGACCTGGACCTCCGACACCTAAAAAATCTGTGGACTAACACACACGAAAAACTCGCAAAATCGCCTAATTCTTATTGCGTCGCCAATAAAATATTCCTAAACCCTTCTAAAGCTCCGCCGGGGCTACTGGAGTTATTTCCTAGGTCGTTACGGATGCTACTATAGAAGAATCCAAGAAAATTCAACCCGGACCCCTGGCACCTAAAAAATCTGTGGGCTACCACACACGAAAAACTAGTAAAATTGACTAATTCCTATTGCGTTGCCAATAAAATATTCCTAAACCCATCTAAAGCGCCGCCGGGGCTACTGAAGTCATTCCCTAGGTCGTTACGGACGCTACTATGGAAGAATCCAAGAAAATTCGACTCGGACCCCTAGCACCTAAAAAATATATAGGCTAACACACACGAAAAACTAGTAAAATTACCTAATTCCTATTGCATCGCCAATAAAATGCTCCTAAACCCTATAAAGCGCCGCCGGGGTTAATAGAGTCATTTCCTAGGTCATTACGTACGATACTATAGAAGAATCCAAAAAAATTAGACCTGCAACCGGCACCTAAAAAATCTGTGGGCTAACATACATGAAAAACTGGCAACATCGCCTAATTTCTATTTTGTCACTAATACAATACTCTAGAACCCCTGTAAAGCACCGCCGGGGCTACTAGAGTCATTCCCCAGGTCGTTACGGATACTACTATGGTAGAATCCAAGAAAATTCGACCCAAACCCACGACACCTAAAAAATCCATGGGCTAACACACACAAAAAACTGGGAAAATTGCATAATTCCTATTGCGTCGCAATAAAATGCTCCTAAACCCCTACAAAGCACCGTCGGGGCTAGTAGATTCGTTCCCTAGGTCATTAAGGAAGCTACTATAGAATAGTCCAAGAAAATTCGATCTGAATCTCCGACACCTAAAAAAATTGTGGCCTAACACACACAAATAACTGGCAAAATTGTCTAATTCCTATTGCGTTGCCAATAAAATACTCCTAAACCCCTCAAATGCATCGCCGGGGCTATTAGAGTCATTCCCAAGGACATTACAGATGCTACTATAAAATAATCCAAGAATATTTGATCCGAACCCCCGGCACCTAAAAAATTTATGGGTTAACACACACGAAAAATTGGGAAAATTGCCTAATTCCTATTGCATTGTCAACAAAATGATCTTAAACCCCTCTAAAGCTCCACCGGGGCTACTGGATTTATTTCCTAGGTCATAACGGATGCTACTATGGAAAAATCCACAAAAATTCGACCTGGACCCCCAGCACCTAAAAAATTTGTGGGTGTTAACACGAAAAACTGGGAAAATTGCCTAATTTCTGTTGCGTCGCTAATAAAATGCTCCTAAACCTCTCTAAAGTGCTGTAGGGGCTACTGGAGTCGTCTCTAGGTCGTTACGGATGCTACTATAGAAGAATACAAGAAAATTCGACCCGAACCCCCTAGCACCTAAAAAATCCATGGGCCAACACACATGAACAACTGGTAAAATTGTCTAATTCCTATTGCGTCGCCAATAGAATGCTCCTAAACCCTTCTTAAGCACCGTCGAGGCTACTAGAATTGTTCCCTAGGTCGTTACCGACACTACTACGGAAGAATCTAAGAAAATTCGACTCGGACCCCCGACACTTAAACAATCCGTAGGCTAACACAAATGAAAAACTGGCAAAATTGCCTAATTCCTATTGCGTCGCCAATAAAATACTCCTAAACCCCTCAAAAGCATTGTCAGGACTATTGAAGTCATTCCCTAGGTCATTACAGAATCTATTATGGAAGAATCCTAGAAAATTCAACCCAAACCCCCGACATCTAAAAAATCTATTGGCTAACACATAAGAAAAACTAGCAAAATCATCTAATTCCTATTGCGTGGCTAATAAAATGCTCCTAAACCCATCTAAAGTGCCGCCGGGGCTACTGGAGTTGTTCCCTAGGTATTTTCGGACGCTACTATGGAAGAATCAAAGAAAATTCTACTTGGACCCTCGGCACCTAAAAAATCCGTAGGGCTAACACACACTAAAAACTGGCAAAATCACATAATTCTTTTTGTGTCGCCAATAAAATACTCCTAAACCCCTCAAATGCGCCGCCGGGGCTACTGAATTCGTTCTCTAGGTTGTTACGTACGCTACTATGGAAGAATCCAAGAAAATTCGACCCGAACCCCCGACACCTAAAATATTTCTGGACTGACACACACGGAAAACTGTCAAAATAGCCTAATTCCTATTGCATCACCAATAAAATGCTCCTAAAACCTTTTGAAATACCACCGGAGCTACTAGAGTCGTTACCTAGGTCGTTATAGATGGTACTATCGAAGAATCCAAGAAAATGCGATGCGAACCCCCAGCATCGAAAAAATCTGTGGGCTAACACACACAAAAAACTGGCAAAATTGCCTAATTCCTATTGTGTCGCCAATAAAATGCTCCTAAACCCCTATAAAGCACCACCGGGGCTACTGAATTCGTTCCCTAGGTCGTTACGGATGCTACTATAGAAGAATTCAAGAAACTTCGACACGAATCTCCGGCACCTAAAAAATCTGTTAGGTAATACACATAAAAAACTAACAAAATTGCCTAATTGCTATTGCATCGCTAATAAAATGCTCCTAAATCCCTCTAAAGTGATGCTAGGGCTATTGCAGTCGTTCACTAGGTCGTTACGAATGCTACTATGAAAGAATCAAAGAAATTCAATCTAGACCCCCGACACCAAAAAATTCCGTGGGCTAACACACACGAAACACAGGAAAAATCGCCTAATTCCTATTTCGTCGCTAATAAAATGCTCTTAAACCCCTCTAAAGCGTCGTCGGGGCATTAAAGTTGTTCCCTAGGTCATTACGGATGCTACTATGGAAGAATACAAGAAAATTCGACCCGAACCCCTGGTATCTAAAAAATCTGTGGGCTAACACACACGAAATATAGGCAAAATTGCTTAATTCCTATTGCGTCGCTAATAAAATGCTCCTAAACCCCTCTAAAGCACCGCCGTGGCTTTTGGAGTCATTACCTAGGTCGTTACAGATGCTACCATTAAAGAATCCAAGAAAATTCAACTTTGACCCCCGGCATCTAAAAAATCCGTGGGCTAACACACACGAAAAATTGGCAAAATCGCCTTATTACTATTGCATCGCTAATAAAATGCTCCTAAACCCCTCAAAAGCACCGCCGGGGCTACTGGATCGTTTCCTAGATCATTAGGATGCTACTATAGAAGAATTGAAGAAAATTCGACCCGGACCTCGGCACCTCAAAAATCCATGGGATAACACACACGTAAAACTGGCAAAATCACCTAATTCCTATTGTGTCGCCAATATAATGCTCCTAAACCCCTCCAAAGCGCCAAGGGGGCTACTGGAGTCGTTCCCTAGGTCGTTACAAATGCTAATATGGAAGAATTTAAAAATATTCAAGCCGAATCTCTGGCACCTAAAATTTCTGTGGGCTAATACACACAAAAAAACTAGCAAAATTGCCTAATTCCTATTGCGTCGCCCATAAAATACTCCTAAACCCCTCCAAAGCACCACTGGGGCTAATGGAGTCGTTCCCCAAGTTGTTACGAACGCTATTATGGAAGAATCCAAAAACATTCAACCTGGACCCGACACCTAAAAAATCTATGTGCTAACACATACGAAAAATTGGCAAAATCACCTAATTCCTATTGCGTCGCCAATAAAATGCGCTTAAACCCCTCTAAAGCGCCGCCGGGGCTACTAGAGTCATACCCTAGATCATTATGGACTCTATTATAGAAGAATCCAAGAAATTTCAACCCGAACCCCCGGTTCCTAAAAAATTTGTGGGCTATCACACATGAAAAACTTGTAAAATTGCTTAATTCGTATTGCATCGTCAATAAAATGCTCCTATACCCTCTAAAGTGCCACCGAATCTACTGGAGTCATTTCCTAAGTCATTACGGATGCTACTATGGAAGAATCCAAGAAAATTTGACCCAGATCCCCGGCACCTAAAATATCTGTGGGCTAACACACACAAAAAACTGACAAAATTGCTTAATTCCTATTTTGTCGCCAATAAAATGTTTCTAACCCCTTCTAAAGCACCCCCGGTGCTACTGCAGTCATTCCCTAGGTCGTTACAGATGCTATTATGGAAGAATCCAAGAAAATACGACCTGGACCCCCATCACCTAAAAAATCTGTGGCCAAACACACACGAAAAACTAGCAAAATTGCCTAATTGCTATTGCATCGCCAATAAAATGCTCCTAAAACCCTCTAAAGCGCCGCCGGTGCTACTGAAGTCGTTCCCTAGGTCGTTACGTATGATGCTATGGAAGAAACCAATAAGATTCGACTCGGACGCTTGACACCTAAAAAATATGTAGGCTAACACACACGAAAAACTGGCAAAATCACATAATTCCTATTGCATCGCCAATAAAATACTCCTAAACCCCTCTAAAGCACTACCGGGGCTACTCGAGTCTTTCCCTAGGTCTTTACGGATGCTACTATAGAAGAATCCAAGAAAATTTGACCTGGACCCCCGGCACCTAAAAAATCTGTGGGCTAACACACACGAAAAACTGGCAAAATCGCCTAATTCTTATTTTGTTGCCAATAAAATGCTCCTAAACCACTCTAAAGTATCCCCAGGCCTATTGGAGTCATTCCCCAAGTTGTTATGGATGCTACTATGGAAGAATCCAAGAAAATTCGACTTGTACCCCTGCACCTAAAAAATCTATGGGCTAACACACACAAAAAACTGGCAAAATCGCCCAATTCCTATTGCATCGCCAATAAAATGCTCCTAAACCCCTCTAAAGTGCCACCGAGGATACTAGAGTCGTTACCTAGGTCGAACCCTCGGCACCTAAAAAAATCATGGGTTAACACACACAAAAAACTAGCAAAATCACCTAATTCCTACTGCGTCGCTAATAAAATGCTCTTAAATCCCTTTAAAGCACTGACGAGGCTACTAGAGTCGTTCCCTAGGTCATTACGGATGCTACTATGAAATAATCTAAGAAAATTCGACCCAGACCCCTGGCACCTTAAAGTTCCGTGGGCTAACACACACGAAAAACTGGCAAAATCGCCTAATTTCTATTGCGTTGCCAATAAAATGCTCCTAAACCCTTCTAAATCACCACCGGGGCTTCTGGAGTTGTTCTGTAGGTCGTTACGAATGCTACTATGAAATAATCTAAGAAAATTCGACCCAAACCCCGGCACCTAAAAAATTCGTTGGCTAATACACACGAAAAACTGGCAAAATCTCCTAATTCGTATTATGTTACTAATAAAATACTCCTAAACAACTCAAAAGCGCTGCCGGGGCTTCTGGAGTCGTTCCCTAGGTCGTTACGGATGCTACTATAAAAGAATCTAAGAAAATTTGACCCGAACCTCCGGCACCAAAAAATTCTGTGGGCAAACATACACAAAAAACTGGCGAAATTGCCTAATTCCTATTTAGTCGCCAATAAAATACTCCAGAACAACTATAAAGCTCCATCGGGGCTACTAGAGTCGTTCCCCAGGACGTTACGGATGCTACTATGGTAGAATAAAAAAAAATTCAATCCGAACCCCCGATACCTAAAAAATCTGTGAGCTAACACACACAAAAACTCGCAAAAACTTCTAATTCCTATTGCGTCGCCAATAAAATGCTCCTAAACCCCTCTAATGCACCGCCGGGTTAATAGAATCGTTCCTTAGGTCGTTACGGACGCTACTATAGAAGAATTTCAGAAAATTCGACCCGAATCCCCGACACCTAAAAAATCCGTAGGCTAACACACACGAAAAACTGGCAAAATTGCCTAATTCATATTGCGTCGCCAATAAAATGCTTCTAAACCCCTCTAAAGTACCGTCGGGGCTACTGGAGTCGTTCCTTAGGTCGTTGAGGATGCTACTATGAAAGAATCCAAGAAAATTTGACCCAGACCCCCTACACCAAAAACATCTGTGGGCTAACACTCACGAAAAACTGGAAAAATTGCCAATTCCTATTGCGTCGACAATAAAATACTCCTAAAGTCCTCAAAAGCACCATCGGGGCTAATGGAGTCGTTCCCCAGGTTGTTTTAGATGCTACTATGGAATAATCCAAGAAATTTCAACCCAAACCCCCGGCACCTAAAAATTTTGTGAGCTAACACACACGAAATACTGGCAAAATAACCTAATTCCTATTTCGTTGCCAATAAAATGCTCCTAATCTCCTCTAAAGCGCCGTCGGGGCTACTGGAGTCATTCCCTAGGTCGTTACGGACACTACTATGAAACATTCTAGAAAATGCAACCCAGACCCCCGACACCTAAAACATCCGTGGGTGTTAACACACGAAAAACTGGCAAAATCGCCTAATTTATATTGCGTCGCCAATAAAATGCTCCTAAACCCCTCAATAGCATCGTCGGGGCTTCTGGAGTCGTTCTCCAGGTCGTTACGGATGCTACTAAGGAAGAATCCAAGAAAAGTTAACCCAAACCCACAGCACCTAAAAAATCCGTAGGCTAACACACACGAAAAACTGGGAAAATTGCTAATTCCTATTGCGTCGCTAATAAAATGATCTTAAACCCCTCTAAAGCACCACCGAGGCTACTAGATTCATTACCTAGGTCGTTACGGAGGCCACTATAGAAGAATCTAAGAAAATTCGACCCGTACCTTCGGCACCTAAAAAATCTGTGGGTGTTAACACACGAAAAACTAGGAAAATTGCCTAATTTCTATTGCGTCGCCAATAAAATGCTCCTAAACCCCTCTAAATAGCTGTCGGGGCTACTGGAGTCGTTCCTTAGGTCATTATCGATGCTAATATGAAAGAATCTAAGAAAATTCGACTCGGACCCCCGACACCTAAAAAATCTGTGGGCTAACACACACAAAAAACTGGCAAAATCACCTAATTCCTATTGCGTCGCTAATAAAATGTTCCTAAACCCTTCTAATGCGCCGTCGGGGCTACTGAAGTCGTTCCCTAGGTCGTTACGGAAGCTATTATGGAAAAATCCAAGAAAATTTGACCCAGACCCTTGGCACCTAAAAACTATGTGGGCTAACACACACAAAGAACTGGCAAAATCACCTAATTCCTATTTCATTGCCATTAAAATGCTCCTAAATTCCTCTAAAGCGCCGCCTGGGCTATTGGAGTCATTCCCCAGGTCGTTACGGACACTACTATGGAAGAATCCAAGAAAATTCGACTCGAACCCCCGGTACCTAAAAAATCTATAGGCTAACACACAAGAAAAATTGGCAAAATAGCCTAATTCCTATTGCGTCGCCAATAAAATGCTCCTAAACCCTTCTAAAGCGCCACTAAGCTACTGGAGTCATTCCCTAGGTCATTACGGATGCTACTATGAAAGAATCTAATAAAATTCGATCGGGACCCCCGGCACCTAAAAAATCCAAGGGCTAACACACATGAAAAATAGGCAAAATTACCTAATTGCTATTGCGTCGCCCATAAAATGCTCCTAAACCCCTCTAAAGTGTCGCCGGTGCTACTGGAGTCGTTCCCTAGGTCGTTACGTATGATACAATTGAAGAATCCAAGAGAATTAGACCTGGATCCCAAACACCTAAAAAATCCATGCGCTAATACACACGAAAAACTAGCAAAATTGCTAAATTCCTATTTTGTCACCAATTCAATACTCCAGAACCCCTGTAAAGCACCGCCAAGGCTACTAGAGTCGTTCCCCAAGTCGTTACGGACACTACTATGGTAGAATCCAAGAAAATTCGACACGAACCCCCGTCACCTAAAATATCTGTGGGCTAACACACAAAAAACTGGCAAAATCGCCTTATTTCTATTGCGTCGCTAATAAAATGCTCCTAAACCCTTCTAAAGCACCGCCGGGGCTACTAGAGTCATTCTCTAGGTCGTTACGGATGCTACTATGGAAGAATCCAAGAAAATTTGACCAAAACCCCCGACAACTAAAAAATCCGTGGGCTAACACACACGAAAAACTGGCAAAATCACCTAATTCGTATTGTGTTGCCAATATAATACTCCTAAACCCCTCAAAAGCACCGTCGGGGCTACTGGAGTCATCCCTAGGTCGTTACGGATGCTACTATGGAAGAATCCAAGAAAATTTGACCCAAACCTCCGGCACCAAAAAATTTCGTGGGCTAACACACACAAAAAACTGGTAAAATTACCTAATTCATATTGCGTCGCCAATAAAATGCTTCTAAACCCCTCTAAAGCACCGTCGGGGCTACTGGAGTCGTATCTTAGATCATTGGAGATGCTACTATGAAAGAATCCAAGAAAATTTGACCCAGATTGCCGGCACCAAAAAAGTCTGTGGGCTAACACACACGAAAAATTGGAAAAATTACCGAATTCCTTATGTGTCACCAATAAAATACTCTTAAACCCCTCAAAAGCATCGTCAGGGCTACTAGAGTCATTTATCAGGTCATTACAGATGCTACTATAGAAGAATCCAAGAAAATTCAACTCAAACCTCCGGCACCTAAATAATCCGTGTGTTAACACACATGAAAAACTGGCAAAATTGTCTAATTTCTATTGCGTTGCCAATAAAATGCTCCTAAACCCCTCTAAAGTACCGCCGGGGCTACTGAGTAATTCCCTAGGTCATTACAGATGCTACTATGGAAGAGTCCTAGAAAATTCTACCCGAATCCCCGGCACCTAAAGAATTTGTGGGCTAACACACACGAAAAACTGGCAAAATTGCCTAATTCCTATTGCGTCACCAATAAAATACTCCTAAACCCTTCTAAAGTGCCACTGGGGCTACTGAAGTCGTTCCCTGGGTCGTTACAGATGCTACTATTGAATAATCCAAGAAAATTCGACCCGGACCCCCAGCACCTCAAAAATCCGTAGGCTAACATATACGAAAAACTAGCAAAATTGCCTAATTCCTATTGCGTCGCCAATAAAATATTCTTAAACCCCTCTAAGTCGCCAATAAAATACTCCTAAACCCCTTTAATGCGCCTCCGGGGCTACTGGAGTCGTTCCCTAGGTTGTTACGGATGCTACTATGTAAGAATCCAAAAAATTCAACCTGGACGCCCGACATCTAAAAAATCTGTGGGCTAACACACACGAAAAACTAACAAAATCGCGTAATTCCTATTGCGTCGCCAATAAAATACTCCTAAACCCCTCTAAAGCACCACCGAGGCTACTCGAGTCTTTCCCTAGGTCTTTACGGATGCTACTATGGAAGAATCCAAGAAAATTTGACCCGAACCCCCGGCACCTAAAAAATCTGTGGGCTAACACACACGAAAAACTGACAAAATCATCTAATTTCTATCGCGTCGCTAATAAAATGCTCCTAAACCCTTCTAAAGCGCCGCTGGGGCTACTGGAGTCGTTCACTAGGTCGTTACAGACGCTGCTACGGAAGAATCAAAGAAAATTCGACCTGGACCCCCAGCATCTAAAAAATATGTGGGCTAACACACACGAAAAACTGGCAAAATTGCCTAATCCTATTGCGTCGCCAATACAATACTCTAGAACCCCTGTAAAGCACCGTCGAGGCTACTGGAGTCGTTCTCCATGTCGTTACGAATGCTACTATAGAAAAACCCAAGAAAATTTGACTCGAACCCCCGGGACCTAAAAAATCTATGGGCTAACACAAACAAAAAATTGGCAAAATTGGCTAATTCCTATTGAATCGCCAATAAAATGCTCCTAAGCCCCTCTAAAGCACCACCAGGGCTACTGCATTTATTCCCTAGGTCGTTATGGATGCTACTATGAAAAAATCCAAGAAAATTCGAATCGAATCTCCGACACCTAAAAAGTTTGTGGGCTAACACACACCAAAAACTTGCAAAATTGCCTAATTTTTGTTGCATCGCCAATAAAATACTCCTAAACCTCTCAAAAGCACCATCGGGGATACTGGATCATTCCACAAGTCATTACGGATGCTACTATGGAAGAATCCAAAAAAATTCGACCGAAACTCCCGGCACCTAAAAAATATGTGGGCTATCATACATGAAAAACTGACAAAATCGCCTAATTCATATTACATCGCCAATAAAATGTTCCTAAACCCTTCTAAAGTGATGCTGGAGCTACTGCAGTCGTTCCCTAGGTCGTTACGGATGCTACTATGGAACAATCCAAGAAAATTCGACCTAGACCCCCGGCACCTAAAAAAATCTATGGGCTAACACACACGAAGAACTTGAAAAATTGCCTAATTCCTTTTTTGTTGCCAATAAAATGCTCCAAAACCTTTCTAAAGCGCCGCCGGGGTTACTGGAGTTGTTCACCAGGTCGTTACAGACGCTATTATGGACGAAGACAAGAAAATTCGACCCGAACCACTGGCACCTAAAGCACCGCCAGAGCTACTGAGGTCGTTCCCTAGATCGTTACGGATGCTACTATTGAAGAATCTAAGAAAATTCGACCCGGACCCCCGGCACCTAAAAAGTCCGGGGCTAACACACATGAAAAACTGGTAAAATTACCCAATTTCTATTGCATCGCCAATAAAATGCTCTTAAACCCCTATAAAGCACCGCCGGGGTTACTGAAGTCGTTCCCTAGGTCGTTACAGACGCTACTATGGAAGAATCCAAGAAAATATGACCAGGAAGCCCGGCACCTAAAAAATCAGTGGGCTAACACACACGAAAAACTGAAAAATCGCCTAATTCCTATTGCATCGCCAATAAAATGCTCCTAAACCCTACTAAATCGCTGCCGGTGCTACTGAGGTCATTCCCTAGGTCGTTACGGATGCTACTATAGCAGAATCCAAGAAAATTCAACCCAAACCCCCGGCACCTAAAAAGTTTGTGGGTTAAAACATACGAAAAACTGGCAAAATTGCCTAATTCCTATTGCGTCGCCAATAAAATACTTCTAATCCCTTCTAAAGCTCTGCTGGGGCAACTGGAGTCATTCCCTAGGTCGTTACGGATGTTAATATTGAAGAATCCAAAAAAATTCAACCCGAACACCCACCACCAAAAACTTCTGTGGGCTAACAGACATGAAAAACTGGAAAAAATTGCCTAATTCCTATTGCGTCGCTAATAAAATGCTCTTAAACCCCTCTAAAGCGCCGCCGGGGCTACTGAAGTCGTTCCCTAGGTCATTACAGGATCTACTATGGAAGAATCTCAGAAAATTCGACCTGGACCCCCGGCACCTAAAAAATCTATGGGTTAAGCCATACGAAAAACTAGCAAAATCGCCTAATTCTTATTGCGTCACAAATAAAATGCTCCTAAACCCCTCTAAATCACCGCCGGGGCTATTGGAGTCAATCCCTAGGTCATTACGGATGTTAATATAGATGAATCCAAGAAAATTCGACCCGTACCCCGGCACCTAAAAAATCCGTGGTCTAACACACACGAAAAACTGGCAAAATTGCCTAATTCCTATTGCGTCGCCAATAAAATGCTCCTAAACCCCTCTAAAGCGCCACTGGGGCTACTAAAGTCGTTCCTTAGGTCGTTACGGATGCTACTATAGAGGAATCCAAGAAAATTCGACCCGGACCCCCGACACCTAAAAAATCCGTGTGCTAACACACACAAAAAATTGGCAAAATTGCCTAATTCGTATTGCATCGCCAATAAAATGCTCCTAAACCCATCTAAAGCATCGCTGAGGCTACTAAAGTCGTTCCCTAGGTCGTTACAGACGTTACTATGGAATAATCCAAGAAAATTCGACCTGAACTTCCAGCACCTAAAAAATCTGTGGGTTAACACACACGAAAAACGGGCAAAATCGCCTAGTTCTTATTGCGTTGCCAATAAAATTATCCTAAACCCCTATAAAGCACCGTCGGGGCTACTGGAGTCGTTCCCTATGTCGTTACGGATTCTACTATGGAAGAGTCTAAGAAAATTCAACCCGAACCCCCGACACCTAAAAAGTCTGTGGGCTAACACACACAAAAATCTGGCAAAATCACCTAATTCCTATTGCGTCGCCAAAAAAATGCTCCTAAACCCTTCTAAAGCACCGCCGGGGCTACTGGAGTCGTTTCCTAGGTCATTACGGACGCTATTATAGAAGAATCCAAGAAATTTTGACCCGAACCCCCGGCACCTAAAAAATCTGTGGGCTAACGTACCCGAAAAACCGGCAAAATTGTCTAATTGCTATTTTATTACCAATAAAATGCTCCTAAACCCCTCTAAAGTACCTCGCGAGCTACTAGATTCGTTCTCCAAGTCGTTACGGACGCTACTATGGAAGAATCCAAGAAAATTCGGCCCGGACCCCGACACCTAAAAAATTCGTGGGCTAACACACATGAAAAACTGGCAAAATTGCCCAATTCCTATTGCGTCGCCAATAAAAAGCTCCTAAACCCCTCTAAAGCATCGCTGAGGCTACTGAAGTCATTCCCTAGGTCGTTACGGACGTTACAATGGAAGAATCTAAGAAAATTCGACCCAGACCCCGCTACCTAGAAAATCTGTGGGCTAACACACACAAAAAACTTGAAATATTGTCTAATTCTTATTGCGTCGCCAATAAAATACTCTTAAACCCCTCTAAAGCGCCACTGGGGATATTGAAGTCGTTTCTTAGGTCATTACGGATGCTAGTATGGAAGAATCTAAGAAAATTTGACCCGGACCCCCAGCACATAAAAAATCTGTGGGCTAAGACACACGAAAAATTGGCAAAATTGCTGAATTCCTATTGCGTCGCCAATAAAATGCTCCTAAACCCTTCTAAAGCACCGCCGGCACTACTGGAGTCATTTCCTAGGTCGTTACGGATGCTACTATGGAAGAATCCAAGAAAATTCAACCCGGACCCCCGGCACCTAAAAAATCAGTGGGTTAACGCACATAAAAAACTGGCAAAATTGCCTAATTTCTATTTTCTTGCCAATAAAATACTCATAAACCCCTCTAAAGCGCCTTCTGGGCTACTAGATTCGTTCTCCGGGTCATTACAAACGCTACTATGGAAGAATCCAAGAAAATTCAACCCGGACCCCCGGCATCTAAAAAATCTGTGGGCTTACACACGCGAAAAACTGGCAATATTGCCTAATTCCTATTGTATCGCCAATAAAATGCACTTAAACCCTTCTAAAGCACCACCGGGGCTACTGAAGTCATTCCCTTGGTCGTTATGGACGTTACAATGGAAGAATCCAAGAAAATTAGACCCGTACCCTCGCCACCTAAAAAATCTGTGGGCTAACACACACGAAAACTAGCAAAATCATCTAATTGTTATTGCGTCGCTAATAAAATACTCCTAAACCATTTAAAGCGTTGTCGGGTCTACTAGAGTCAATCTCTAGGTAATTACGGATACTACTATTGAAGAATCCAAGAAATTTTGACCTAGACCCCCGGCACCTAAAAAATCTGTGGGTTAACACATATGAAAAACTGGCAAAATCGCCAAATTCCTATTGCGTTGCCAATAAAATGCTCCTAAACCCCTCTAAACCACTGCCGGGGCTACTAGATTCGTTCTCCAGGTCGTTACGGATGCTACTCTGGAAGAATCCAAGAAAATGCAACCCGAACCCCCGGCACCTAAAAAATCTTTGCGCTAACACACACGAAAAACTGGCAAAATAATTTAATTCCTATTGCGTCGCCAATAAAATGTTCCTAAACCCTTCTAAAGCGCTGCCGGGTCTACTGGAGTTGTTCCCTAGGTCGGTACAGATGCTACTATGGAAGAATCCAAGAAAATTTGGCCCAGACCCCCGGCAACTAAAAAATTTGTGGGCTAACACACACGAAAAACTGGCAAAATTGCCTAATACCTATTTTATCGCAAATAAAATGCTCCTAAACCCCTCTAAAGCGCCTCCTGGGCTACTAGATTCATTCTCCAGGAATTACGGACGCTACTATGGAAGAATCCAAGAAAATTTACCCCGGACCCCCAACACCTAAAAAATCTGTGGGCTTACAGACATGAAAAATTGGCAAAATTGCCTAATTTCTATTGCGTCGCCAATAAAATGCTCCTAAACCCTTCTAAAGCACGTTGGGGCTACTGGTGTCATTTCCTATGTCGTTACAAATGCTATTATGGAAGAATCTAAGAAAATTCGGCCCGTGACTCCAGCACCTAAAAAATCCATGGGTTAACACATACGAAAAACTAGCAAAATTGCCTAATTCCTATTGCATCGCCAATAAAATGCTCCTAAACCCCTCTAAAGCACTACCGGGGCTACTGAAGTCGTTCCCTAGGTCGTTACGGATGCTACTATGGAAGAATCAAAGAAAATTCGACCCAGACCCCCGGCACCTAAAAAATTCATGGGCTAACACACACGAAAAACTGCAAAATCGCATAATTTCTATTGTTTCGCCAATAAAATTCTCCTAAACCCCTCTAAAGTGCCACTGGGGAAACTAAAGTCGTTCCCTAGGTCATTACGGACGTTACAATGGAAGAATCCAAGAAAAATTCAACCCGGACCCCCGCCACCTAAAAAATCTGTGGGCTAACACACATGAAAAACTGAAGTCGTTCCCTAGGTCATTACGGATGCTCTTAAACCCCTCTAAAGCGCCGCTGGGGATACTGAAGTCGTTCCCTAGGTCGTTACAGACGTTACTATGGAATAATCCAATAAAATTTCGACCCGGACCCTGGCACCTAAAAAATCCGTGGGTTAACACACAAGAAAAACTAGCAAAATCGCATAATTTCTATTACATCACCAATAAAATGCTCCTAAACCCTTCTAAAGCACCACCGGGGCTATTGGAGTCGTTCCCTATATCATTACGGATGCTACTATAGAAGAATCCAAGAAAATTCAATCCGAACCACTGGAACCTAATAAATCTGTGGGCTAACACACATGAAAAACTAGCAAAATTGTCTAATTCTTATTGTGTCGCTAAAAGAATACTCCTAAACCATTCTAAAGCGCTGTCGGGTCTACTGGAGTCAATCCCTAGGTCGTTACGGATGCTACTACGGAAGAATCCAAGAAAATTCGACCCGGACCCCCGGCACCTAAAAAATCTGTGGGCTAGCACACACGAAAAACTAGCAAAATCGCCTAATTCCTATTTCATTGCCAATAAAATACTCCTAGACCCTCTAAAGCGCCTCCGGGGCTACTAGAGTCATTCCGAGGTTGTTACAGACGTTACTATAGAAGAAACCAAGAAAATTCGACCCGGACCCCCGATACCTAAAAAATATGTGGGGTTAACACACACAAAAAACTGGCAAAATTACCTAATTTCTATTGCATTGCCAATAAAATCTCCTAAACCCCTCTAAAGTACCGCAAGGGCTACTGAGTAATTCCTTAGGTCATTACGGATGCTACTATGGAAGAGTCCTATAAAATTCAACCCAAATCCCCGACACCTAAAATATTTGTGCGCTAACACACACGAAAAACTGGAAAAATTGCCTAATTCCTATTGCGTCGCCAATAAAATACTCCTAAACCCTTCTAAAGTGCCACTGGGGCTACTGAAGTCGTTCCCTGGGTCGTTACTGATGCTACAATTGAATAATCTAAGAAAATTCGACCCGGACCCCCAGCACCTCAAAAATCCGTAGGCTAACATATACGAAAAACTAGAAAAATTTACTAATTCCTATTGCATCGCCAATAAAATACTTCTAAACCCCTCTAAATCGCGGCAGGGCTACTGTAGTCATTTTCAAAGTCGTTACAGACGTTACTATGGAAGAATTCAAGAAAATTCGACCTGGACCCCCGCCACCTAGAAAATCTGTAGGCTAACAACACATACAAAAAATTAGCAAAATTGTCTAATTCCAATTGCGTCGCCAATAAAATGCTCCTAAACCCTTCTAAAGCATCGTCGGGGCTACTGGAGTTGTTTTACTAGGTCATTACGGATGCTACTATGGAAAAATATAAGAAAATTTGACCCGGACACCCGGCACCTAAAAAATCTGTGGGCTAACACACACGAAAAACTAGCAAAATTGCTTAATTCCTATTGCGTCGCTAATAAAATGCTCCTAAACCTCTCTAAAGAGCCTCCCGAGCTACTAGATTCATTCTCTAGGTCGTTACAGATGCTACAATGGAAGAATCCATGAAAATTCGACCCGAACCCCCGGCACCTAAAAAATCTGTGGGCTAACACACACGAAAAACTAGCAAAATTGCCTAATTCCTATTGCGTCGCCAATAAAATGCTCCTAAACCCCTCTAAAGTGCCACTAGGCTAGTGAAGTCATTCCCTAGGTCGTTACGGATGCTACTATTGAAGAATCCAAGAAAATTCGACCCGGACCGACGGCACCTTAAAAATCCGTCGGCTAATACTCACGAAAAACTAGCAAAATTGTCTAATTCCTATTGCGTCGTCAATAAAATGCTCCTAAACCCCTCTAAATCACCTTTAGGGCAACTGAAGTCCTTTCCTAGGTTGTTACAACCGTTACTATAGAAGAATCCAAGAAAATTAGACCCGGACCCCGCCACCTAGAAATTCTGTGGGCTAACACACACGAAAAAGTGGCAAAATTGCCTAATTCCTATTGCGTCGCCAATAAAATGCTCCTAAACCCTTCTAAAGCATCGTCGGGGCTACTGGAGTCATTTTACTAAGTCATTACAGACGCTACTATGGAATAATACAAGAAACTTTGACCTGGACACCCAGCACCTAAAAAATCCGTGGGCTAACGCACACGAAAAACTGGCAAAATTGCCTAATTCCTATTTTATTGCCAATAAAATGCTCCTAAACCCCTCTAAAGCACCTCCCGGGCTACTAGATTCGTTCTCTAAGTCGCTACGGATGCTACTATGGATGAATCCAAGAAAATTCAATCCGTACCCCCGGCACCTAAAATATCCATGGGCTAATACACACGAAAAACTGGCAAAATTGCCTAATTCCTATTGCGTCGCCAATAAAATTCTCCTAAACCCCTATAAAGCGCTGCTGGGGCTACTGAAGTCGTTCCCTAAGTCATTACGGAGGTTACAATGGAAGAATCTAAGAAAATTAGACTCGGAGCCCCGCCACCTAAAAAATCTGTGGGCTAACACACACGAAAAACTGGCAAAATTGCCTAATTTCTATTGTGTCGCTAATAAAATGCTCCTAAACCCCCTTAAAGCGCCTCCGAGGCTACTAGATTCATTCTCCAGGTTGTTACAGACGCTACTATGGAAAAATCCTAGAAATTTCGACCAGAACGCCCAGAACCTAAAAAATTCATGGGCTAACACACACGAAAAACTAGCAAAATTGCCTAATTCCTATTGCGTCGCTAATAAAATGCTTCTAAACCCGTCTAAAGCACCGCCGGGGCTACTGAAGTCGTTCCCTATGTAGTTAAGGACGCTACTATGGAAGAATCCTAGAATATTCAACTTGGACCCCTGGCACCTAAAAAATCCGTGGGTTAACACACACGAAAAACTGGCAAAATCGCCTATTTCTAATTGCGTTGCCAATAAAATGCTCCTAAACACCTCTAAAGCATCGCCGAGCTACTGGAGTCCTTCCTTAGGTCTTTACGGATGCTACTATGGAAGAATCCAAGAAAATTCAACCCGGACCCCCAGCACTTAAAACATCTGTGGGCTAACACACACGAAAAACGGGCAAAATCGCCTAATTCCTATTGCGTCGCTAATAAAATGATCCTAAACCCTTCTAAAGAGCCACCGAGGCTACTAGCGTAGTTTCCTAGGTCATTAAGGATGCAACTATGGAAGAATTCTTGAAAATTCTACCCGGACCCCCAGCACCTAAAAAATCTGTGAGCTAACACACACGAAAAACTAGCAAAATCGCCTAATTCCTATTTTATTGCCAATAAAATGCTTCTAAACACTTCTAAAGCGCTGCTGGGGCTACTGGATTCGTTCCTTAGGTCGTTAGGTCATTGGAGACGCTACTATGAAAGAATCCAAGAAAATTCGGCCCAGACCCCCGACACCAAAAAAATCTGTGGGATAACAAACACGAAAAACTGGAAAAATTGCATAATTCCTTATGCATCACCAATAAAATACTCCTAAACCCCTCAAAAGCGCCGTCGGAGATACTGGAGTCATTTCCCAAGTCGTTACAGATTCTACTATAGAAGAATCCAAGAAAATTCAACGCAAACCCCTGGCACCAAAAAAATTCGTGTACTAACACACACACAAAAAATTGGTAACAAATCACCAAATTCATATTGTGTCGCCAATAAAATACTTCTAAACCCCTCAAAAGTGCCGCCTAGGCTACTGGAGTCGTTCCCTATGTCGTTACGGATGCTACTATGGCAAAAACCAAGGAAATTCAATCCAAACCTCCGGCACCAAAAACATCCGTGGGCTAACACACACAAAAAACTTGCAAAATTGCCCAATTCCTATGGCGTCGCCAATAAAATACTCCTAAACTCCTCAAAAGCACCGTTGGGGCTGCCGGAGTCGTTCCCAGCTCATTACAGATGTTACTATGGAAGAATCTAAGAAATTTCGACCCAAACCCTGGCACCTAAAAAATCCGTAGGCTAACACACACGAAAAACTGGTAAAATCACCTAATTCCTATTGCTTCGCCAATAAAATGCTTCTAAACCACTCTAAAGCGCCGTCGGGCATACTGGAGTCATTCCCTTAGTCATTACGGATGCTACTATTGAAGAATCCAAGAAAATTCGACCCCGGCCCCCGAAACCTAAAAATTCTGTGAGTGTTAACACACGAAAAACTGGCAAAATTGCCTAATTTTTGTTGCGTCGCTAATAAAATGCTCCTAAACCCCTCTAAAGCAGTGTCGGGGCTATTGGAGTCATTCCCTAGGTCGTTACGGACGCTACTATGGAAGAATCCAAGAAAATTCGATCCGAACCCCCGGCACCTAAAAATTCTGTGGGCTAACACACACGAAAAACTGGCAAAATAACATAATTTCTATTGCGTCGCCAATAAAATGCTCCTAAATCCTTCTAAAGCACCGCCAGGCTACTGCAGTCGTTCCCTAGGTCGTTACGGATGCTACTATTGAAGAATCTAAGAAAATTCGAACGGGATCCCCGGCATCTAAAAAATCCATGGGCTAACACACACGAAAAACTGTAAAAAATTGCCTAATTCCTATTGCGTCGCCAATAAAATGCTCCTAAACCCTTGTAAAGTGCCGCCGGTGCTACTGGAGTCATTCCCTAGGTCGTTACGTATGATACTATTGAAGAATAGAAGAAAATTAGACCCAAATGCCCGGCACCTAAAAAATCTGTGCGCTAACACACACAAAAAAACTAGCAAAATCGTCTAATTCCTATTACGTCGCCAATAAAATACTCCTAAATGCCTCTTAAGCGACGCCGGGGCTACTAGAATCGTTCCCTAGGTCGTTACAGATGCTACTATAGAAGAATCCAAGAAAATTCGACCAGAACCCCCGACACCTAAAAAATCTATGGGCTAACACACACGAAAAATAAAATTGCCTAATTCATATTGCGTCGCCAATAAAATGCTTCTAAACCCCTCTAAAGCACCGCCGGGGCTACTAGAGTAGTCCTTAGGTCATTGGAGACGCTACTATAAAAGAATCCAAGAAAATTCGAGACAGACCCCCGACACCAAAAAAATCTGTGGGCTAACACACACGAAAAACTGGCAAAATTGCTTAATTCCTTATGCATCACCAATAAAATATTCCTAAACCCCTCAAAAGCTCCGTCGGAGCTACTGGAGTCGTTCCCCAGGTCGTTACGGATGCTACTATAGAAGAATCCAAGAAAATTTAACGCAAACCCCCGGCACCTAAAAAATCTGTGCGCTAACAGACACAAAGAACTAGCAAAATCACCTAATTCATATTGCGTCGCCAATAAAATACTCTTAAACCCTTCAAAAGTGCCGCCAAGGCTACTGGTGTCGTTCCCTAGGTCTGTACGGATTCTATTATAGAAGAATCCAAGAAAATTCAACCCAAACCTCCGGCACCAAAAAAATCTGTGGGCTAACACACACAAAAAGCTGGCAAAATTGTCCAATACCTATTGCATAGCCAATAAAATACTCCTAAACCCCTCAAAAGCGTTGTCGGGGCTACTGGAGACATTCCCTAGGTCATTACGTATTCTACTATGGAAGAATCCAAGAAATTTCGACCCAAACCCCCGGCACCTAAACAATCCGTAGGCTAACACACACGAAAAACTAGGAAAATTGCCTAATTTCTATTGCGTCGCCAATAAAATGATCTTAAACTCCTCTAAAGCGCCACCGAGGCTACTAAATTCATTCCCTAAGTCGTTACGGACGCTACTATAGAACAATCTAAGAAAATTCGACCCGGACCCCCGGCACCGAAAATATCCATGGGTGTAAACACATAAAAAACGGGCAAAATTGCCTAATTTCTGTTGCGTCACCAATAAAATGCTTCTAAACCCCTCTAAAGCACCATCGGGGCTACTGGAGTCATTCCCTAGGTCATTACGGATGCTACTATAGAAGAATCCAAGAAAATTTGACCTGGACCCACGGCACCTGAAAAATCTGTGGGCTAACACACACGAAAAACTAGCAAAATCGCTTAATTCCAATTTCATTGCAAATAAAAGTCTCCTAAACCCCTCTAAAGCATCCCCGGGCCTATTGGAGTCGTTCCCCAAGTCGTTACGGATGCTACTATGGAAGAATCCAAGAAAATTCGACCCGGACCCCCGACACCTAAAAAATCTATGCATTAACACATAAGAAAAACTGGCAAAATCGCCTAATTCCTATTGCATCGCCAATAAAATGCTCCTAAAGCCCTCTAAAGTGCCGCTGGGACTACTGAAGTCGTTCCCTAGGTCGTTACGTACGATATTATTGAAAAATCCAAGAAAATTAGTGTCATGACCCAACCCCGTAGGCCGCGACTGGGGTCCGACCTGGACCCCCCGTACACATATCTATTAGATGTGGTTACATTAAATCGTAAATAATATAATATCAGGTCACAGAGCCCTACTAGGCGATAACATTTTCATAACCCTGTAGCCCATTTCATTTGTACCCCAACATGATAGGGCACGCAAGCCGACAAGGCTGCCATAACATAATCACATATATATATATATATATGTGTATATGACTCCTTAGTTGTTCATTATCCAAAAATAGCAGCAGCCTTGGAGAAAAAAAAACGTGAAAGAGGGAAATAGAGAGGCAGCCATCGTCGTTGAAGATTAAAGGTGAGTTTTTCAATTTTCTTCCGTGAATTAATTATATACGGTGTAACTTAAGTACGTGAATACGTATATATGTGTTTTAATACGTTCATGGAACTAAAACTCCAGCTTTACAATTAGAGAGTTGGAAGAAAAAGAAGAGGAAAACGTGAAAGGTGTAAGGGAGGGAGGCTACGGGTTTGGCTAGAGGAGGTAAGATTCCGAGTTTCGTTTCATGAATTAATTAATTATGGTATCCCGTGGTTATATGACGCTGTCTAATAATGAGAAAATTTAATTTGGGGCAGCGAGGAAGTCGCACAAACAGCCCGCTCAATTTCAGCGCGTTTGAAGAAGTTCCGAGTTGCGATTTGACAATTTTGGCCAATTTCGGGTAAGGTAAGGTTTCTTCTTTTAATTTGGACTTTATGGAATTGTTATAAAGGGTGTTACATGCCCTATAGGTGGCTGGAAATATGAAAATGGCTTAGAAATACTTGGCGTTCGGAATAAACTAATTTGTAGTCGTTATAGTTGAATTGTTGTCGAAATAAAGCGTTGTTCTTGTGAGGTGATGCTGCAGGGGTGTGGCTTGTGGTTGCAGGGTCTAAATATGTCCTAAATTAGGTGGGGGAGCTTCTGGTTGCAGCCACACGACCCCCCGCTTCGTACGATTAAAGGTTTGGCAAAAATGGAAACTAGAAACCCTACTTGATATCGTATTTTGGAAAGGTTGTTTGGAGTCTATATTGTATATTGTTGGTATGAATTGCTGCAGGTTGTTGTTGTTGGTTGGCTATAGGTCTTAGGGACCTAATTGGAAATTCGTATAGGGCACATTATAGGGGAGGTGCTGCCCAATTTTCGTTAACGCCTTAACAAGCTAAAAAACTAGTCGAGGAAAGAACTAAGGAAATAAATTCCATTAACATTAAGGCGTAACTTAAGATACTGGAAAGTTAAGAGTAGTTGATATTCGTATTACTTTCATATGGAATAGGTTCAGAAGACGACGAGACGACTAGGATAAAGGGTAACTCCCAAAAGGTATGTAAAGCTTTCTCTTGGCATGTTTTGGTATAAGTTCGTAAGGATATCTTTCTTTCCTTTTGGCAATGTTTAGCCTTAAGTGAATTGTATATGAAGTACGTGGATAATTCCATTCCCAGAAGTTCGAGTACGCCTCATAACCCCTATCTATTATTCAGTATTAGAGTTCCTGTGAAGATTAAGTATTGCCTAGTAGGGCTTCTATGTGTCAGAATGTAAGGTATGGAAAGCTATCTCTCATTTCCATTGAGATGTATTTTATACGAAAATGAGATTACAGTGCCATAGTGGTTCACCGAGCCCATGAAGAAAAGTACAGACCACATAGAGTTTACTCACTTTCTTTTTGGCATGTCCTAGTTGTAAGCTAAATGTGATACGAGCTCCAGGGTAATTCCATTCTTAAGTATCTCTTATTTACTACTGGATGTTGAACTCTATGGTAATTAAACTGTTTCCCTGGAAACTCCTATATGTTAAAGAAGTATGAATGTACAGACTCCAAGTCTTAGAACTATTTGATAAAAAAAATGTTCTGATTCCATAAGTGAATTGGCCTTACTTTAGTATGCGTCTAAGGTACCTGAGATCTTAACTGATATAGCCCCGAGTGAGAGTTAGAGGGCACTTGAAACAATTACATTCCTACCTTGACCTCCAAGTGATGATTCGCTTGATGACTTCATTGAGTCTCAGATAATGATTTAAATTGTGTTTTGTTTCTCACTACTCTACTCGTGTATACTGTAACACCTCTTCTTCGAGTCCCGGGCCGGCTATAAGATTCGTGCAATTCACTGCATTGTCCACCGAGCCCTTCACTAGAAGGTCGGGTACGTATGTATATATATGATGATGATGTGTTGTAATAAGGTGGCGATGGCATGGGGCCTGATACTGATACTACAGATATGATTCACCGGACCCCTGGTAGGGACGGCTATATTGAAAATTTGAGCATGCATGATTTTACTTTTCCAGGTACTGATTTCTAATTTGATATTTTATCCCCTGCTTCTCTATTTCGGATATGCTTCCAGTTGTATCATATTGGGTTTTATATACTCAGTACATATGTCGTACTGACCCCCCTTTCTTCGGGGGGGGGGGGCTGCGTTTCATGCCCGCAGGTACCGATACAGATTTTGGGAGTCCGTCAGCTTAGGATTCCGTTCAGCTCAGCTGGAAGAGGCTCCATTATATTGGGGCCTAGTTTTGATACTGTCCACTGATGTATAAAAAGTGTTTTGTTTATTCAGGGGTGCGGCGGGGGCCTTGTCCCACCATATGTTGTCATTTATATTTTTAGAAGTCTGCAGACATGTATATGTAGGTTATGTATGTCAGGTTGATTTAGATGAGTCTACATGATTGATGATATATGTGATTATGTTATGGCAGCCTTGTCGGCTTGCGTGCCCTGTCATTTTGGGGTACAAATGAAATGGGCTACAGGGTTATGAAAATGTTATCACCCAGTAGGGCTCTGTGACCTGATATTATATTATTTACTATTTAATGTAACCACAGCTAATAGATATATGTATGGGGGGTCCACGTCAAACCCCAGTCGCGGCCTACGGGGTTGGGACTCGACAGAAGTGGTATCAAAGCAGTTCATCCTTGGATTGTCTGCAGACCGTATCTAGTAGAGTCTTGTTTATCGGTGTGTTGCGCACCACATCTATAAACAGGAAGCTATAGGGCATTTAAGATGTTACCTTCCTTTGGTATCTAAGATCGTGCGATAAAGCTATGTCGTTAGGATGATCCCTCCTTACTAAACTGTTATGCGTACGATAATGTCCCTAAAAAGAAAATTGTTTCTAATGTACTTTCTTATAGATATGTGCAAATCGGGGCAAAGAATGGAACAACCAGCTCCAGACAGCGGAGGGGGAGGGGGAAAGGCCCCTAGGGGACCTTCGGGGCTGAGATCTCCGGCTCCAGGACCGAGCAGAAAGAGTCTGAGCTATTCTATTGAAACTGACCCCTCGGAAGACCCTAGTTATTCGATCGAGACTGATCCTTCGGAGGGCTCCCAGTATACGAGTAAGGCTGATTCCCTGGAAGGCCCAACGACGATAGCCCCAGAATGTCCAATGATCCGGGAAGCTGTGTCGGAAGCCACGCTAGTTGCTTTGATGACGGAGCACTATGTCAGGCCGGCTTCTACGGTAAGTGTTACTGCATACTCAAGCCCCTTATCTTGGACGTCGGTAAACCAGAAGTCGCCGGGTTATTTGGGTCTCACGGACTCAAGCGAGGGAGATGATGAAGGACAGACAAGTAAATGGTACACAGATGAGGAGGAGGAAGAGTATACCTCATCTCCTAGGTCACTGGGACGAACAAGGGACTAAGTGAGATGCAGGCACAGGATAGGGAGAGTTTTGTTAACTATATGGGGTAGTTTTGTCAGTGTTGTTTTTAAATAATGTAGAGGTCCCTGTGTGGCTGTAACAGGAAATAATGATAAACGTATGTATATATTGGCCCTACGAGGCATGGTGGCGGTAATATGACGTGACACGAATATATATATGTGTTGGCCCTGTGAGGCATTGTTGATATTTTCTGCGTGCAGGTTTGGGATAAGTAAGAAATATAGAGGAAACTCTGCCGAAATTTTCCCAGGACGAGAACAGGGAATGAAACATAGATGTTTAAGATGTCCTGGAGATTGATATCAAGTACCCTTTTTATTTGAAGAATTTTATTTCGAAGGACCAAAAGCTTATCTAAGTAGTAAAGTTTAGACTACGGTATCTCCAGCCGTATTTGTACTGTAGGAATATAAATAGAAGGCTCAGGATGAAGGATAAGATGTCACGCGAATGAGTTTTACTCTTTTTGGAAAAAAAATACCAAACCTCCAGTTCCTAATTGTAAATGAGATAAGTTGTTTGTAACTCGAGATAAACTCAGAAGGAGACCAGGTAGGTCGAGTATAAAAAAAATGGAAGTACTATGATGATGGAGAGATTCGAGTTTCTTCCGACCATTATTGGGAGAGGGGTTACGATAACAATTTATAGTTCTCCACCGACTAATTGGGGAAAGAGCTTCGAATAGAAGCACCTCAGAGGGATGTCAGGAACTGAAAACGAATACGAACAAAAAGGGGGATATATAAGTATGAATTAAATAGTGTGATACGAGTATGCAAGGATAAAGTGAGACCGCTAATAAGGCGCCATTAGTAGCGGCTAACTAAGTTAAAAGTCTGCGTTGAGTACGCAGTAAGAGTATGGAGCTTAAGATACAAAACAATGACGCGGGTACACCACGTCGCCCCAAAAATAGTGGAACCCTCAAGGGACGAGGATGGAAACTTAAGGAATAATTGGAACAACTTCCATTCATCCTAAGAAACAAAGGATATAGGTTGGGACAAAGCCACTACTTTAAGAAAACCTGGAATAGTTATTCCCAGAATACTAGTACCGCCTAATTGAAATTGGAATGACTACAAGTACAAACAGAGGAAAGCACGAGTACCCTCTAAAGGGGGGAAGTTAATGAGAAAATGGCAAAAGTAAGGTGAAGGCAATCGATATGGGAATATATTTGAGAGGAACGTCTAAACTTCAATAAGGTATCCGGCCGAACCAAGTTAGAAAGGTCCGAAAGCTGGCAATAATTGGATAGAAGCCAGAATTCTACATGAGGCAGCGTTAAGAAGTTTGTGACGAGACCCTGAACAACATAACACTAGAAGGCAGTTGCGTATAAAAACAGAAAAGTGTAACCGTGAAAGGATATCAACCAACTTAAGAGACATTACGAAGGATAATGACAGCATGCTAGACCAAAAGCCAAAATGTTAGCTATAGAGTTGGTCGCAAATAATGTTGCGATAGATATATAACCAAGGACAAAGGAATAAAAAGTCTTCTGTGGTAGAAAATGAAAAGGACACAAAGTGAATCGAGGATAGGGAAGCGTATATGTCAAATTCCTTTAAAGTTATGCCAGCTAATAATAGACAAGACTCAAAGCGGCTCCAAGGGTCACTATATGAACAAACTTTGGCGCTACTCAGTAGCCCACCCTAATGAATGGGTGCGTACAAAAAGGGATATGGTCATAGCGGAACTAAATGTCTACACTGATACTGGTTGCAAGATAACAGAGAAAGGGACAAGGCAAAACATAAAGACTCGCGAGACAACACTGAGGTAAATCTTAGGCTAAATTGAGTGGCCGCACGTCGTGGAAAGGATTACAGTGAAACGCGACACGAAGACTTCCCAGGGAGGTCACCCATCCCAATATTACTCTCGCCCCAGTACGCTTAACTTCGAAATTCTGATGGAACTGAATGTGTTAGTGCTGGTATGATCACGCGAGATGGAAGAATCTGAACTAGCGACAGAGAAACGATATGAGATTATGTACCCAGAGTATTATAAGATACGTAAGGCAATTCTAACAAGGATTTAAGCAAAACAAGAAGGATTAACTAATTGCTAACTGACGACACACTTGAATGCCACAGTTCTTCAACATAGAACCAGTTAACGAGTGGAAAACCACAGAATAACTATATAGGCCAGTTAAAGTTCTAAAGAAAGTCGAGAAAAACTATACGAAGCTAAGGATTCTCGAATTATCAACGTCACCACACACCTATTCTAAACTCTTCAAGAGTAGGGTGCTATACGGGTTATTGCGAGATGGCTAACGAATCAGCCCATTTGCTTTCAAGCAAGACCACCTATGCAACTTGAATGAGATGAAGTTATATAACAAGGAAGTAGTAAGATTCCGTGAAGTTCCCCAGCTAATATCTCAGATAGAGGGACTTCAACTATGGTTAACGTTTGGACCTCAGTCCAAGAAGAGGTCGGGAGCACAGACAGACCTTCATACCGCATTTACCTCGGGCTTCTGAATAGACTGAGCATACTATCAACTGCTAGAAAATATATTGCGAGCTTATGAGGTTGGCTTTAAGTGTAGCTAGGACTATCGTCTATCAATTATTAGGTTTGCCTACGAGAAGGGCTATCATTTCAGTATCCAAATGACCCCCTACAAGATGTTGTAAGGAAGCGCCTATAGGTCCCCCTGATGGGGAAAAGACTAAGTTGGTAGGCCAAACAGGATTAAGCAAACTATTGACTAAAAGCCCAGAGTCGGCAGGAATGATATACAGATAATCGACGTCGACATGCAGAGTTCAAGTTGATGATTGGATGTTCATAATGGGGTCACCTAGAAAAGGAACTTAACCCAAAATATGTTAGACTGTATCAGGTTGCGCATAAGGTGGGCAACGCGGCTGGTAAGTTGAGCTTACCACCTGATTTGGAGACCATACGACCAGTCTATCAGATATAGATATTTCGCGAAGGTACTAGCGATCCACCCATAGTATGTCTTATAAATGAAATCCATGAGATGAAAGAGTTATCCTACGAGGAGAAACTTATTACCATCTTCGATTGGCAAATTAGAAGGTTGCGAACTGAGGACGTGCCTTCCGTCAAAGTACTGTGGCAAAATAAAAACCAGAAAAGGGGATGACCTGAGAAATTAAAAAGAGGACATAAAACACCAGGTCAACAGGTAACCCCAACTCCTGAAACTCGTATACTAAGTACTTCGATGAAAATATGTGTAAGGAAATAGAAACGAATCCCCCGATGGTCTGTATAAGTTCTAACGGAAGTTTTGTTTAACATTCAGGGACGAATGTTCTAAAGGGGGGAAGGATGTTACACCTTACCTTTTTAAACTCAGAATGCCTCATAAGTTCCTTGGACATTACCATATGAACCGAATATGCTACGACACTATCAAATGACTCCAACGAAGGAAGGATGTGATACCCCGTGGTAGAGAAGGTTGGAAGGGGAATCATAAGAATCCGGAAGGAATAGGAGGCCAAGTAACGAGTCGTAGGACTCGACGTATCTACGTAAGCTACTAATTTAGAAATCTTACATACGTAAGTTACTTGATTACATACCAAGCTTACGTAGCAAGGGTTTCATAGGCTCTTAAAGTGAGACGAGATTACAAATGAGATTACGAACCCACGAGGGAGGAAAAATTTTTTGACACGTGGCAGCCTAGGAGGGTGACACATGGCAGCACCTCAAGCAGGCAGGTGACCCACCTGCTTGGGGTCAAGTAGGTGACCTACCTGCTTGGGGGAGGTGGACCCCACTGCCACGTGGCAGCACCCCATTGGCCGCATATGAAGGTGGCCAATAAGGGCCTGACACATGTCACCTCATATATATATGTGTATATGACTCCTTAGTTGTTCATTATCCAAAAATAGCAGCAGCCTTGGAGAAAAAAAAACGTGAAAGAGGGAAATAGAGAGGCAGCCATCGTCGTTGAAGATTAAAGGTGAGTTTTTCAATTTTCTTTCGTGAATTAATTATATACGGTGTACCTTAAGTACGTGAATATGTATATATGTGTTTTAAGACTTTCATGGAACTAAAACTCCAGCTTTACAATTAGAGAGTTGGAAGAAAAAGAAGAGGAAAACGTGAAAGGTGTAAGGGAGGGAGGCTACGGGTTTGGCTAGAGGAGGTGAGCTTCCGAGTTTCGTTTCATGAATTAATTAATTATGGTATCCCGTGGTTATATGACTCTGTCTAATAATGATAAAATCCAATTTGGGGCAGCGAGGAAGTCTCACAAACAGCCCGCTCAATTTCAGCGCGTTTGAAGAAGTTTCGAGTTGCGATTTGACAATTTTGGCCAATTTCGGGTAAGGTAAGGTTTCTTCTTTTAATTTGGACTTTATGGCATTGTTATAAAGGGTGTTACACGCCCTATAGGTGGCTGGAAATATGAAAATGGCTTAGAAATACTTGGCGTTCGGAATAAACTAATTTGTAGTCGTTATAGTTGAATTGTTGTCGAAATAAAGCGTTGTTCTAGTGAGGTACTGCTGAAGGGGTGTGGATTGTGGTTGAAGGGTCTAAATATTTCCTAAATTAGGTGGGGGAGCTTCTGGTTGCATCCACACGACCCCCCGCTTCGTACGATTAAAGGTTTGGCAAAAATGGAAACTAGAAACCCTACTTGATATCGTATTTTGGAAAGGTCGTTTGTAGTCTATATTGTATATTGTTGGTATGAATTGCTGCAGGTTGTTGTTGTTGGTTGGCTGTAGGTCTTAGGGACCTAATTGGAAATTCATATAGGGCACATTATAGGGGAGGTGCTGCCCAATTTTCGTTAACGCCTTAACAAGCTAAAGAACTAGTCGAGGAAACGACTAAGGAAATAAATTCCATTAACATTAAGGCGTAACTTAAGATACTGGAAAGTTAAGAGTAGTTGATATTCGTATTACTTTCATATGGAATAGGTTCAGAAGACGAAGAGACGAGCAGGATAAAGGGTAACTCCCAAAAGGTATGTAAAGCTTTCTCTTGGCATGTTTTGGTATAAGTTCGTAAGGATATCTTTCTTTCCTTTTGGCAATGTTAAGCCTTAAGTGAATTGTATATGAAGTACGGGGATAATTCCATTCCCAGAAGTTCGAGTACGCCTCATAACCCCTATCTACTATTCAGTATTAGAGTTCCTGTGAAGATTAAGTATTGCCTAGTAGGGCTTCTATGTGTCAGAATGTAAGGTATGGAAAGCTATCTCTCATTTCCATTGAGATGTATTTTATACGAAAATGAGATTACAGTGCCATAGTGGTTCACCGAGCCCATGAAGAAAAGTACAGACCACATAGAGTTTACTCACTTTCTTTTTGGCATGTCCTAGTTGTAAGCTAAATGTGATACGAGCTCTAGGGTAATTCCATTCTTAAGTATCTCTTATTTACTACTGGATGTTGAACTCTATGGTAATTAAACTGTTTCCCTGGAAACTCCTATACGTTAAAGAAGTATGAATGTACAGACTCCAAGTCTTAGAACTATTTGATAAAAAAAATGTTCTGATTCCATAAGTGAATTGGCCTTACTTTAGTATGCGTCTAGGGTACCTGAGATCTTAACTGATATAGCCCCGAGTGAGAGTTAGAGGGCACTTGAAACAATTACATTCCTACCTTGACCTCCAAGTGATGATTCACTTGATGACTTCATTGAGTCTCAGATAATGATTTAAATTGTGTTTTGTTTCTCCCTACTCTACTCGTGTATACTGTAATACTTCTTCTCCGAGTCCCGAGCCGGCTATAAGATTCGTGCAATTCACTGCATTGTCCACCGATCCCTTCACTAGAAGACCGGGTACGTATGTATATATGATGATGATGATGTGTTGTAATAAGGTGGCGATGGCATGGGGCCTGATACTGATACTACAGATATGATTCACCGGACCCCTGGTAGGGCCGGCTATATTGAAAATTTGAGCATGCATGATTTTACTTTTCCAGGTACTGATTTTTGATTTGATATTTTATCCCTTGCTTTTCTATTTCGGATATGCTTCCAGTTGTATCATATTGGGTTTTACATACTCAGTACATATGTCGTACTGACCCTCCCTTTCTTCGGGGGGGCAGCGTTTCATGCCCGCAGGTACCGATACAGGTTTTGGGAGTCCGTCACTTTAGGATTCCGTTCAGCTCAGCTGGAAGAGGCTCCATTATATCGAGTCCTAGTTTTGATACTGTCCACTGATGTATAAAAAGTGTTTTGTTTATTCAGGGGTGCGGCGGGGGCCTTGTCCCGCCATATGTTGTCATTAATATTTTTAGAGGTCTGCAGACATGTATATGTGGGTTATGTATGTCAGTTTGATTCAGATGAGTCTACATGATAGATGATATATGTGATTATGTTATGGCAGCCTTGTCGTCTTGTGTTCCCTATCATGTTGGGGTACAAATGAAATGGGCTACAGGGTTATGAAAATGTTATCGCCCAGTAGGGCTCTGTGACCTGATATTATATTATTTACGATTTAATGTAACCACAGCTAATAGATATGTGTATGGGGGTTCCAGGTCGGACCCCAGTCGCGGCCTACGGGGTTGGGTCGTGATAATTAGACCTGAATCCCCGGCACTTAAAAAATCTGTGCGCTAATACGCACGAAAAACTAGCAAAATTGCTTAATTCCTATTTTGTCTCCTATTCAATACTCCAGAACCCCTGTAAAGCGCCGCCGGGGCTACTGGAGTAGTTACCCAGGTCGTTACAGATGCTACTAGGATAGAATCTAAGAAAATTTGACCCGAACCCCTACACCTAAAAAATTCGTAGGCTAACACACACAAAAAACCGACAAAATAGCCTAATTCCTATTGTGTCGCCAATAAAATACTCCTAAACCCCTCTAAAGCGCTGCCGGGGCTACTAGAATCGTTCTCTAGGTCGTTACGAATGATACTATGGAAGAATTCAAGAAAATTCGACCTGAACCCCCGGTACCTAAAAAGTCTGTGGGCTAACACACATGAAAAACTGGCAAAATTGCGTAATTTATATTGCGTCGCCAATAAAATGCTTCTAAACCCCTCTAAAGCACCACCGGGGCTACTGGAGTCGTTCCTTAGGTCGTTGGAGATGCTACTATGAAAAAGAATCCAAGAAAATTCGACGCAGACCCCCGACACCAAAACGATCTGTGGGCTAACACACACGAAAAACTAGAAAAATTGCCTAATTCCTTATGTGTCACCAATAAAATACTCCTAAACCCCTCAAAAGCGTCGTCGGGGCTACTGGAGTTGTTCTCCAGGTCGTTACGGATGCTACTATAGAATAATCCAAGAAAATTCAATGCAAACCCCCGGCACCTAAAAAATCTGTGTGCTAACACACAAGAAAAACTGGCAAAATCACCTAATTCATATTGAGTCGCCAATAAAATATTTCTAAACCCCTCAAAAGTGCCACCGAGGCTACTGGAATCGTTCCCTAGGTCGTTACGGATGCTACTATAGAAGAATCCAAGAAAATACAACCCGAACCTCCGGTACCAAAAAAATCAGTGCGCTAACACACATAAAAAACTGGCAAAATTGCCCAATTCCTATTGCGTCGCTAATAAAATACTCCTAAACCCCTCAAAAGCGCCACCGAGGCTACTGGAGTCTTTCCTCGGATCGTTACAGATGCTACTATTGAAGAATCCAAGAAATTTCGACCCAAACCCTGGCACCTAAAAAATCCGTAGGCTAATACACACGAAAAATAGGAAAAAAATTGCCTAATTCGTATTGCATCGCCATTAAAATGATCTTAAACCCCTCCAAAGTGCCATCGGGCATACTAGTGTCATTCCCTTAGTCGTTACGGACGCTACTACGGAAGAATCCAAGAAAATTCGACTCAGACCCCTGGTACCTCAAAAATCTGTGGGCTAACACATGAAAAACTGGCAAAATTGCCTAATTCTTATTGCATCGCTAATAAAATGTTCTTAAACCCTTCTAATGCACTTCCGGGGCTACTGGAGTCATTCCCTAGGTCTTTACGGACGCTACTATAGAAGAATCCAAGAAAATTCTACCCGGACCCCCGACACCTTAAAAATCTGTGGGCTAACAAATACGAAAAACTGGCAAAATCGCCTAATTCCTATTTCATTGCCAATAAAATGCTCCTAAACTCCTCTAAAGCATCCCCGGGTCTATTGGGGTCGTTCCCCAGGTCGTTACGGATGCTACTATAAAAGAATTCAAGAAAATTCGACCCGGACCCCCGGCACCTAAAAAATCTGTGGGCTAATACATATGAAAAACTGGCAAAATTGCCTAATTCCTATTGCAATGCCAATAAAATGCTCCTAAACCACTCTAAAGCGTCGTCGGGCATATTGGAGTCATTCCCTAGGTCATTACGGAAGCTACTATGGAAGAATCCTAGAAAATTCGATCGGGACTCTCGGCACCTCAAAAATCTGTAGGCTAACACACAAAAAAACTGGCAAAATCTGTGGAGTCGTTCCCTAGGTCATTACGTATGATACTATGTAAGAATCCAAGAAAATTAGACATGGATCCCCTGGCACCTAAACAATCTGTGCGCTAATACGCACGAAAAACTGGCAAAGTGGCTTAATTCCTATTTTATCACCAATTCAATACTCCAGAACCACTGTAAAGCGTCGCCGAAGCTACTAGAGTAGTTCCCTAGGTCGTTATAGCTGCTACTATGGTAGAATTCAAGAAAATTCGACCCGAACCCCCATCACCTAAAAAATTCGTGGGCTAACACACACGAAAAACTAGCAAAATTGCCTAATTCCTATTGCGTCGCCAATAAAATACTCCTAAACCCCTCTAAAGCGTCATCGGGGCTACTAGAATCGTTTCCTAGGTCGTTACGGATGCTACTATGGAAGAATCCAAGAAAATTTGACCCGAACCCCCGGCACCTAAAAAATCTGTGGACTAACAAACACGAAAAACTAGCAAAATTGCCAAATTCATATTGCGTCGCCAATAAAATGCTTCTAAATCCCTCTAAATAACCGCCGGGGTACTAGAGTCATTCCTTAGGTCGTTACGGATGCTTCTATGAAAGAATCCAAGAAACTTCGACCCATACCCCCGGCACCAAAAAACTTTGTGGGCTAACACACATGAAAAATTGGAAAAATTGCCTAATTCCTTATGCGTCACCAATAAAATACTCCTAAACCCCTCAAAAGCGTCGTCGGGGCTACTGGAGTCTTTCCTCAGGTCATTACGAATGCTACTATAGAAGAATCCAAGAAAATTCAATGTAAACCCTCGGCACCTAAAAAATCTGTGTGCTAACACACAAGAAAAACTGGCAAAATCACCTAATTCATATTTTATTGCCAATAAAATGCTCCTAAACCCCTCTAAAACGCCGCCAGGTCTACTGGAGTCGTTCCCTAGGTCGTTACGGATGCTACTATGAAAGAATACCAGAAAATTCAACCCAAACCTCCGGCACCAAAAAAGATTGTGGGCTAACACAAACAAAAAACTGGCAAAATTGCCCAATTTCTATTGCAACGCCAATAAAATACTCCTAAACCCCTCAAAATCACCATCGGGGCTATTGGAGTTGTTTCCCAGGTCGTTACGGATGCTACTATGGAAGAATCCAAGAAATTTTGATCCAAACCCCTGGCACCTAAAAAATCCGTAGGCTAACACACACGAAAAATTGGAAAAATTGGATAATTCCTATTGCATCGCCAATAAAATGATCTTAAACCCCTCTAAAGTGACATCGGGCTACTGGATTCATTCCCTAGGTCGTTATGGACGTTACTATGGAACAATCCAAGAAAATATGACCCGGACCCCCGGCACCAAAACAATCCGTGGGTGTTAACACACGAAAAACTGGCAAAATTGCCTAATTTCTATTGCGTCGCCAATAAAATGCTCCTAAAGCCCTCTAAAGCACCATCGGGGCTACTGAAGTCATTCCCTAGGTCGTTATAGACGCTAATATAGAAGAATCCAAGAAAATTCAACCCGAACCTCCGACACTAAAAAAATCCGTGGGCTCACATACACAAAAAACTGGCAAAATTGCCCAATTACTATTGCATCGCCAATAAAGTACTCCTAAACCCCTCAAAAGCATCGTCGGGGCTAATAGAGTCTTTTCCCAGGTGGTTACGGATGCTACTATGGAAGAATCTAAGAAATTTTGAACCAAACCCTCGGCACCTATAAAATCCGTTGGCTAACACACGCAAAAAATTGGAAAAATTGCCTAATTACTATTGCCTCGCCAATAAAATGATCTTAAACCCCTCTAAAGTGCCACCAGGGCTACTTGATTCATTCCCTAGGTCTATACGGACGCTACTAAGGAAGAATCCAAGAAAATTCGACCCGGACCTCGGCACCTAAAAAATCCGTAGGTGTTAACACATGAAAAACTGGCAAAATTGCCTAATTTCTGTTGCGTCGCCAATAAAATGCTCTTAAACCCCTCTAAAGCACCGCCGGGGCTACTAGAGTCATTCCCTAGGTCGTTATGGACGCTACTATGGAAGAATCCAAGAAAATTCGACCCAAACCCCCGGTACCTTAAAAATCTATGGGCTAACACACACGAAAAACTAGCAAAATTGCCTAATTCCTATTTCATAGCCAATAAAATGCTTCTAAACCCCTCTAAAGCATCCCCGGCCTATTGGGGTCGCTCCCCAAGTCGTTACGGATGCTACTATAGAAGTTTCCAAGAAAATTCGACCCAAACCCCGTCACCTAAAAAATCTGTAGGCTAATACATACGAAAAATTGGCAAAATCGCCTAATTTATATTGCGTCGCCAATAAAATCCTCCTAAACCACTCTAAAGCGTCGTCGCGCATACTAAAGTCATTCCCTAGGTTATTACGGATGCTACTATGAAAGAATACTAGAAAATTCGACCCGAACCCTTGGTACCTCAAAAATTTGTGGGCTAAATCACAAAAAAAAAAAATAAGATCGCCTAATTCTATTGCGTCACTAATAAAATGCTCCTAAACCCCTCTAAAGCTCTGTCGGGGCTACTGGAGTCGTTTCCTAGGTCATTACGGACGCTACTATGTAAGAATCCTAGAAAATTCAACCCAAACCCCTGGCACCTAAAAAATCTGTGGGCTAACACACATAAAAAACTGGTAAAATCGCCTAATTCCTATTGCGTCGCCAATAAAATGATCCTAAACCCCTCTAAAGCGCCGCTGGGGTTATTGGATTCATTCCTTAGATCGTTACGGACGCTACTATGGAAGAATCCAAGAAAATTCGACCCAAATCTCTGGCACCTAAAAAATCTGTACGCTAACACACACAAAACACTAGCAAAATTGCCTAATTCCTATTGCATTGCCAATAAAATATTCCTAAACCCCTCAAAAGCGCCGCCGGGGCTACTAGAGTCTTCCCTAGGTCGTTACGGATGCTACTATGGAATAATCCTATAAAATATGAACCAGACCCCCAGCACCGAAAAATTGGTGGGCTAACATACACGAAAAACTGGCAAAATCACCTAATTCATATTTTATTGCCAATAAAATGCTCCTAAACCCCTCTAAAACGCCGCCAGGTCTACTGGAGTCGTTCCCTAGGTTGTTACGGATGCTACTATGAAAGAATACAAGAAAATTCAACCCAAACCTCCGGCACCAAAAAAGATTGTGGGCTAACACAAACAAAAAACTGGCAAAATTGCCCAATTTCTATTGCAACGCCAATAAAATACTCCTAAACCCCTCAAAATCACCATCGGGGCTATTGGAGTTGTTTCCCAGGTCGTTACGGATGCTACTATGGAAGAATCCAAGAAATTTTGATCCAAACCCCTGGCACCTAAAAAATCCGTAGGCTAACACACACGAAAAATTGGAAAAATTGCATAATTCCTATTGCATCGCCAATAAAATGATCTTAAACCCCTCTAAAGTGACATCGGGCTACTGGATTCATTCCCTAGGTCGTTATGGACGTTACTATGGAACAATCCAAGAAAATATGACCCGGACCCCCGGCACCTAAACAATCCGTGGGTGTTAACACACGAAAAACTGGCAAAATCGCCTAATTCCTATTGCGTTGCTAATAAAATGCTCCTAAACCATTCTAAAGCACCGTCGGGGCTAATAGAATCATTCCCTAGGTCGTTACGGATGCTACTATTAAAGAATCAAAGAAAATTCGACCTGGACCCCTGACATCTAAAAATTTTGTTTGCTAAAACATACAAAAAACTGGCAAAATCGCCTTATTTCTTTTGCGTCGCCAATAAAATGCTCCTAAACCCCTCTAAAGCACCGGTAGGGCTACTGGAGTCGTTACCTAGTTCTTTATGGATGATACTATGGAAGCATCCTTGAAAATTCGATCCGAACCTTCTGCACCGAAAACATTCGTGAGCTAACACACGAAAAACAGGAAAAATCGCCTAATTCGTATTGCGTCGCAAATAAAATGCTTCTAAATCCCTCTAAAGCCCTACCAGGCCTACTGGAGTCGTTCCCTCGGTCGTTATAGATACTACTATGGAAAAATCTAAGAACATTCGACCCGGACCCCCGGCACATAAAAAATCTGTAGGCTAACACACATGAAAAACTAGCAAATTCCCTAATTCCTATTGCATCGCCAATAAAATGCTCCTAAACCCTTCTAAAGCGCCGTCGGGTTACTAAAGTCGTTCCTTAGGTCGTTACGAATGCTACTATGGAAGAATCCAAGAAAATTTGACCCGGACCCCTAGCACCTAAAAAATCTGCGGGCTAACACATACGAAAAACTGACAAAATCCCCTAATTCCAATTTCATTGCCAATAAAAGTCTTCTAAACCCCTCTAAATCATTCCTAGGCCTACTAGATTCGTTTTCTCAGGTCGTTACGGATGCTACTATAGAAGAATCCAAGAAAATTCGACCCAGACCCCCGGCACCTAAAAAATCTATGGGCTAACACATACGAAAATCTGGCAAAATCTCCTAATTACTATTGCGTCGCTAATAAAATACTCCTAAACCCCTCAAAAGCGCCGTCAAGGCTATTGGAGTCATTCCCAAGGTCGTTACGGATGTTACTATGGTAGAATCCAAGAAAATTTGACCCAAACCCCCGGCATCTAAAAAATCTGTGGGCCAACAACTATGAAAACTGGCAAAATCGCCTAATTCATATTTAGTCGCCAATAAAATGCTTGTAAACCCCTCTAAAGCACCGTTAGGGCTACTAGAGTCGTTCCTTAGGTCGTTGGAGATGCAACAATGATAGAATACAAGAAAATTTGACCCAGACCCCCGATACCTAGAAAAATCTGTGGGCTAACACACACGAAAAACTGGCAAAATTACCTAATTCTATTGCATCACCAATAAAATACTTCTAAACCCCTCAAAAGCATCATTGGGGTCGTTACAGATGCAATTATGGAAGAATCCAAGAAAATTCGACCCAAACCCCTAACACCTAAAAAAATTGTGGGCTAACACACACGAAAAACTGGCAAAATTACCTAATTTGTATTGTGTTTCCAATAAAATACTCTTAAACTCCTCAAAAGTGTCGCCGGGGCTACTAGAGTCATTTCCTAGGTCGTTACGGATACTACTATGGAAGAATCTAAGAAAATGCAACCTGAATCCTAGGCACCTAAAAAATTTGTGGGCTAACACACACGAAAAACTAGAAAAATTGCCTAATTCCTATTGCGTCACCTATAAAATACTCCTAAACCCCTCAAAAGCACCGTCGAAGCTATTGGAGTCATTTCCCAGGTTGTTACAAAAGCTACTATAGAAGAATCTAAGAAAATTTGACCCAAACCCCCGGCACCTAAAATATCCATGGGATAAAACACACGAAAAACTGGCAAAATCACCTAATTCGTATTGCGTCGCCAATAAAAACTCTTAAACCCTTCAAAAGCACCGCCAGTACTAGTGAAGTCATTCCTTAAGTCGTTACGGATACTAGTATGGAAGAATCCAAGAAAATTCAACCCAAACTCCCAGCACCTAAAAAATCTGTGGGCTAACATACACGAAAAACTAACAAAATCGCCTAATTCATATTGTGTCGCCAATAAAATGTTTCTAAACCCCTCTAAAGCACCATCGGGGCTACTAGAGTCGTTCCTTAGGTCATTGGAGATGCTACTATGAAAGAATCCAAAACAAATTCACCCAGACCCCCGACACCTAAAAAATCTGTACACTAACACACACGAAAAACTGGCAAAATTGCCTAATTTTTATTGCATCGCCAATAAAATACTTCTAAACCCCTCAAAAGCGTCGTCGGGGCTACTGGAGTTGTTCCCCAGGTTTTTACGAATGCTACTATGGAAGAATCCAAGAAAATTCGACCCAAACCCTCGGCACCTAAAATATCTGTGGGCTAACACACACGAAAAACTGGCAAAATCACCTAATTTATATTGCGTCGCCAATAAAATACTCCTAAATCCCTCAAAAGAACCATCAAGGGCTACTGGAGTCGTTCCCCAGGTTGTTACGGATGCTACTATGGAAGAATTCAAGAAAATTCAACCCTGACCCCCAGCACCTAAAAAATTCATGCGTTAACATACACGAAAAACTTGCAAAATTGCCTAATTCCTATTGCGTCGCCATTAAGATGCTCCTAAACCCCTCTAAAGTGTCGTCGGGGCTATTGGAGTCATTCCCTAGGTCGTTACATATGATACTATGGACGAATCCAATAAAATTAGACTTGGACCCCCGACACCTAAAATATCTGTGGGCTAACACACACGAAAAACTGGCAAAATTGCCTAATTCCTATTTTGTCACCAATTCAATATTCCAGAACCCCAAAAAAGCACCACCGGGACTACTGGAGTCATTCCCCAGGTCGTTATGGATGATACTACGGTAGAATCAAAGAAAATTTGACCCGAACCCCCGGCACCTAAAAAATCTGTAGGCTAACACACACAAAAAATAGGCAAAATCGCCTAATTCCTATTGCGTCGCCAATAAAATTCCTAAATCCCTCTATAGTGCCATCGGGGCTACTAGAATCATTCCCTAGATTGTTATGGATGCTACTATGGAAGAATTCAAGAAAATTTGACCAGAACCCCCGGCACCAAAAAAATCTGTGGGCTAAACAACAAAACACATGCAAAATTGCCTAATTCTTATTGCATCGCCAATAAAATACTCCTAAACCCCTCAAAAGTGCCGCCGGGGCTACTAAAGTCATTTCCTAGGTCGTTATGGATGCTACAATTAAAGAATCCAAAAATATTAGACACGAATCTCCGGCACCTAAAAATTTTGTGGGCTAACACACACGAAACACTAGCAAAATTGCCTAATTACTATTGCGTCGCCAATAAAATGCTCCTAAACTCCTCTAAAGCGCCCTGGGCTACTGGAGTCGTTCCTCAGGTCGTTACGGATGCTACTATGAAAGAATACAATAAAATTCGACCTGGACCCCAGGCACCTAAAAATTCTAAGGGCTAACACACACGAAAAACTGGCAAAATCGCCTAATTCTTATTTCATCGCTAATAAAATGCTCCGAAACCCCTCTAAAGCATCGTTGGGGATACTTGAGTCATTCCCTAGGTCATTAAGGATGCTACTATTGAAGAATACAAGAAAATTCGACCCGAACCTCCAGCTCCTAAAAAATCTATGCGCTATCACACATGAAAAACTGACAAAATCGCCTAATTCCTATTGCGTCACCAATAAAATGCTCCTAACCACCTCCAAAGCGCCGCCAATGCTACTGATTCATTCCCTAAGTCGTTACGGATGCTACTATGAAAGAATACAAGAAAGTTTGGCCCGAACCTTCGATATCTAAAAATTCTGTGGGCTAACACACACGAAAAACTGGCAAAATTGCCTAATTCCTATTGCGTCGCTAATAAAATGCTCCTAAACCCCTCTAAAGAGCCGCTGTGGCTTATGGAGTCATTATCTAGGTCGTTACGGATGCTACTATTGAAGAATACAAGAAAATTCGACCCGGACCCGTAGCACCTAAAAAATCTATGGGTTAACATACACGAAAAACTTGCAAAATTGCCTAATTCCTATTGCGTCGCCATTAAAATGCTCCCAAAGCCCTCTAAAGTGACGCCGGGGCTACTGGAGTCGTTCCCTAGGTCGTTACGTATGATACTATGGAAGAATCCAAGAAAATTAGACCTGGATCCACGGCACCTAAAAAATCCATGGGCTAACACACACGAAAAACTGGCAAAATTGCCTAATTCCTATTTCATCGCCAATAAAATACTCCAAAACCCCTCAAAAGCGTCGTCGAGGATATTGGAGTCATTCCCCAGGTCGTTAGGAATGTTACTATGGTAGTATCCAAGAAAATTCGACCCAAACCCCCGGCATCTAAAAAATCCCTAGGCCAACAAATACGAAAAACCAGCAAAATTGCCTAATTCTTATTGCGTTGCCAATAAAATGCTTGTAAACCCCTCTAAAGCACCGTCAGGGCTACTAGAGTCGTTCCTTAGGTCGTTGGAGACGCTACTAAGAAAGAATCCAAAACAAATTGACCCAGACCTCCGGCACCTAAAAAATCTGTGAGCTAACACACATGAAAAACTGGCAAAATTACCTAATTCATATTGCGTCGCCAATAAAATACTCCTAAATCCCTCAAAATCACCGTCGAGGGCTACTGGAGTCATTTCCCAGGTCGTTACGGATGCTACTATGTAAGAATCCAAGAAAATTCAACCCTGAACCCCAGAAATGACTATCTTCCAAAAATTAAAGGGAATATAAGTTTGTTATGAACATGGTAATAAAAGTTTATTGGAATATAAAAGTTGGTTATGAACATTATTAGTTTGGAAATATTGGGAAAGGCTAAGGGCAAAAAGGAAAATTCGCAAAGTGGCCCATGGTAATATTGTGGAAGGCTTGGGGTAAAAGGGGAATTTCACAAAGTGTTCAAGAAGATTCATGTGGGCCCCCACATTCCACGTGGCAGCCCGTGATTGGAGGGAAAGGGTGTGTTGGCCCAATGAGGGCTTGACACGTGTCACCACTTAGGGCTTGACATGTGTCACCACTTAGGATATGACATGTGTCACCCCCTATGGTGCCCTATATATATATATATATGTGTGTGTGTGTGTGTGTGTGTGTTTTTGATGACTTTTAAGTCATCCTTACCCTTTAAAGTTTCTTTGTATCAACCAAATTCAAGAAAATTCTAGAGAGAAAGGAAGAGAAGAAACTAGAGAAACTAGAGAGAGAGAGAGCTACGAATTTGAGAGAAAAAGAGGTAAGTTCTTCGATTCCGTTTCGTGAATTAATTATCTAGGGTATACCATCATGTTATGAAGGTATTTGTAACGAAATTGTATGGTTTGGAGCAGCCCAAAACGTTGCCAAACAGCCCCGAAGTTTCAGCTGCGCTAACGGAACTTCCGAGGCGAGTTTCGGCGAGTTTCGGCTAAGGTAACGTTTTCTCTTTATAACTGGAGTTTATGATGATGCTATGAGGTATATTACATGTTTTTAATGAGGTTGGAAGTGGAGAAATTACATAAGGATGTTTGATGTTAAAAACAAATTAAATGGAAGTCGTAGTAGTTAAATCGGAATCGTGTAGTGTGTTGTCGTTGTGGGGCTGCGGTTGCAGCTGGTGGGGTTGCATGTTGCAGGGATTTAAAGTGTTTTAAAAAGGGTGTGGTTGCTTCTGGTTACAGCCACACGACCTCCCGTTTAGTATGGTTAAGGATTTTACGAAATAAAGGTTTAAACACTCTATGTTGGTATCGTAGTTTTGAGCTAGTTGTTTGGAGTTGTATTGAGTAATGTTGAGGTGATTTGATTGTACATATACTGATGGTTGTTGTTGTTGATATGTTTGTTGACATGGTGGCCGAGTTGAAACCTCGGGGATGGTGTATTTATAGGGGAGATGCTGCCGAAATTTCGGCAGGTTATAAATGAATTTGTTTGAAGGTTAAGACAAGTATATGGTGATGAATCTAATGACTATGTCAACTCTCTTGAATGTAGACTAATAAGTTGGAAGAATAAGCATAGCTAGTAAGGCGCAACACAGGTATGTGAAGCTTTCTCTTGGCATGTTTTGGCACGAGTATGTAACCCTACCCTTCTTCCCTCTTGATATGTTGTGGACATAAAGTATGATGACATGATTATGACACCGAGTCCCATAATGGGCCGGGTAAGGTATATGATAATATATATATGATGACTTCACGAGGAAAAGTAGAGGGTATGTAAAGTTTATTCTTTTCCTTCTTTTGGCATGATTCTTATTCACTCTTTAAAGTTAGAATTCTTCCAATAATTGAACTATGGATTCTCTAAGTTTTTTTTTCTATATCTTGAGAAGTAGTAAGTATGTAAAGCTAATCCTCCTTTCTTTTTGGCATGAACTTTATGAAACGACTAGATGAAGTATATATGATACCAAGGAAGTCCCTATTCTTAAAGCCACTGAGATGGCAATTTTCTTGACTTCCAAAGGATATTTTATTAGGCTTGGATACGAGTATATGATTTCATAGGTTCTATTTCGATATAATCCATAGTGACATTCTAAAGGCACTTGATATGACTGATGTCTGGATTTTTGAATGATAGCTCATTGTGATAACTTCATCGAGTCTAAAAAACGATTTAAATTACATTTAGTTTCTCACTACTCCACTCGTGGATGCCTCAATGCTTCCTTCACCGAGTCCCGGGATGGGTACGTAATCGTGCGCAATTCACTGCATTATCCACCGAGTCCCTCACCAAAGGGCCGGGTACGCTATATGAGGAAATGATAATGCAATGACATGAATGACTCACCGAGTCCCTCACTAGAGGGCCGGGTACGTATGTATATATATATATATATATATATATATATGATATGATGATGTGATGTGATAAGGTGGTGATGGCGTCGGGCCTATGATGGTCCTATAGTTATGTTTCACCGAGTCCCTGAAGGGGCCGGCTATATTGTACGATATGATCATGCATGTTTTCTGTTATGATTCTCAATTACAGGTACAGTGGTTCCTTAAGTCCTCCCAATTTTCTATGTATGATATGTTTCCAGTTATGCTATGTTTATACTTTACATACTCAGTACATATGTCGTACTGACCCCCTCTCTTCGGGGGCTGTGTTCATGCCTGCAGGTACAGATATGCAGTTTGAAGACCCACCAGCGTAGGAGTCCTACTCCATAGTTCGGAAGCGCTCCATCGTGCTGGAGCCTAGATTTTGGTACTAACCCTTAATGTATATATTTATTTACTTACGGGTACGGCGGGGGCCCTGTCCCACCTTATGTTACTGTTTTGCTCTTAGAGGTTGGTGGACATGTCTGTGGGTTATGTAAGTATGTTTGTACAGTTGTTCCTATATGATACGATGGCCTCGTCGGCTTATATATTAACATGTCTATGAATGCATTACAACTCAAACAGAGGATATGTTACTTATAGTTAGCAAGGGTATGCGCGAGTGTCCAGTTCGGGCACCCGTCACAGCCTACAGGGTTGGGTCGTGACAGAAGTGGTATCAAAGCAGTCCTTCTTAGGAATGTCCACAGACCGTGTCTAGTAGAGTCTTGTTTATCGGTGTGTAGCGCGCCACATCTATAAGCAGGAGGCTACAGGACATTTAGGATATTATCTTTCTTTCTTGTCTTAGATCGTGTAATAGAGCTATATTCTTAGGATGACATTTCACTAACCTACCCTTACGCTTGCAGTAATGCCTCCGAGGAAAGCAACAACCACCCACAAAGGCAAGTTGGCAGTGGGGGAAACCAGTCAGGCCCCGAGAGTCACCAGATCTCGTGCCTAGCCTATGCCAAGGGTTGTGCCTCAGTCGGCGAGTTCAACTACGCCGTCACCTCCAGAGGAGTTTGGGGCAGCAGCTGCAGGTCCTGAAGCCCCAGTACCGGAGCCTCCATCTCCACGGCAAGGGGCGAAGGATAGAGCTATGAGGGACGCAGTGCAGTTGCTGACCGGACAGATGGCAGGACAGGCTCGAAGGCATGGCCTAGAGGAGGCAAATAGACAAGACAACTTGAGGGTCCGTGACTTCCTAGTCTGCAATCTCCTAGAATTTTACGGGTCGAGACTTGCGAAAGATCCACAGGAATTCATTCGGCAAATGTAGCGCACACTGCGAATCACTAAGGCCTCAGAGACTGAGTCGGTTGAATTGGCTTCATATCGACTGCGTGACGTGGCCGCTAACTGGTATGAGTCGTGGGAATTGTCGAGGGGCAAGGGTGCTCCTCGAGCCGAATGGGATGAGTTCGTAGAAGCATTTCTTGGCCATTTTCTACCGCCAGAAATGAGACGAGCCAGAGTTGATAAGTTCTTACAGTTGAATCAAAATAGCAGGAGTGTTAGAGACTATAGTCCCGAGTTTGACTCGCTGGCAAGACACGCGCCCACGATCGTAGCTGACATGGCTGATAGGGTGCATCGTTGCGTGATGGGCTTGGACCTTTATTTGATTGATAGTTGTATGGCCATGGCTTCTCAGCCAGGCATGGATATTGCCCGAGTACAAGCATATGCCCAAGGGGTAGAAGAGCGACATAAAGGGAGTCAGCCCGATAGAGGGTATGATAGAGGCCAGCATAAGAGGGCTAGGACGGTTGATTATCCAGGAGAGTTTAGGAGCGGGCAACCCCAGCAGTATGGTAGATATCCCTCCCAGCCAGCTTGGAGTGCATCCCTAGAGTTTCCAGGTGGGAGATTTGAGAGCATCGGGTATTCTGGAGCCGATCGAAACTCCAGGGTTTCAGGTACACACGTGAATCGGGGTTCTCGACGATCAAGACCACCGTTACCCCAGTGTCCCCATTGTGGTAGACCTCATTTTGGAGAATGTCGTTGGAATACAGGTGCTTTTTTTTCTTGTGGTCGCCAAGGACATGTTGCGAGGAAATGTCCATTCAAGGGTACTCCAGGTGGTGCGACTCAGCAAACTGGGTCAGTTGCGGGTTCTTCCTCTTCGGTAGTTATGCGCCCTATGGGGCGGGGTATGCAGACCCCAACAGGCCGCGGTGTAGTTCCCAGTACTAGCGACCCTTCCAACCGCATATATGCCTTAGCTAGCAGACAGGATCAAGAGGCGTTACCAAATATGGTTACAGGTATATTATTAATCTTTTCCCAAAACGTGTATGCATTGCTAGATCCAGGTTTTACCTTATCATGTATACCCCTTTGTTGCTAGTAGAATTGGAATAAAGCTTGAGATAATAGAGTCGTTTGAGATGGCCACACCAGTAGAAGACCCTGTTATAGTAAAGCGAAAATATAAAATTGTCGAGTAGATACATATGATCGTCATACCTTGGCTGACTTGATAGAGTTAGATATGACAAAACTTGATGTTATTATGGGTATGGACTGGACGAATAAAAGGACTATTACAGAGAGCATTCAAGATAGACGTGATAGATTGAGTACGGATATCGAACGAAAGGTATAGTATGAAAGGCGAGAGGTTCTGGATTTGGCATGGCGATAAAGGTGCGATCACTACCCTCGGGAATCTGGGAATCCAGAATGAGAGATAGCCATGCGCAAACACGAAAGGTGAAGATTAAAGATCAAAAAGGGCAAAATAGTAATTGTAAAAGAAGGACGTGTTACGAAAGTGTCTTAGAATCTGTAAGGCCTCGACTAGCTCTCGATGATGTAATAAAGGTCATGCGAGGAAATGGACGCGATTGTATCGGCATTAATGCACCCCGATTCCATCAAAGTTACGAGGTTAAGCGTGCTCAGGTGGGAGCAATTTTAGGATGGGTGACCCCCTAGGAAATATGCAAGAATTCTATATATATTCAGACATGAAAGACAAAAGAGAGATTAGAGTAACCTAAGGGAAAACTAGAGTTTATGGAATGACTGGAAACCTTAAGAGGCCGCGTAAGACAAGGTAGACTAGGCTGGTGAGGAGATAGAAAAGTGCATCACAACTTTAGAATAAGGATAGGCTTGAACTGCGTTTGGAAGTATTTTGTGGGCTAGTTGATAATATATACATATACATATGAATGTGTAGGATGTCAACTGGTGTTACGGTAAGGAAGGCATTAATCACGCAAGAGTACCGAAGATCGAGCGATAGCAAGAATAAAGGGTACAAATGTTGCAACGTACGCTACTACTATTTGACTATAGGGTAAGATTGGAAATTCTAGTAGAACGATAATTGGGGAAACAAAGAGAGTGAGTACATGGAAAACAAAGAGATCAAAGTATTAGAATAAGGTGAAAAGTAAAGAAACCTCAATAAGTGAAACTCCCAAGAGAAATCACCGGTAAAGTGTGAGACACATATTTTATTAGGCCAAAGAGGGGTCACAATATTCTCAAGTACCAGAAAAGGAAACCCATAACGTGGAATGAGGACTCCTATAAGACCTAGGAGTTCGAGTATAAGGCGAATGGAGCGTGGGATAAGGAATAGGCATGAATAAAAGGACAGCAATAAGAGGAACCCTCCCAAAGTATTAAGACACACCATGAGGTTAGTTGAACATTCGAGGACGAATGTTCTAAAGGGGGGGAGGATGTTATATCCCGTATTTTATACGGTTGGTTATTTCAAGAGAGCCGTGGTAAATTAAAGGAATGACCATCTTCCAAAAATTTATTGGAATATAAAAGTTGGTTATGAACATTATTAGTGTGGAAATATTGGGAAAGGTTAAGGGCAAAAAGGAAAATTTGCAAAGTGGCCCATGGTAATATTGTGGAAGGCTAGGGGTAAAAGGAGAATTTCACAAAGTATTCAAGAAGATTCATGTGGGCCCCCACATTCCACGTGGCAGCCCGTGATTGGAGGGAAAGGGTGTGTTGGCCCAATGAGGGCTTGACACGTGTCACCACTTAGGGCTTGACATGTGTCACTACTTAGGATATGACATGTGTCACCCCCTATGGTGCCCTATATATATATATATGTGTGTGTGTGTGTGTGTGTGTGTTTTTGATGACTTTTAAGTCATCCTTACCCTTTAAAGTTTCTTTGTATCAACCAAATTCAAGAAAATTCTAGAGAGAAAGGAAGAGAAGAAACTAGAGAAACTAGAGAGAGAGAGAGAGCTACGAATTTGAGAGAAAAAGAGGTAAGTTCTTCGATTCCGTTTCGTGAATTAATTATCTAGGGTATACCATCATGTTATGAAGGTATTTGTAACGAAATTGTATGGTTTGGAGCAGCCCAAAACGTTGCCAAACAGCCCCGAAGTTTCAGCTGCGCTAACAGAACTTCCGAGGCGAGTTTCGGCGAGTTTCGGCTAAGGTAACGTTTTCTATTTATAACTGGAGTTTATGATGATGCTATGAGGTATATTACATGTGTTTAATGAGGTTGGAAGTGGAGAAATTACATAAGGATGTTTGATGTTAAAAACAAATTAAATGGAAGTCGTAGTAGTTAAATCAGAGTCGTGTAGTGTGTTGTCGTTGTGGGGCTGCGGTTGCAGCTGGTGGGGTTGCATGTTGCAGGGCTTTAAAGTGTTTTAAAAAGGGTGTGGTTTCTTCTGGTTGCAGCCACACGACCTCCCGTTTAGTATGGTTAAGGATTTTACGAAATAAAGATTTAAAAACTCTATGTTGGTATCGTAGTTTTGAGCTAGTTGTTTGGAGTTGTATTGAGTAATGTTGAGGTGATTTGATTGTACATATACTGATGGTTGTTGTTGTTGATATGGTTGTTGACATGGTGGCCGAGTTGAAACCTCGGGGATGGTGTATTTATAGGGGAGATGCTGCCGAAATTTCGATAGGTTATAAATGAATTTGTTTGAAGGTTAAGACAAGTATATGGTGATGAATCTAATGACTATGTCAACTCTCTTGAATGTAGACTAATAAGTTGGAAGAATAAGCATAGCTAGTAAGGCGCGACACAGGTATGTGAAGCTTTCTCTTGGCATGTTTTGGGACGAGTATGTAACCCTGCCCTTCTTCCCTCTTGATATGTTGTGGACATAAAGTATGATGACATGATTATGACACCGAGTCCCATAATGGGCCGGGTAAGGTATATGATAATATATATATGATGACTTCACGAGGAAAAGTAGAGGGTATGTAAAGTTTATTCTTTTCTTTCTTTTGGCATGATTCTTATTCACTCTTTAAAGTTAGAATTCTTCCAATAATTGAACTATGGATTCTCTAAGTTTTTTTTTCTATATCTTGAGAAGTAGTAAGTATATAAAGCTAATCCTCCTTTCTTTTTGGCATGAACTTTATGAAACGACTAGATGAAGTATATATGATACCAAGGAAGTCCCTATTCTTAAATCCACTGAGATGGCAATTTTCTTGACCTCCAAAGGATATTTTATTAGGCTTGGATACGAGTATATGATTTCATAGGTTCTATTTCGATATAATCCATAGTGACATTCTAAAGGCACTTGATATAACTGCTGTCTGGATTTTTGAATGATAGCTCATTGTGATAACTTCATCGAGTCTAAAAAACGATTTAAATTACATTTAGTTTCTCACTACTCCACTCGTGGATGCCTCAATGCTTCCTTCATCGAGTCCCGGGCTGGGTACGTAATCGTGCGCAATTCACTGCATTATCCACCGAGTCACTCACCAAAGGGTCGGGTACGCTATATGAGGAAATGATAATGCAATGACATGAATGACTCACCGAGTCCCTCACTAGAGGGCCGGGTACGTATGTATATATATATATATATATGATATGATGATGTGATGTGATAAGGTGGTGATGGCGTCGGGCCTATGATGGTCCTATAGTTATGTTTCACCGAGTCCCTGAAGGGGCCGGCTATATTGTACGATATGATCATGCATGTTTTCTGTTATGATTCTCAATTACAGGTACAGTGGTTCCTTAAGTCCTCCCAATTTTCTATGTATGATATGTTTCCAGTTATGCTATGTTTATACTTTACATACTCAGTACATATGTCGTACTGACCCCCTCTCTTCGGGGGCTGTGTCCATGCCCGCAGGTACAGATATGCAGTTCGAAGACCCACCAGCGTAGGAGTCCTACTCCATAGTTCGGAAGCGCTCCATCGTGCTGGAGCCTAGATTTTGGTACCAACCCTTGATGTATATATTTATTTACTTACGGGTGCGGCGAGGGCCCTGTCCCACCTTATGTTACTATTTTACTCTTAGAGGTCGGTGGACATGTCTGTGGGTTATGTAAGTATGTTTGTACAGTTGTTCCTATATGATACGATGGCCTCGTCGGCTTATATATTAACGTGTCTATGAATGCATTACAAGTCAAACAGAGGACATGTTACTTATAGTTAGCAAGTGTATGCACGAGTGTCCAGTTCGGGCACCCGTCACAGCCTACGGGGTTGGGTCGTGATATTAACACACACGAAAAACTTGCAAAATTGCCTAATTTCTATTGTGTCGCCATTAAAATACTCCTAAACTCCTCTAAAGTGACGTCGGGGCTACTGGAGTCGTTCCCTAGGTCGTTATGTACGATACTATGAAAGAATCCAAGAAAATTAGACCTGGACCCCCGGCACCTAAAAAATCTATGGGCTAACACACACGAAAAACTGGCAAAATCGCCTAATTCCTATTTTGTCACCAATTCAATATTCCAGAACCCCAAAAAAGCACCGTCGGGGCTACTGGAGTCATTCATCAGGTCGTTACGGATGCTACTATGGTAGAATCCAAGAAAATTCAACCCAAACCCCCGACACATAAAAACTCCATAGGCTAACACACAAAAAAAACTAGCAAAATCGCTTAATTCCTATTGCGTCGCCAATAAAACTCCTAAATCCCTCTATAGCACCGCCGGGGCTACTAGAATCGTTCCCTAGATTGTTACGAATGCTACTATGGAAGAATTCAAAAAATTTGACCAGAACATCCGGCACCTAAAAAATTTGTGGGCTAACACACAAAAAAAACTTGCAAAATTGCCTAATTTCTATTGCGTCGCCAATAAAATACTCCTAAACACCTCAAAAGCGCTGTCGAGGCTACTAGAGTCGTTACCTAGGTAGTTAAGAATGCTACTATGGAAGAATCTAAGAAAGTTTGACCCGAACCCCCGGCACCTAAAAATCTGTAGGCTAACACACACCAAAAACTGGCAAAATCGCCTAATTCCTATTGCATCGCCAATAAAATGCTTCTAAATCGCTCTAAAGCGCCGTCGGGGCTACTGAAATCGTTCCCTAGGTTGTTACGGACACTACTATGAAAGAATCCAAGAAACTTCAACCCGAATCCCCGGCACCTAAAAAATCTGTGAGCTAACACACACGAAAAATTGGCAAAAACGCCTAATTCATATTGCGTCGCCAATAAAATGCTACTAAACCCTTCTTAAGCGCCGTCGGGGCTACTTAAGTCGTTTTCTAAGTCGTTATGGATGCTACTATGGAAGAATCCAAGAAAATTCGACCCAGACCCCCGGCAACCTAAAAATCTGTGGGCTAACACACACGAAAACTGGGCAAAATCGCCTAATTCCTATATCGTTGCCAATAAAATGCTCCTAAACCCCTCTAAAGCATCCCCGGGCCTATTGGAGTCATTTCCCAGGTCGTTACGGATGCTACTATGAAAGAATCCAAGAAAATTCGACCTGGACCCCCTGCACCTAAAAAATCTATGGGCTAACACACACAAAAAACTGGCAAAATCTCCTAATTCCTAAGTCATCGCTAATAAAATGCTCCTAAACCCCTCTAAAGCACCGTCAGGGATACTGGAGTTGTTCCCTAGGTCGTTACGGATGCTACAATAGAAAAATCTAAGAAAATTTAACCCGGACCCCCGACACCTAAAAAATTTGTGGGTTAACACACACGAAAAACTGGCAAAATCGCCTAATTCCTATTGCATCGCCAATAAAATGCTCCTAAACCCTTCTTAAGCACCTCCGGGGCTACTTAAGTCGTTCCCTAGGTCAATACATATGCTACTATGGAAGAATCCAAGAAAATTCGACCTGGACCCCCGGCACCTTAAAATTCCATGGGCTAACACACACGAAAAATTGGCAAAATCGCCTAATTCCTATTTCGTTGCCAATAAAATGCTCCTAAACCCCTCTAAAGCATCCCCGGGCCTATTGGAGTTATTCCCCAGATCGTTACGGATGCTGCTATGGAAGAATCCAAGAAAATTCGACCTGGACCCCCTTCACCTAAAATATTTATGGGCTAACACACACAAACAACTGGCAAAATCGCCTAATTCCTATTGCGTCGCCAATAAAATGCTCCTAAACCCCTCTAAATCACCGCCAGGGATACTGGAGTCGTTCTCTAGGTCGTTACGGATGCTACTATGGACGAATCCAAGAAAGATCGACCTGGACCCCCGGCACCTAAAAAATTCGTGGGTACACACGAAAAATTGGAAAAATTGCCTAATTCCTATTGCGCCGCCAATAAAATGCTCTTAAACCACTCTAAAGCGCCGTCGTGGCTTATGGAATCATTACCTATGTCGTTATGGATGCTACTATTGAAGAATCCAAGAAAATTCGACACAGACCCCTAGCACCTAAAAAATTTGTGGGTTAACATACACGAAAATCTTGCAAAATTGCCTAATTACTATTGCGTCGCCATTAAAATACTCCTAAACCCCTCTAAATTGACACCGGGGCTACTGGAGTCGTTCCCATGTCGTTACGTACGATACTATGAAAGAATCCAAGAAAATTAGACCTGGACCCCCGCACCTAAAAAATCTGTGGGCTAACACACACGAAAAACTAACAAAATTGCCTAATTCTTATTTTGTCACCAATACAATACTCCAGAACCCCTGTATAGCGTTGTCGGGGCTACTGGAGTCATTCTCCAAGTCATTACAAATGCTACTATGGTAAAATCCAAGAAAATTCAACCCGAACTCCCGGCACCTAAAAAATCTGTGGGCTAACACACACAAAAAACTGGCAAAATCGCCTAATTCCTATTGTGTCGCCAATAAAACTCCTAAATCCCTCTATAGCGTCGCCGCGGCTATTAGACTCATTCCCTTGGTCGTTACGGACGCTTTTATGAAAGAATTCCAGAAAATTTGACCAGAACCCTCGGCACCTAAAAAATCTGTGGGCTAACACACACAAAAAACTTGCAAAATTGCCTAATTCATATTGCGTTGCCAATGAAATACTCCTAAACACCTCAAAAGCGTTGTCGGGGCTACTAGAATCGTTACCTAGGTCATTGCGAACGCTACTATTGAATAATCCAAGAAAATTTGACCCGAATCTCCGGCACTTAAAAAATCTGTGAGCTAACACACACGAAAAACTGGCAAAATTGCCTAAATCCTATTGCGTCGCCAATAAAATGCTCCTAAACCCCTCTAAAGCGCCTTCTGGTCTATTGGAGTCGTTCTCCAGATCGTTACGTATACTGCTATGGAAGAATCCAAGAAAATTCGACCTGGACCCCCGGCACCTAAAAATTCTGTGGGCTAACACACACGAAAAACTGGCAAAATTGCCTAATTCCTATTTCGTCGCTAATAAAATGCTCCTAAACCCCTCTAAAGCGTCGTCGGGGCTACTGGAGTCATTCCCTAGGTCATTACGGATGCTACTATGGAAGAATACAAGAAAATTCAACCCGAACCCCCGGCTCCTAAAACTTTTGTGTGCTATTACACATGAAAAACTGACAAAATTGCCTAATTCCTATTGCGTCACCAATAAAATGCTCCTAAACCCATCTAAAGCACCGCCAATGCTACTGGAGTCGTTCTCTTGGTCATTACGGATGCTACTATGGAAGATTAAAAAAATATTCGATCCGAACCTTCGGTACCTAAAAAATTCGTAGGCTAACACACACGAAAAACTGGCAAAATTGCCTAATTCCTATTGCGTCGCTAATAAAATACTCCTAAACCCCTCTAAAGAGCCGTTGTGGCTTCTAGAGTCATTACCTAAGTCGTTACGGATGCTACTATTGAAGAATCCAAGAAAATTCGACCTGGACCCCCAGCATCTAAAAAATCTGTGGGCTAACACACACAAAAAATTGCAAAATTGCCTAATTACTATTGCGTCGCTAATAAAATGCTCATAAACCCTTCTAAAGCACCGTCGGGGCTACTGGAGTCGTTACCTAGGTCATTATGGACGCTACTTTGGAAGAATGCAAGAAAATTTGACCCAGACCCCCGGCACCTAAAATATCTGTGGGCTAACATATATGAAAAACTAGCAAAATCGCCTAATTTCTATTTTGTTGCCAATAAAATGCTCTTAAACCACTCTAAAGTGCCGTCGGAGCTACTTGAGTTATTCCCAGGTCGTTACGGATGCTATTATTGAAAAATCTAAGAAAGTTCAACCCGGACCCCCGGAACCTAAAAATTCTGCGGGCTTACACACAAAAAAAAATAGCAAAATCACCTAATTCTTATTGTGTCGCCTATAAAATGCTTCTAAAGCACCACCGGAGCTACTGGAGTCATTTCCTAGGTCGTTATGGATGCTACTATGGATGAATCCAAGAAAATTTGATCTGGACCCCCGGCACCTAAAAAATCTGTGGGCTAACACACACGAAAAACTGGCAAAATTGCTTAATTCCTATTGCGTTGCCTAATAAAATGCTCCTAAACCCCTCTAAAGTGTCGTCGGGGCTACTGGAGTCGTTCCCTAAATCATTACGGATGCTACTATGGAAGAATTGAAGAAAATTCGACCCGGACCTTGGCACCTAAAAAATTCATGGGCTAACACAAACATAAAACTGGCAAAATCACCTAATTCCTATTGTGTCTCCAATAAAATGCTCCTAAACCCCTCCAAAGCACCACCGGGGCTACTGCAGTCGTTCCCCAGATCGTTACGGATGATACTATAAAAAATCCAAGAAAAGTCGAGCCGAATCTCCGGCACCTAAAAATCTGTGGGCTAACATATATGAAAAACTAGCAAAATCGCCTAATTTCTATTTTGTTGCCAATAAAATGTTCTTAAACCACTCTAAAGTGCCGTCGGAGCTACTTGAGTTATTCCCAGGTCGTTACGGATGCTATTATTGAAAAATCTAAGAAAGTTCAACCCGGACCCCCGGAACCTAAAAATTCTGCGGGCTTACACACACAAAAAAATAGCAAAATCACCTAATTCCTATTGTGTCGCCTATAAAATGCTTCTAAAGCACCACCGGAGCTACTGGAGTCATTTCCTAGGTCGTTATGGATGCTACTATGGATGAATCCAAGAAAATTTGATCTAGAACCCCGGCACCTAAAAAATCTGTGGGCTAACACACACGAAAAACTGGCAAAATTGCTTAATTCCTATTGCGTCGCCTAATAAAATGCTCCTAAACCCCTCTAAAGTGTCGTTGGGGCTACTGGAGTCGTTCCCTAAATCATTACGGATGCTACTATGGAAGAATTGAAGAAAATTCGACCCGGACCTTGGCACCTAAAAAATTCATGGGCTAACACAAACATAAAACTGGCAAAATCACCTAATTCCTATTGTGTCTCCAATAAAATGCTCCTAAACCCCTCCAAAGCACTACCGGGGCTACTGCAGTCGTTCCCCAGATCGTTACGGATGCTACTATAAAAAATCCAAGAAAAGTCGAGCCGAATCTCCGGCACCTAAAAATCTGTGGGCTAACACACAAAAAACTGGCAAAATTGCCTAATTCCTATTGCGTCGCCAATAAAATACTCCTAAACCCCTCAAAAGTGTCGTTGGAGCTACTGGAGTCATTCCCCAAGTCGTTACGGATGCTATTATGAAAGAATCTAAGAAAATTTGACCTGGACCCCCGGCACCTAAAAAATCTGTAGGCGTTAACACACGAAAAATTGGCAAAATTGCCTAATTCCTATTGCGTCACCAATAAAATGCGCTTAAACCCCTCTAAAGCGCCGTCGGGGCTACTGGAGTCATTCCCTAGGTCGTTACGAACTCTACTATAAAAGAATCCAAAAAAAATCAACCCGAACCCCTGGCTCCTAAAATATTTGTGGTCTATCACATATGAAAAACTAGTAAAATTGCCTATTTCCTATTACATCGTCAATAAAATGCTCCTGTACCCTCTAAAGCGCCACCGGAGCTACTGAAGTCGTTTCCTAGGTTTTTACGGACGCTACTATGGAATAATCTAAGAAAGTTCGACCCGGACCCCCGGCACATAAAAAATCTGTGGGTTAACACACACGAAAAACGGGCAAAATCGCTTAATTCCTATTGTGTTGCCAATAAAATGCTTCTAAACCCTTCTAAAGTACTGCTGAAGCTACTGGAGTCGTTCCCAAGGTCGTTACGGACGCTAAAATGGAAGAATCCAAGAAAATTCGACTCGTACCTCCGGCACCTAAAAAATCTGTGGGCTACACACACGAAAAATTGGCAAAATCGCATAATTTTTATTGCGTAGCCAATAAAATGCTCCTAAACCCTTCTAAAGCGTCGTCGGGGCTACTGGAGTCATTCCCTAGGTCGTTACGGACGCTACTATAGAAAAATGCAAGAAACTTTAACCCAGACCCCCGGCACATAAAATATCTGTGGGCTAACACATACGAAAAACTAGCAAAATCGCTTAATTCCTATTTCGTTGCCAATAAAATGCTCCTAAACCCCTCTAAAGTGCCGCCGGGGCTACTTGAGTTATTACTAGGTCGTTACGGATACTATTATGGAAAAATCCAAGAAAATTCGACCCGGACCCCGGGAACCTAAAAAATCTGTGGGCTTACACACACGAAAAACTGGCAAAATCGCCTAATTTCTATTGTGTCGATAATAAAATGCTTCTAAAGCACCACCGGTGCTACTGGAGTCGTTCCCTAGGTCATTACGGATGCTATTATGGATGAATCCAAGAAAATTCGATCGGGACCCCCGGCACCTAAAAAATCCGTGGGCTAACACACACGAAAAACTAGCAAAATTGCCTAATTCCTATTGCATCGCCAATAAAATACTCATAAACCCCTCTAAAGTGCCGCCGGGGCTACTAGAGTCGTTCCTTAGGTCGTTACGTATGATACTATTGAAGAATCCAAAAAAATTCAATCCGGACGTCCGACACCTAAAAAATCCATGGGCTAACACACACGAAAAACTGGAAAAATCGCATAATTCTTATTGCGTCGCCAATAAAATGCTCCTAAACCCCTCTAAAGCACTGTCGGGGCTACTCGAGTTTTTCCCTAGGTCTTTACGGATGCTACTATGGAAGTATCTAAGAAAATTTGACCCGACCCCCCGGCACCTAAAAAATTTGTAGGCTAACACACACAAAAAACTGGCAAAATCGCCTAATTTCTATTGCGTCGCCAATAAAATGCTTCTAAAGCTCTCTAAAGCGCCGTCGGGGCTACTGAAATCGTTCCCTAGGTCGTTACGGACTCTACTATGGAAGAATCCAAGAAAATTCGACCCGAATCCCCGACACCTAAAAAATCTGTGAGCTAACACACACGAAAAACTGGCAAAATCGCCTAATTCATATTGGGTCATAAATAAAATGCTTCTAAACCCCTCTAAATCACCGTCGGAGCTACTAGAGTCGTTCCCTAGGTCGTTACAGACGCTACTATGGAAGAATCCATAAAAATTTGACCCAGACCCCCGACACATAAAAAATTTGTGGGCTAACACACATGAAAAACTAGCAAAATCGCCTAATTCCTATTGCGTCGCCAATAAAATGCTCTTAAACCCTTCTTAAGCGCCGCCGGGGCTATTTAAGTCGTTTCCTAAGTCGTTACCGATGCTACTATGGAAGAATCCAAGAAAATTCGACTCGGACCTCCGACACCTTAAAAATCCGTGGGCTAACACACACGAAAAACGGGCAAAATCACCTAATTCCTATTTCGTTGCCAATAAAATGCTCCTAAACCCCTCTAAAGCATCCCCGGGCCTATTGAAGTCATTTTCCATGTCGTTACGGATGCTACTATGGAAGAATTCAAGAAAATTCGACCTAGACCCCCTGCACCTAAAAAATCTATGGGCTAGCACACACAAAAAACTGGCAAAATCACCTAATTCCTATTGCGTCGCCAATAAAATGCTCTTAAACCCCTCTAAAGCACCGCCAGGGATATTGGAGTCGTTCCCTAGGTTGTTACGGATGCTACAATGGAAGAATCCAAGAAAATTCGATCTGGACCCCCGGCAACTAAAAAATTCGTGGGTTAACACACACAAAAAACTGGCAAAATCGCCTAATTCCTATTGCGTCGCTAATAAAATACTCTTAAACCCTTCTTAAGCGTTGTCGAGGCTACTTAAGTCGTTCCCTAGGTCGGTACGGATGCTACTATGGAAGAATCCAAGAAAATTCGACCCAGACCCCCGGCACCTTAAAAATTCGTGGGCTAACACACGAAAAACTCACAAAATCGCCTAATTTCTATTTCGTTGCCAATAAAATACTCCTAAACCCATCTAAATCATCCCCGGGCCTATTGGAGTCATTCCCCAGGTCGTTACGGATGCTGCTATGAAAGAATCCAAGAAAATTCAACTTGGTCCCCCTGCACCTAAAAAATCTATGGGCTAACACACACAAAAAACTGGCAAAATCGCCTAATTCCTATTGCGTCGCCAATAAAATGCTCCTAAACCCCTCTAAAGCATCGCCAGGGATACTGGAGTCGTTCCCTAGGTCGTTACGGATGCTACTATGGAAGAATCCAAGAAAATTCGACCCGGACCCCCGGCACCTAAAAAATTCGTGGGTTAACACACAGGAAAAACTGGCAAAATCGCCTAATTCCTATTGTGTCGCCAATAAAATATTCTTAAACCCGTGGCCTTAATTGGCCGGGTCGTGCCTCCAACGCTGTTACTTTGAAGAAATTAGAGTGCTCAAAGCAAGCCTACGCTCTGTATACATTAGCATGGGATAACATTATAGGATTTCGGTCCTATTACGTTGGCCTTCGGGATCGGAGTAATGATTAACAGGGACAGTCGGGGGCATTCGTATTCATAGTCAGAGGTGAAATTCTTGGATTTATGAAAGACGAACAACTGCGAAAGCATTTGCCAAGGATGTTTTCATTAATCAAGAACGAAAGTTGGGGGCTCGAAAACGATCAGATACCGTCCTAGTCTCAACCATAAATTGGTGTAAATATGTATTCTTTGGCATTTGTATATGAAGCATGTCATTGGTTTGGTTTATCACGTTGTTATATTATAGTTTCATTTAACATTTAAAATGAGGTATACGGAGAAATACCATTGCTAAAGCAAATGTGCAATATAGAAAGTAAAGTTCATAGAGTATGGTGTTTGTCATGGTGATGAAAAGACTATGATGTCAAGGAATCTTGAATCGAATTGCTTACGATGCAAGGTAATTAAAAAAAAATATTCAACAAAATCGATTTATATGTATGCGGATGGCAAAGTCCTAGTGTTAGAATCTTATAGTCACCACTAACTAGGATTTTATCCTGCAACAATATAATTAATCCAATCACATAATAAGAGGAACCTACAAGAAGTAAAAAGATTTTTAAAACTTGTCCGATGCAATTACACTGAGGACAATCTAATTGTACTATACACTTTTTAAGATGCTGTGACGCATATATGGTCAGCAACAAAATCTCAAGTTAGTAACTATTTTATTTCAAGCTTTACTTGCATTTACAAGCCTAAACGATACGTCAGTGAGCCACAATGGGCAGATATGTTCAACAACTAGCCTTGTCATACCACCTCTTTAAATTGGCTAAAGATTCTGTGTGGTCGCGGATTTTCTCTCCATCTTCAGTAACACAACATGTGGCAGGACTTGGAGCAGTTTTGGAAGAGGGTGATGCACCTTTTGGAAGAGCATTGTTCTTAATAGTAGATGGGGTTTCGTCTTTATCAGGTTTGGCATCCTGCACGACGTGAATAGAAGGAGATCAACAATAATTTAATAAGAGAAAGGAAATAATCCCTCATGAGAAAATCAATAAGTTTGTTAATAGTAGTCTCAAAATCATAGTTTATTAAACAGTAAACAAGCGATTTTCAATATGAGTGTGAAACTTGATTACTTGATATGCCGAGATGGCATTTTATCTTAATGCAAAATACCACATCACAAAAAAAGCAAATAAATATCATAGTAATCACTTACCATCTCTATTTTTACCTTTTTCAAGGAAGCACCATTAGTTGGTTTTGACTCATCTCCATTAACTCCCATTTTAATCTTAGCTGACTTTGAAGTTGGAGTTCCACTGTTGGATCCAGAAACCGCTAATTTCAATGGACTGCTGATCTCAACCGATTCTTCTTTAGGAGCTTCCTTTGAAGCTAATACAGATGAAATATTCTCTTATGTCCGATAAAGACGGAAGGAAAAAAAAACACCTTAGAGAATGAAGGTAGCTACCAGGTTAGACCATTCCAAACTGGGATGAGGAAAATAGAGCAAGGGCCTAAATGTCACTTTATGAGAAGTTTAAGAGCCCACCTATTTGAAGTTGATTTGTAGCCATCTAACACGAAAAGTAAAAGAAACCTTCACTTAGTGACCAATAATAAATGAAAACTTACATCATCGTCTTTTTTATCATCTGATCCATTCAATCCATTGACTTTTCCAAGCAACTTCTTCAACTCCTTTCCAGATTTTCTCAAACCACCTCCCTCTTGTTCACTTTCCTCCTCGTCATCTTCATTCTGAGCCACACGAAGAAAGGACGAGTTATTATTCGAGAGTTCACATCCATAGGTAGAGGAAGAGAGTTAATGCACAAAGTAGAAAATAAATCTGAAAACGCTACCTCAATGCATAGTCCAGTCCTACTGAGTCACTATCCAAGTTACAAGTACTATTCACATATAAGATCTCATTTTTTACATATAAAGGTGAATCTCCTCTTAAAACCAAAATGTTGTAATTACGGATCAGACACAAGTGCAATTGTCCATTATCAAATGTATTCTTAATATTCATAGAAAAGGAAATTGTACTGACTTCCATATACATCACACCAGACGTACATCTATTTATTCTTTAATATGTGTTGTGCAAGGCTTTCTACATCTTATAGGCAATCAGCTATTGACATTATTTACACCAGACGTAAATCTATTTACACTTTAATATGTGATAATCTGGATCCTCCTCCTCTATGCTTTCATCACTAGTATCCCCCTCCATTACCACAGCGACATAGTCATATTTTCTTCATATCCTTGGAGATCTAAGTCTATGACCTATCCAATGAAGAACCGGGTCAGCCGGATCACCAGTGAAAGAGAGACGAGCACCTAAGTTTAGCATAGGTTCAGATCTGTCCGGCAAGGGAGCAGAACTGTCCAACACAGGGGCAGTGCCATAAGTACCTATATTATAGCAAAAGTTTAAAAAATTATGTTTTTACATTCCAAGTTATAATGATCATCATATACTTCTCCAACACTCATCAAAAAAATAAAAGAAAACCTATAAAGCAAAAAATAGTATCTAAAAAAAAGCAATATGCAAGGAGATCCAATATGTCATTGAGTGTTGTAATCACTTGTTAACCCTACAAGTGGTGGTTTCTAAGAAAAATTAAAGAGACACCATCAAATTCAGATATCCCAACACAAAACACATTATTTTACCTACTTAAACCTTGCAAATCAATTTTACTGCAAACCAACACCACAAAGAAGTTAAAACTTAAATGACTCAATCTATACATAGAACCTTCCCAAAAACACCCAAACTTTCAACCAATTGAGATTTTAACATATTCTTATATCTCAGAACAAAATTTAGATACCCAAAAAAACAAGTATAGAAATATATGAGAAGTCTAGTACAGTTCACAAGATATTCCAACAAAAATCCAAAGAAAAAGTTAAAGAAACACACAATTAGTTTTTCAAAAAAAAAAAAACTTAACTTGCAACAATCCAAAAACTAATTAATAATTTAACACATAACCACATTACAAACAAAAATTTTAAGCAAAACCAAATGAAAAGGCCAAAAAAATTATTAAAAACATTTGATCAAGATCCAAAAAATCCATGAGAATTTTCCAACAAAACATAAACTTACAACAATTCAATAACTTAAAATATCAAGATTGATAGAAACCTAAATTAGTTTTCTACAAATCCTAATTTGCGATAATCCAAAAGCAAGAAAAGTATCTTACTGAATTTCTTCTTCAAACTTTGCTATTGTATGATTTTTAATCCGCAATTTATTCTTAAGTTAAGAGCAGACCTGCAAAACAAAAAAAAATTAGAATTTCTAAAAAAATTACCGTAAAACATCAGTAAAATAATGTTTATTCTTACTCCGTGAAAGTTTCGCTTAATTGTTTGCTAATACGCTTTCGAAATTCTAATGTAGTAAAGTATTTCATCAAAAGTAGAATTTTACTGCTTCATACCCATATCTTGATTCAATAGATTCCAGCTTCGCCCGAAAAGGGTTAAATCCAAATTGAAGAACCAACAAGGAAAAGTCATATATATCTTCGTCTCTCGTGAAATACCTGCCATAGATACTCCCATTACAGACGTTAATATTCGTCATGAAACATATTTTGAAGCGCACCAGCACCAACTCATGTAACCGGGATGAGGACTGTGACTGCGATGGAGACTTCGATATAGTTGTAGAAAACTCGAAAAAACGAACTCTGCTTCAAATTTTTAGTTCAAAAATCAAAAAAAGGAAGTGTACCCACCATTTGCGCAATTTTATACAAGTTGTGGGGTTTGACCCGATTAACCGTGAGAAATTGACCCGATTAATAGAGGGTTTAGGGCATTATTTTTTATCCTAAATTTTTAAATAATATAAAGCTGGATATAGCTTGATGTGGCATCTCTCAATGGTCACATATCTATTTATTTTTTTTCTCCTTTTTTTTACATTTTTAATTCCCTTTTATATATAATCTACTAATTAAATAGATTAATAAAAGACTCATACAATAATTATAGTAATCAAGCTCAGGTATTAACCAAGAATAATTTTATGTCCTCTCTTAATTTATCACTAAAAAGTCAATAATGAAAGAACATTATTGTGAGAAAATGTCAAGATGTTTTAACTTATTTAAAATTTTCACAAAAGAATTTCAATATTAAAATTAATTCTTATCATTTATGATAAAAGACTATTTATTTTTATTTTTTCAATAAATTCTTTCAGTTACAACATAATTCTGCATTACTTAATTTAGAATTTGAAAGATTTCTGCACCATTAAAATTTGAAGACAATTATATAAACAAAATATAATATGCATTCACCATCTCATTTTTTTATGAACCAATATGAACTTTATGCAGTATGAGTAGGTAGAATAAGAAGAATGAGTTCAAAAAAAAAAGATCGTTTGTAATCTCAAAGCATGAACATTACTACTGTCTTGTGTTCTTGTAGTGATGTTGGATCAACAACACATTATACTATATGAATGACTCTCCCTTGATCACCTTTCAAGATATTAAACACCATCACGTTTGACTGACATTCGAGGGTGAAACAAGAAGATGAAAAGAAGCAGGAATTAAAACTTTTGAATTTTTTTTAACCCAAAACAATTAATTTGATAGGTATAGTATAACTTTATTCTTGTATGAATGTTGTTATTTGTTTTTCTTCTGTCCTCGCTTCCCTTTTTTCATTGAAATACTTTGAATTTTGTATGACAAAAAATGAAAATATTTTAAGAATGTATTGATATTGAGGTATTTTGCATAAAATTAGGAAAAGACAAAAAAGAAATATATGGAGTACTGAGAGAGAAAAAATAAAAACAAATAAAGAGGAACAAGTAAAATAGAGATGACAAGAAAAAGGAGAAAAGAAAAAAGTTCCATATAATATTGCCAAAATTAATGTTAATATACAAAGAATGATTCATTTATTTTGTTCCATATATAAGTCTTAGGCCTCATTTGTTTCCATTAAAATTTAGACATCTGAATCTGAATAAATATATGAATATGAAGATGTGCATTAAGATCTAAACCATTTAGATCTAAATACACATTTGAATATTAAGATGTGGTTTCTACAATAATTAAGACTGTTTGTTTTCAATATTTGAATGTACCTATATTCAAATATAAGAGATCATACTTCTAATAGGAATATAAAAACTTTTTTGTTGGAGCAAAATAAGGAAAAAATTTATTAAATAATACTAATATTTATGTACTCATCCACTCACTATTTAAGGATATTTCTTGAATACAATTTTCTAAAAAAGCCTTACCTTCAAATTCTTTCAAATCACTATTGAATTTTCACTAGATTGTTCGATAGCTGAAATAAAAAATATAACATATGTACAAATGCAACAAAAAATAATTAAACAAAGATAATCAAGATGTTTAAAAAGATCAAAAACGAAGAAAAAAATCTTCATATTTAGAATATAGGAACAAAAATTAATCTCTATGAAGTATGTTATGATATTTCTTATTTTTACAACACTCTGATTCACATGTATTGAGAGATTAAACTACCACAAAAATAAAAATAATAATATATCTATTATAATTTCACAAGTGGATTTGATCATACCAGCGAGTTTGATGATCAAAGAGTCTCAATAAAATTAGTTGTCTAAAACAAAATTTTAATAAGAAAATATACATAGTTCAATAATAAGTATATAATTTGAAAAAAGTTCTTTTAAGTTGAAGGATATGGGGCCTAGGATAGTAGCGGGGATGCGAACAGTATGTGGGATAGGACGGCTAGTTGTATTAGGGTTGTAGCAAGGGAATGTTGGGAGTCTCGACAGGTAGTCGTAGTCGGCATCAAGGGGACTGGTGGTGGAATGGAGAAGTGCAAGGGAAGATGGAAGCAAAGAAGATGGCGTATGCGAAGTTGATAGAAAGTAAGGATGAGGTGGAGAAGTGCAAGGAAAGATGGAAGCAAAGAAGATGGCGTATGCGAAGTTGATAGAAAGTAAGGATGAGGTGGAGAAGTGAACGAATGGGGAACTTTATAAGATAGCGAGGAAGGAGACGAAGTCGGCGGTTTCGACGGCAAAAACGACAGCTTTTGAACGTCTTTACGCTGAACTAGAAGAGAAAGGCGGGGATAGAAAATTATTCGGGCTAGTCAGGGCGCGGGAGAGAAGGGCATGCGATGTGGATCAAGTAAAGTGTATTAAGGACGAGCATGGAAAAGTATTGGTAGACGAGACACTCATTAAACAGAGATGACAGTCCTACTTCCATAAACTCTTGAATGAAGAAGGGGACAGAGAGATTGTGTTGGGAGATTTGGAACATACAGGGAGGCTTCACGATTTTGGGTGTTGCGGGAATATTACGGCCGAGGGGGTTAAGGGTGTTGTTTGTAGGATGCGCTGGGGAAGAGCGACCGGACTTGACGAGGTTCCTGTGGAATTTTGGAAGAGCGCGAGCTCGGTAGGTTTGGAGTGACTGACTAGGTTATTTAATGTCATTTTTAAGACGGCAATGATGCCCGAAGAATGGAGGTCGAGCGTAATGATCCCTCTATACAAAAATAAGGGGCATATCCAGAGTTGCAACAATTCTAGAGGTATCAAGCTTCTAAGCCATACTATGAAAGTGTGGGAAAGAGTGGTGGAGATGAGGATAAGGAGAGGTGTGTCTATTTCAAAGAACCAGTTCGAATTTATGCCGGGACGCTCAACTACAGAAGCCATGCATCTTATGAGGAGACTGGTGGAGCAGTATAGGGAAAGGAAGAGGGACTTGCATATGGTATTCATAGACCTAGAAAAGGCCTACGATAATGCCACGAGAGATACTATGGAGATGTTTGGAGGCTAAAGGTGTACCTGTGGCATACATTAGGGTGATCAAGGACATGTATGAGGGTTCCAAAACCAGGGTAAGGACAGTCGGAGGCGACTCAGAGCACTTCCCAGTTGTGATGGGATTGCATCAAGGATCAGCTCTAAGTCCGTTTTAATTTGCCTTGGTGATGGATGGATTGACGCGACAAATTCAAAGTGAGATGCCATGGTGTATGATTTTCGCGAACGACATAGTCTTGATCGATGAGACTCGTAGCGGAGTTAACGCTAAGCTGGAGGATTGGAGACAGGCCTTGGAGTCTAAAGGGTTTAAGCTGAGTAGGACCAAGACAGAGTACTTAGAGTGTAAGTTCAGTGAGACACCTCAGGAGGTTGGCACGGAAGTTAGGCTTGGTGAACAGGCCATCCTAAAGAAAAGTAGTTTCAAGTACCTTGGGTCTATTATGCAAGGCAGCGGGGAGATTGACGATGATGTCACACATCGTATTGGGGCAGGGTGGATGAAATGAAGGCTCGCTTCCGGTGTGTTATATGACAAGAAGGTGCCACCACAACTTAAGGGCAAGTTCTACAAACTGATAGTTAGACCGGCTATGTTATATGGGGCGGAGTTTTGGTCAGTTAAAGTATCTCACATTCAAAAGATGAAAGTTGTTGAAATGAGAATGTTGAGATGGATGTGTGGGCATACCAGGAGCGACAGAATTAGAAATGAGGCTATTTTGGACAAGGTAGGAGTGACATCGGTGGAAGACAAGATGCGGGAAATACGACTGAGATGGTTTGGTCACGTGAAGAGGAGAGACACAGATACCCCAGTGCGGAGGTGTGAGAGGTTGGCCATGGATGGTTTCAAGAGAGGTAGGGGTAGGCCAAAGAAATATTGGGGATAGGTGATTAGACAGGACATGACGCAGTTACAACTTACCGAGGACATGACCTTAGATAGGAGGGTGTGGAGGACCTACATTAGGGTAGAAGGCTAGTTCATAGTCTCGTTATTCTTCTTTTTAGTAGGCGTATTAGCGCACTATAATTCCTTGTGGTCTGATTTTTGTTATTATCTATTACTTTCTGTACTTCGATTGTTCTATTTTATCTGAGTTACTTTCATTATTCACTTTGCCATATCGCTTTGAACTTCTTATCCTTATCTGACTTCTTTTTATGATTTTACTGAGTCGAGGGTCTTTCGGAAACAGCCGTCCTACCTTGGTAGGAGTCAGGTCTACGTACACTTTACCCTCCCCAGACCCCACATTGTGGGATTTCACTGAGTTTTTGTTGTAATATAATACCTTGGATTTTATTCTAAAAAATCTTACTAGTATATTAATTTTAAATTTTAAAAGATCAGACAAAATTCTATAGTTATTTTACTAAAAACTTAAAAAACTAGAAAGACAAGTTACTATAGTTGTAATGACTTTGAGTATCATTTTCAAAAATTCTAAAGAAATTACTGCTTTACTCCTCTTATTACTCTTCCCGTGTGTTAATTGATCAGTTTGTGTGGTTGATTTTGGTAAATTCTTAAAAGATTGTGAATTGTGCGAGTTTTTGAGTTTTACAGGTTTAAGTTACTCAAAAGTGATTTTCGGTACCGACCGGAGCTACGAGTCTCGGAATAGAATTTCGTTAGTTCTATCAGCTACGAAATGTGGAAATTGGTCTAAAAGTGTCATAATTTTTGAATTCGGAGTTATTTCGTGAAATTGAGGTCCTAAGTTGGAAAATTTGATTTTAAATGAGTTAAGTTTGACTTTGGTCAACAATTTGAGTTCAGAGACTCAGATTGAATTTCTGCTGATTTCGTTGGTTTCAGTGGGTGATTTTAGGTCTAGGAGTGACTTCGTTATAATTTTTGGATTTCCCGTGCTCATTTTGGTCTTTTTGAGGTTCAAAGTTAATTTAGTTGCGACTTATCGAGTTTTGAGTCAAGGAGACCTCCAATTTAAATTCCAATGGTTCTATTGATTCCGGAACGTTGAATTTAGTAGGAATGCATATATAATTTGTGTGTAAGGGATTTTGAATGAATCCCAAGGCTCTAATCGTAATCATTTTGAATTGGGTCTCACCTACTATTTCTGAGTTCTGGTGCAGCCTGTAATGCTCTTCGCGATCGCGATCTGAGGTCACTCGATCGCGATGAGTTTATTCTTTGTTCCTCCCGAACGTGAGAAAGGGTCCACAATCACGATATATGACTTTCCAGTGCTTCATGATTGCGAGAGTTAGATGCTCGCGATCGCGATTCAAAAATTCGTCCTGAACAGTAAAATATCGGGAGAAACTCCATTTTCACCATTTTTGAAGTTCTTGAGCTCTGTGGGGTAATTTTTGTGAGGAATTTTCGAGGAACAACATTGAGTAAGTGATTTTCTAACTAAAACCCTTGATTTTCATTTAATATTTTATGATTTTAACTTCCAATTTTTTGTTTTTGAACTCCAAATTCCTTGATTTTTCCTAAATCCGAAGTGGTGATTTTTAACTCAATTTTTGGTCAAAATTTGTGGGTTTTTCAACCATGAGCTCCATTTTACATATAGAACCTGATTCTAAAGTCAATTTCCAGTTTTACCCCTTCTCCAAAATTAATCGATTTTTAGACTATTTTACCCTCAATTCCGAATCCTTGCAATATGAGTATCATAGGACTCCTTGTGATATGTATGTTTCATTCTTGATAGTGGGTTGTCATTTTGGATGTTGGATTTGAGGGTTGTTCATCTGATAAGAGCGTTCGGGTGGGGTTTCGACAATTGAGGTAGGTTTGGTTATCGTTCTTAAGACTAAAATGGGGTAATTAGTCAATCTTATCTTATAGACTTTGGGATAGGATTGTAGCATAGATTGGGACTGTTAAATTATTTGCGATGCCCGTGGGGGGGCTTATCTGTGTTGTGAAGCCCGTGTGGAGGCCTTATTTTCTATCTTATTGATACCATGATTTATCTTTGTTAGAGGTGTGAGAAGACTATTGACTTGAAAGGGTTGGGTTGGGGGTTTCGAGCGTAATTGAGTATTGAACTGTATCTGAAAGAGGGGGAAACATTTATGATTAGTAAAATTCCTTCTCATTACTATCTATTGAGGGTGAATATTATGTTTATGTTGAGTTGAGAGAACTTAAACCTTGTATATACATGTTAAGTAGAATATTTCTTCATGTCTTATATGTTGTGATGCATTCATCCTTATTACAACATTGATCTTGGGAAGCTGAGAACTGTGAAAGTCTTTTTGAGAAAGAAAACGTGGCATCTTTTAATTCTTGACCACGAGCTAGGCGTCAAGCTGATAAGATTTCGTGATTGTAATTCAGTATATGACTATGAGTCCTTTATGGGTCCTTGTCTGAAAGCCTTTGCTAGGCAGGTGTATACGACGGGTTATGCGACAACTTTGATTCTGCCGTACCACCATATCATTGCATCATGATATTGCATTGAATTGCATTGATACCTGTGATACTTGAAATACTTGGTTAATTGTCATAATGAACTGTTCTTATGTGTTTACGTTACTCGCGCCATTCTATATAAATTGGTGGCACCGATGCCGAAATGAGACAATTTTGTATGCAAGTGGAAGCGTTCCTTAGTTTATTTCATATATTTAATTAATTTCTTATACTCAGTCGGTTAAACCTACTAAGTACATGTGAATTGTACTCGCCCATACTTTTGTTTCCTTTTTTTATGCAGATTCTAGTTAGAGCATTCCGCGCGACAGCTGATCTTCTAGCATATTTTATATCTCTAGATTAGTGGTGAGATCCTGGGATCTGGATCGTCACTATTCTATCTTTATTTCTCAGTCTTTAATTCTAGTTAAAGACTTATGTTGTATTTTTAGGTTCGGACTTTATATTAGATGTTTTTTATACTTATGGCACCAGATTTTGGGATTATTTCTTTGTCATTCCCTTCTTTTCGTTTAAATTGCGGCCTGACTTTCCCTTGAGAGTCTCATTTGAGTTTTACTTTTAGGCTTACACATCGGGATGGATACGGAATGTGTGACATCATGACCTTAGATTTTGGGTCGTGACAATAGTACTACTGTCAAAATTATATACAAGCAAATAATGAATATTTTTAAATATTAACTGTTAAAATCAAAATTTTAATAAGAGACCTCAAATTATACCTAGTTCAACATTAATACATCTAGTGTAATCTCAAAAACAGATTTGATCACACAAGAGAATTTGAGAGTTTGAAGATCAAAGAGTCTCAATAAAATTAATTGCCTAAAATAAAATTCTAATAAAAGGTCTCAGGTATATACATAGTTGAACAATAATAATATATCTAGTGTAATCTCATAGAAGGTTTGATCATACAATGTCTCAATAAAATTAGTGGCCTAATTTCCTTTTTTTTAATAAAACACCTCAACTCAAGTATGCACATAGTTCAACAACGATAATATATCCAGTGTAGCCTCACAAGTGGATTTGATGATCAAAGTATCTCGATAAAATTAATGGCCTAAGACCAAATTCTAATAAGAAATCTCAAATATGTATATACAGATATTGTTTTTAATCATACCTAGTATTCTTTCACTCAGAAACCTTGATAAACATCAATACACCAAAAATATTATTGCAACTAGAGTTCTTGACAAACATCATCAGTACCCCCCATAAAAGTTGTTAATATTAAAAAAATACTTATAAAGATTATGAAAACTTACCAGTTGAAGAGAAAAAATTGGTGTTGGATTGAGAAAAGAGAAAGAGAAAGTTTGTAGCAGCGAGAGCAAAGTTGTGCAAAGAGCAAGAGAGGCGATGCATAATTATTTTATTGCGTATTTAATAAGTCTGAATATTGTTAAGTCTCTCCTACAGATCTGATTCGTTCAGATCTTTTCAGATTCATCAAGAGTCTTTTTAAGAAGGAAAAACTACACAGAATTAACCCTTCAAACAAATTATTTACCACCCCATACCCTATCCCTACATAATTCCTTTCTATACACATTCGACCCAAACTAATTACCCCTTGTACCCCTTTGTATCCCGCTGGCATTCGCTGTGCGATTGGTTTTAAGGATTGTGGTATGTATTCTTTGGCATTTGTACATGGAGCATTTCATTGGGTTGGTTTATCAAGTTGTTATACTCTCGTTTCATTTAACATCTCAAACGAGGTGTATGGAGAGATACCATTGCTAGAGCAAATGTGTATATACACTACGCAAAGTTCATAGAGCATGGTGTCTCAGTATTGGGAGGAATGCTTTGCTTTTATTCTACATAGTATAATCCATGGGGGTCCATGTTTAAGTTATGGATGATGAAAGATTATGGTGTCAAGGAATCTTGGATTGAATTGCTTACAATACAAGGTGATTCAATTTCTTTTTATGCAGCAAAACCTATTTATATGTATGCGGATGGTGAAGTGCTGCTACGCTGCCATTTTTTTGGAGTTCTTGGTTCTGTATATAGGACATCCAGAGAACCATTTGGATTATTGCCTCAATGTCCTACCTTTAAGCAAGGAATGATCTACACAGAGAGTTTGATCTCTCCAAAATCACTTATTTAGTATTTACTTATTAATATTTGCTTATGTATGATCGAGAGAAGACTCTCTTTTCTTTTATTCGAAAATCATGTAACGACCTCTAATTATGATATGTTGCTTTCATTTAGTATTTAATTGAAACTCCTCTCTTGTTACCTGAGCTCTGTTTTGATCTCTACTACTTGCTAGAGCTTTTTATCTTTTTATTTTTTTTATATATATATTTTTAATAAGGGTAATTGGGTAAAATCACATCTATCATTTATTGTTTCTTAATCCCCGTGTCAAGTCAATAGAATTAATGTTTAGACAAATATGTCAATTAGTTTGAGTTTTCCCCAGGAACCAATTTTTAAACACTACTTTGCATACAATATTTTGTGCGCTTAAAACTCAACTAATTGACATATTAACTATGAGATGTAGTTAAACAACATTTGTATAAAATTCTTCTCTTATATATAACATAATTTCTGTCCTACTAAACTCGATTCACGTCGCATTTTCGACTAGGAAAACATCTACCTACGAGTTTATCCAACCCTTGGAACAGATTTATTGCCCATTTTTGGCTCATTTGCCTACTACCACGATCATTCGAGACTATAAATAACAAAGCAAAGCTTGCTCATTGTATAAGGTTTAAACGTCGAACCAAACATGAAGTTCAGTTTCTTTTCCAACCCAATATGTTCTCCCAAATCTCGACCAATTTGTAGCCAATGCTATTTTAGTTTGTCCTATTGATTTGTCCTGTCAAAATACAAAAGAGAGACACTACAACTTAGAAACTACAAAATCATGGAGTTGCCAACGTGTGAAAAACATAAAGACATCAAAATAAATATTCACCTCTCTCGTAACACGACATAGCTACTTCCTGAAGAAGTCTTCTGTATCTTGGAGATCTTCCTCAATACTTCAGCAAAAGCAGCCTTATCCTGCACCAATGTAGTTAATGCAGTCACGTAAGGGAAGGAGGAACCCACAAAAAGTAAAAAAAGTTCTAAAACTTGGCCGACATGCAGCTACACTGGGGACCTCTCATTTCAATGAACATAAACATGGATGATAACAAAGAGGATAAGGCTATCTGAAGTCCCTCAAACTCAGGGAAGTTTTCTGTCAGCTCAACTTGGAAATCCATCAGACAAAAAAGAGATATTAACTTAATCTACAATAATTTATGGGATAAAGGATGTGCATTTCAAGATGTCCTCCATGTTGTGGAGGGCTATTGGCAACAGGCTCTCTACTGATAATAAAGTAGCAAGAATGGGAATTCCGTTGTCCCCTCAATGTTACTGCTGCAACAATACTATCATTACCACCGAATTGGAAGATGTCAATCACCTTTTCTGCCTAGGTGACCATGCTAAGAAGACATGAAGTTTGCAGGACCATTAGGCATTGGATACAGACAGAACAACATTAAAATGCAACTGCTTAGCTGGTGGAACCACAAGTGCAATAACCCGATAACAACTTACATTACCAAAAATCTGCCTCCTATCATTTGTTGGGAGATATGGAAGTCCAGGTGTAGTAATAAATTTGAGGGACTTAAACCCTCAATGTATAGAAGTTGTTCTAACAATACCAACTCTATTTTGCAGATTACTAAGAAGCAGTTCAGCAAAGCGAACTTGGGGGACACTTGGAGCAGTCTATGCCAAGTGTGTGATGCAACAATTCAAAACACCACTACTATTTCAGACACATGGATCAAACCACCTGATCTTAAGGTCAAACTCAACGGTGATGGTAGTTGCTTGAATGGACATTGTGGAGGTGGAGGCATTATAAGGGACCAGCAAGGGAACTTCATTGTTGCACACTCAATTTCCTATGGTAATGGAACTAGCAACACTGCCGAAGCAGAGGCGATTCTTTTTGGATTAAAATGGTGTGCTGGAAATGGCCTAGACATTGCCTTGCTTCTAACCAAATGCATTAAAGAGGGAATGGAGGCCTCCATGGAGGATACACAACCAGATAAAGGAGATCCAGAAGATGATTGAAGATCACAGTTTCAACATCAATCACTGTTTCAGAGAGGCTAACAAACCAGCATATAGCCTTGCAACCTTAAGCCACAGAATTGAGGGAATAAGAATCTTCAACCTCTTCTCCGATCTTCCTATCCATATCAAGGGTCTAATCAATGTGAATAAATGGAATGTACCCTCATTTAGATCAAAACCTATAAAACCATCCAATGTAATATATAACCCTCCCTAACCACGCTGTTGTTTCTTCTTTTTGGATAGCATATAGTATGGAAGTCTCGTCACTGATCATGACCATGTCTAAAGTTTGGAATGCCAAACTCAAATTGTAACTTTTTGCACATCAATGATCAACGGAGATTTTTAACTAAAAAAAAAAAAAACTAACTGGGGACATCTAATTGTGCTATACATTTTTTCAGATGCCATGATGCATATGGTCAGCAACAAAAATCTCAAGTTAGTAAATCTTTTATTTCAGGCTTTCCCTGCATTTACAAGCCTAAACTATACGTCAGTGAGACACAATGGTCAAATCTATCTCCACAAACTAGCCTGGTCATACCTCTTTACATTTCAAACGAGATTTAAATTGGCTGACAAGATCCTGTGTGGTCACTGGTTTTCTCTGCAATAGAACAGCTCTAATTTCATCTTCAGTAACAGGACCTGTGGCAGGACTTGGAGCAGTTTTGGAAGAGGGTGATGCACCCTTTGGAAGAGAACTGCTCTTTGCAGTAGATGGGGTTTCTTCTTTCCCAGGTTTGGCATCCTGCACGATGTGAAGAGAAGGAGATCAGCAATAATATAATAAGAGAGGAAATAAACCCTCCTTAGAAAATCAAGGAGTTGGTTAATAGTAGTCTCAAAATCATAGTTTTATTACACAGTATGGGGGTAACAAGCGGTTGTCTAGGTGAGTGTGAAACTTGATTAATTGATATGCCTAGATAGCATCTTATTTTAATGCAAAGTACCACATCATGGAAAAAGCAAATAAATATCATATCACTTACCGTTTCTGTTTTCACTTTTTTCAAGGGAGCACCATTAGTTGGTTTTGACTCATCTCCATTAGCTTTTCTTTTAGTCTTAGCTGACTTTGAAGTTGGAGTTCCACGGTTGGATCCAGAAGCAGCTGGTTTCAAAGGACTGTTGGTCTCAACCGGCTCTTCTTTAGGAGCTTCCTTCGGCTTAGGAGCTAATACAGGTGAAATATCCTCTTCTGTCTGATAAAGGCGGAAGAAAAAACCATGGAGTGAGAAAACAAAGTTACTTGATGCAAAAATAAGCAAATGGAGGAAGCCACCAACTTCGACCACTCCAAACTGGGATGAGGAAATAGTGTAAGGGCCTAGATGTCACTTTATGACAAGTTTAAGAGCCCACTTATTTGCCCCTAAATGTATTTGCTCTCTTGACTGAGATAGCAAATACAAAAAGAAGAAATAGTTCTGTATCCATCCAACACGAAAAGTAAAAGAAAACCTTCACTTAGAGACCAATAATGAATCAAAACTTACATCATCATCATCATCGTCATCCTCAGCATCTGATTCATTCAATCCACTGGCTTTTCCAAGCAACTTTTTCAACTCCTTTCCAGATTTGCTCAAACCACCTCCCTCTTCTTCACCTTCCTCCTCGTCATCTTCATCCTGGGCCACACGAAGAAGGGACAAAAGTTATTATACAAGAGTCCACATCCATAGGTAGAGAAAGAGCGTTAATGCACAAAGTAGAAAATAAACCCGAAAATGCTTCCTCAATGCATAGTCCTACTGAATCTCTGTCCAAGTTACAAGTACTATTCACATATACAGTCTCATTAACGTATAAAGGTAGAGCTCCTCCTAAAAACAAAATGTTATACCCCAATTAACGGACCACAAACAAGTGCAATGGTCCATTATCAAGAGCATTCTTAGTATTCATAGAAAAGGAAATTTTATTGACTTCTACATGCATCGCAACAGAAGTACGTCTATTTACACTTCTAATCTGTGCTGGGCAACGCTCCCTACATCCTATAGGCAACAAAACCATGATCAAGGCCAGAAAAAAGATATAGACTATTTTTTGTATGGTCTGGACTTCATTGCTTTGTCAATATCTGATTCCCTTGATGGGGATAGTTAACTTTTTAACTTGCATGGCACATCATAAAAAACCAACATGAAAGTTGTTACATTGCACATTTGCAGCACCAGGAAAAAAATGCTATAATATTTTCTAATTCTCCAAGTAAGACGTTTCGTAGGATGTCAAAGTTCTTTAGTATGGTGAAAATTTGTAATCTCAAGAGAGTCCAGTCCCAGTTAGAGGTAACAAAAGTATGAACAAATTCAAACTCACTTGTGTGGTAGAGTAAAGCAAAAAATCCCCCCACCCCCACCCCTATATATATACTATATATATAAAAGAACGAACCCTTAGTGAAATGTCATAACCTTTTTTACCCTTAAAAAAAGATTTTATGTTGGAAAAAATTGTCATTTAATAAATTTTCTAAAATTTAGGGCTTTAAAAAAACTACTAATAATTATCGAGTTCGGATGCTTGTGTGATCATGTAGGATTTCACTGGGTATGTTGTTCTTGGGTACTTGTGTGATCACTAAGGCATGAATAGGAAAAGGAACAGGAAAAGGATATAAGTTTTAGACCTCTCATAAGTCATAAAACAATAAAATAAGAATTTTCAGTAGTTCGTAAACTATCAGACACAAATTAAATATTAATTGATTAACATGCATGAGATATACATACAACACACATATCCAAGTGCTAAGTACTTGTAAAGTTGAATGGACCTTCTTATCTTTTAATCAAGCACTACATATATTACACGTATGTTACTTAAAAAAAGTTTGTTCTCATTCATGTGAAGTAGACGCGTACACAGAATGCATGTACCACTAAAAGCATGAGTTACATTCATGAAATATTGATCAGGCACAAGTTATTTATATAATTTTTCAAAAAAATTATACGCATTGATAAAGGTACAGATGCAAAGTGCGTAACTAATACTAGTAGATACAATAAAAATATGCCACTGGCTTTTTGAATAAGCTAGTTATCCAATAAAGTTTATACCCCAAATACATGTTACATAATCCTGCTGGGTGCAGCATGATGTGGAGTCATTCACTAGCAGAATTTCAAAATTCCACAAATAACGAACCTGCTTTATCTCTGGAGGAGCAGGAATTTCAGGAGCCAAATCCTCATCCTCACGATCATTCCCAACAGCCTCATCATCATCCGTAAAAATCTCCTCATGCTCCCAGTCATCCCCTGGAAAGAAATGAGATCCCTTCAGCGGAAACAAAAGAAATCTGACAGCAGACGCTGATCAAATGGTGAAGAAACAACCTCATGCACTCAAGGAAAAAGAACAGCCTAAAGATGAACAAAGTCCCACTCTAGAGTGACAAAACAGCCATTATAGACATTTTTCTGTTAGAAGTCATTCAAGTTCTTAAAACCAGGAAAGGAGAAGAGATAATTGTGAACTGCGGTAATTCGCGGACATTAATTTACAAGAAAATGATGTAAACAGTTTCAAACAATGATTTCAAAGAGAAAAATTCCGGGAGAGCTCTATAATGCTAGCTGAGAGCTAGACAGAGAAGGATATTGAGGTTTCCAACCATTTAGAATGAAAACACAGGTCATAGATTACTAGATAATTACGTCAGTGGGTCGAATCAGTGAAGCATTCTAGGAAGAAGAAGGTCTTACCTTTTTCAATATCATCATCATCGAGGTCAAGATCGCCCCCTCTAGGACCCTCTTCATCATCATCAATGCCTCTTTTGTTGAGTCCCAACCTGTTTTTCCTAGCAGCCTCTTCTTCCTCATCTTCATCCCCATGGTCTGACGCATTGCCTTCGTCCTCATCACCAGAAGTTTTCTTACGCCCCCTTGTCCCACCAGATCCACTTTCTTTGTCATCAAATCTTTCTACTTCACCGAAGGCAGCAGGTCCATTGTTTGCTGCTTTCATCATCCATCTCTGGTACCCATCTGCAGTTTTTCTTCTGTTTTTCATTTTCTCTTCTGCTTCCTCCAGAGTAAGTTGCTTATATTGGGCTACTTTGCTGAAGTTATACCTAATGACCAAAAAAAAGAAAAGGAATAGATGCAAATCCAAGATCTAAAAGAATATTTATGATGTCAAAGCTACATAAACAACAAAAACTCAGATGCATACCAAGAACCAGCGGGAATAGCAAATAACTCTTCACCCTGCATCATCAGTAGATAATATTGTGCTGACTGTGCTCCCTCAAGATGACCATGGAACTGAAATTGACCAGTTTCATCCTCTAATAGCCATGGTTTATTCTTGTACTTCTCCTGCAATTTCATAGAAAATAAAGGTCATAAATGAACATATAAGACCCACCACTAAAGATCACAATTTGACAAGAACAGAACAACAGGCATCCATAGTAGCATACTTATGATCCAAGATGTTGAGCATGTGGTATTTCTATATTACATTTTCACAGTAAAGATGCTTTTTTGATAAATAGACTTTGAAACCTCCTAACTAATCTAATTATATTTCTCAGGCTTCTGCCTAAGAGGCTTCATGGAATAGTATGTATGATATCCCTTCAGCATCAAGCAGATTCTCAGACATGCATAAACAGACACACACACACAATTGATGCAACGCGGATGATACTACTAAATATTCCATACCCGCAAAGTATCTGTAACTTGACGTCCTTGCAAACCTTCTTTTTGTAAAGTCCATTTACTGTCATTCTTCTTTTTTGAAAATTTAGGTAAGCCTGAAGCAAATCTAGCAATGAAATGATTCTTGTCATTGCTGGAGCAAGCCCGAACATTATACTCCTGCACATAAACATAATTTTAATAGACAGTCTTATACCCAATTTGCACAATGGATAAAGCAAAAAATGCATCAGAGACAATATCTTTCATGAATTGACACACATTAAATGCTTTCGACAAGAAAATTTCAGTCAGCACTAGCTACCAAAAGTGTGGTCTCACCAAGCGTCTAATTGATATCATTAACACAATTAAGATGCTCACTTAAATATTTTGGAAAAAAAATAGAGCAAATCAAATCAATTCAGCAGCAGAAAGATAAGAACTTCAATTCAGCAGGCAGCAGCGAGCACATCCTAAACTTGAGATTGGTCTAACACACTTTACCTCTTTCATCTGCTAAATGCATCAGCCTTCACAAAGTTAATATCAGTCATGCTCATGAAATAACTGCCTTCATCAATAATTCCAATCAATAGAGCCAGAACAATTCTAAGTTAATTTATGATCCAATTACACAGAATTCTGCAGTGGTGAACGTTGAATATTTTGAAGAAGTACAAAAGGGTTAATTTGCTTCTCAAACACATGTTACAGATCAATAAATGTAACCTTTCTCTAGGCTATACAATACTGCCTATATTCCTCATCCTTCTATTATTCTATCCTCGTTCAGGTCTCAGATAATCTTAACAAACGTAAGAAGGAACTAGTTCACTCATTAAATGAGTATAAGATCAAGACATTTGTCGATGCCGGTGTGGCAAATAGTTGTGTTTAACAAATGAGAACATAATCAGGAAAACAAGGATAAAAAAGATAACCAAAAGAGAGAAGAAAAGGATGAATATAAGAAAACGTAGTGAAGAAAGTATAGGGTGGCAGAAACTCTTGATCTTGGAGGGAAAAACAGAGGAAACGATAATGTGCTTGGGTCAAACTAAGGTAATGGGAGGATAGTATACTGATGTAACCTACCTGTATGTGTCAAACATCTTCTACCAACCATAGCTTACTTTATTGTCTATAGAAAACAAAACGTGAATCTATTTTAATCAAAGGAGTCCTGCATAATAAAAAAGTGAAATCAACCTAGTTGGATCAAAACATCAACTTTAATAATCAATTCTCCAAATATTTACACATATGCATGCAACTCCACATTGTTGAGTGACAAAGTAATCTACTGTTCTGGCAGAGGCAGCCTAAAAGTTGGTCGCCTTTGCCATACAATTTTATTTATCACTTAGTAGTTAGCACAAGCAAAAGGCATACCCCATTGACTTTCTATATCCACAACGTTTTGAATCTCTCAACTAAAGCAAGAAACCACTAGCATCCCTTTACACTTTTACAGTCACTGCACTCTCAGATAAACACCATCACACTCAACCACACCGATATCTCTACATAAGCAAAACCTAGATTATGTCCACCTAGCCAATTGCCTTAAACAGAATGAAGGACATAATGCTTCAATGCCCGAAAAACCCAAAGGTAGCCACAAACTCAGGCAAACACTCAGAGAAACTACTAGCATCTATCAACTACGCTCCAATTCCAAAACTAGTTGGGATGGACAATATGAAGACGCTGCAGAAACCTATCTGCACCATGTCTTTTCTCCAAACAGAAAGAATATAACTCCAAGAGGAAGCCTATTCACAATTGAGACATTAACTCACCATGGTTAACAAAATTTTAAGTAATATACACACGTTACACTGTTGTGGCAGAAGCAGAATTTTCGCGAAGGAAATTCAAAATATACAAAAAGTAAACATACAAAGAAGCCCAGGTTATTCAACATCTACTATTTATCCATAAAAACAATAATTTTGACCGGAATAATTATTTCATGAACCCCCAGTGCGGTACCATAGCTCCGCTCATGGTTGTGCATACCCTTATTTATTTGTAACAAATATGGGGTATCTTTTTTCCTAAATCCATGACACATTCCACTCTATCTATGTAGACTCATTTCATTCCAATATTAGTAAGTAATACACAGATAAATTCACCTAGAGAAAATAGCCAAATGCCCCCCAACGTATTAACCAATTCTTACCTACACACCTGTACTTCACGGGGGTCCTATTACCCCCTCGGACTATTTTGTAGCGAAATTATTTGCTCCCTAAATGCTGAGGTGGCAAAGAAAGTGTATTTCACTTTCTCAAAGAGAGTGAGAGACAAAAAAAATTATTAAAACTTTAATTTTATAAGTATTCCCTTTTTCTTTTTTAATTTTCTGATTTTCTAAATTTATTTATACTACCTTTCTCTTATTTCGAAGGGGAGCCTTGGAGTAACTGGTAAAGTTGCTGCCATGTAACCAGGAGGTCACGGGTTCAAGCCTTGGAAACAGCCTCTGGCAAAAATGCAAGGTAAGGCTGCGTACAATAGACTCTTGTGGTCAGGCCCTTCCCCGAACCCCGCGCATAGCGGGAGCTTTAATGCACCGGGCCGCCCTTTTACCTTTCTCTTATTTATCTTTTTTATTTTACTTTGTTTCTCTTCTTTCTTCTTCTCTTCAACACTTTACAGGATTTAAGTTGCCGGAAAATAGCATGGATTCACATAACTATTCAGTTACCTCTAACACTACCTCATTTCTTTCTTTTTTCAAAAAATATCAACTTCATTTGTGAAAATTACAAGTAACATGGAATCAAATTAAAATAAACACTTTTTCATAGCTAAATGTTCACAAGTCCGAAGAACACAAAAGAAACAATATAGAGGAAACCCAGTTGAGAAAACAAAAGTAACAAAGTATCAAACTAAAATTTAGCACTTTTTACAATTAAATTTTCACTATTTCGACTACAAGAAGCAAAAACGGACAAAATTGAAGAGACCCATATTCAAAACAGATCCGAAAATTAAGCATTGTACAAATACATAAACATCAAATTCTTCAACTTAAACAACTCATGAAATTTCTCATTTCAGATTGTTGTAAGCAGAATCAATGTGCTCAAGACTTTAAAAATCCAAGAAAATTCCAAGAATTTCATCGATCAAATTTACATCCCTCATCCCAATATACTTCACGCTTTTCAGTTTTCCAAACTCCAGTGATATTCTCATCGGAGAAAACCCATTAAACGCCAAATTTGAATGTTCAAGATTGGCTAAGTTATCAATTTTTGTCGGAAAAATATGTTCAAATGCAGGTACATGTTCTACAGCTCCATTAATTTTTTGATTACCGATGAAATATCTTGGTGAAATTATTTTCACCCAGATTAAGAAACTGGAGTTTTCGAAGCATGTGAATATCCAATAATATGAGACCCACAAAGTAATTATGTGAAAGGTCCAAATGCTTTAGATTAAAACAATGGTATAGAAAAGTTAGAAATTATCGGGAAAGATAATTCACCCCAAGATTGAGAAAAAAAATTGAAATCACAAATAAAACTTGAAAATTCACTTAAATGAAAACCTTTGAAATGTCAAAGAAAAGAAGAAAGGGCTTAAAAAGAAAAGGAAAAAAAATTTGAAAGAGAAATATAATAAAGAAAAAGAGTAATAATTGTTTTATTAAAATATATATATATATATATTACGTGGCAGGCGCGTGTAGATCACTGCATAACATAAGTTTGGGTATGACTTTTTAAGGGGTATATATTTCACTTTTAAAATGTTTAGGGGTAATAGTACCCCCGAAGTATAGGTGTGTAGTTGAAAATTGGCTAATCATGGTGTCTGGGCCAACTTTCTCACACCTCGACTAATTACATGAGATATCTGTCACCTCCCACCCGCTAAGGATACGAGGCAACTCTGCTGGGATTTGTAGCTAAGACCTCACAGTCTCAACTTTTTTCATTGACCTTTAGCCCACGTCCTTGGGTGCAAATTCACCCAAATTTTAGTACTCATGGAAAGTTCAAAACAGAAAACCTACTCAAAACAAACATGTAGGTGTAAAGCCTCTATCTCTGAGTATGTTGTTATTGTTGTACTCAAAACAATCGCATAACCTTACTTACTTGTAGCAAACATAGCGTATCTTCTTCCTAAATCCTTGACACACTCTCCTCCCTCTTTATATGCAGGCTCATTTCATTCCAGTTTCCGATACTTGTTAGCATATTATACACAGAAATCTTCACCCAAATTTCAGTTCTCATAGCAAAATTAAGCACAGAAAACATACTCGAATCAATCTCGTAACTGGAGTTCCACACTCATAGCACTTATCACGCGTCTCAGCCATGTTTTTTCCACAAGACAAACAGAGAGTCAAGTGCTTACATGAGCTTCCATACAGATCCGACGAGGAACCGCACCTGCTACATGAAGGTTTCAGAATCAAATCTATCGACATTACTCTACCTGCAAATCCAAAAAAAAAACTAAAAATCATTCAGTTCATCAGAATTAGGGTTCCGCATAAGCGATTCGATTAAGGAATATTGACTAAATAATCGAAAATTCACCGTTAATTTTGAAGTTTTTTCAATTTGTTTTCTTCGTTTATGGATTTTTGATTTCTCGTTAAGGAATGTTCGTTAGATCGAAAGGGGGTTGAAGAGGAAATGAGAAATGAGTTGAATTGATTGAAGGGAAAACCGGGTATTTATAGATGGAACCACGCGAATCCGGAGTGATTTTTTGGTTATGGTATGATGAGCACCTCAAATTTGTGAAATTGCTATTTAGACCCCCATGGATTTTGGGGATTTTTTTTCCTTTTTTTCATTTGGTGTGCGTTACTCACATTGAAGTTTGATTAATCCAGATACATGTTGGGTAGGGAACAATCGAAGGCCGCTCCCTATCAAGGGTTCTTTTGTACCTAAGATTCGAAATTGTGAATTCAAGTTAATTTACATAAGTATTTTATCATAATATTCATATTAATTGATTTTTAATCTAAGTCTTGAGAAATGATTTGAGTAATAAGTAACTAATACTGGATATAAATTATGGAGATAAATATATATTTTTCTCTTGATATGCTAAAAGTAAAAAATAAAAAATAATCAAAGGACAAAATAATAGATAATATAAATTGCAAAAACAAAAACTACAGAAATTACTATTAGTATAAACGAATAACAAGACAACACAATGGTTCTACTAGCTCTGTGTCCTAATTCATATCCTTCACGACCTCTTATCTAAAATCAGAATAAACTAAAATTATGTCATATCTTATTTAATCTTTTCAATACTTTTTTAATTTAATTCTATGTTTTTTAAAATCATATCATAACCCACTTTTCACATCTCCACAATAAAATATTTAAATATCTCCTTTATTTTTTTTATATATTCAAACTATCTCAATCTCACTCGGCCCCAATCAAATTTCCTCATTTCAACACATACATCACATGCTTGTGAAAAGCGAGGAAAAAAATGAGGACTCCTCCTTTGAATGATGGTGACAACCACCATTGATCCTATCTACTACTTCTCAACTCGCAATCCTGACCGTCCAATTTAATAAATAATTCCTAAAAAATGTAAATAAATTCGGTACTCCATTTTCTCTCGTCATCTATAAATTCTCTTCTTAGCTTTCATCACCTTCACTTTCACTTCGACTCAGAACTACTCGAGCTCCAAAACGTCGTAGTTTTTCCCTCCTCCTCCATCGTCATGGTGCTGAAGTCGTTTGTTGAAGTTGAACCGGAATCTCACTTCCCTCTCGAGAACCTTCCGTACGGTGTATTCAAGCCTGAACCGGGTTCAATACCTCGACCGGGCGTCGCTATTGGAAACTACGTTTTGGACTTATCGGCTATTGCTTGCGCCAGTTTATTTGACGGTCCTTTACTCAGTAACTCCGATTGTTTCAATCAGGTCCGTTCGTGTTCTATTGTGCTCTCTTTGGTTCTACTTTTAGAAATTTTCCTATTGTTAAGTTTGTTTTAGGGTGGTTTCGTTGATTTTTGTGCTATATTTTGTCCTGTTGTTTGCACGGAAGTTTATAATTTTCCGACTGTTAAGTTCAGTTCTAGCTAATTTTCGTTGATTTTATGTGTTGCTTTTTGGTCCTGCATTGACAGTTAGTTCGTAGAAGGCGATTAATTTTATTTTGCATGTATTTACTGTGTTCGGAGTTATGGCACAGGTCTATTCGGTTTTCGTGTTCATTCAGTTCTGTTAATTTAATAAGTGTGATATTATGCTCTGTTTTGTTGTACGTTTAGAGTATTTCCTACTGTTTACTTCAGCTTTAAGGTGATCTTCTTTGATTTTTGTGGTCTAATTTGCCCTATTGTTTGGACGGAAGTGTATAATTCTCTGGCTGTTGAGTTCAGTTCTAGCTAATTTTAGTTGATTTATGAGCTCTTTTTTTTTATTACTTATTCTCAAGTGTCATGTCAGTCTTAGCTTTGTAGAAAGTGATATATATTTTGTTTTGCTTTTCTGTGGGTGTCAGTTCCGTTAGGTTCTCATTTTCATTCAGTTCTAAAGATTTAGTCAGTATCTATTGTGCTCTGTTTGGTTGTACATTTGACAATTTTCCTACTGTTACTTTATTTTTCTGCTCAGTGTTGCCTATTGTTTGGACGGAAGTGTATACTTTTCTGGCTATCAGGCTCATTTTAGCTAATTTTCGTTGATGTATCAGCTCTTTTTTTGTTATTTTCAAATGTTTGTCCCATCTTATTTTTGTAGAAAGTGATACATCTGGTTTTGATTTATTGTGACTTGTGAGTGTTGTACTCTGCAATGTGTAAGTATCCCTTACTTTTTCTCAAGTTATGTCTCCTAATGGGCCAAAAAAATGAAGGAAAAAAAATCTATTATATTGATGGCAATCCACTAATTGGATTTCATCAAATTAAATGTAAACCATTATTTCAAGTTGTAATAGGAAATTGCCTAACAATATAATTTTGATAAACCACCGAGCCTCGTGTAATTGACACACTGGGTGCTGTGGATATTCTCTGCTGATGACAAGGTTGAGAGACTGTGATAATCATAAGTAATTTATGGTATTCATTTGCAGCCTAACTTGAACAAGTTTGTTGGATTGGGACGACCTTCATGGAAGGAAGCTCGGGCGACATTGCAAAAGCTGTTATCAGGTATCCCCTGCATGCTTGGTTGGAGGTTAGATCATCAAATCATAAGAATAAACCCTCACACTCATTTGTTTCACGTAAGAAAACCTAGATTTGAACCAATAACTCAAACCACATTTTTTTCAGTTTCATTTTGGATTCATTTTCTATGTCACTTGGAAATATGTTATTAAAATCTAAAAGATGATAAATTTATTAAATTTAAAATTCTCCATCCAATCTATCCTGCAATTTCTGGTATTGGATTTCCTGTGGTCCATCTTTTTGGGGGCAACCTACCAGGTTTTGGAATCAGATCTTTGGGCGGGAAATTCATAAATTAATAAAATGAGGTACATAAGGAGGGTGACTTAATACCATAACCCTCCTCAAAAGACAAAATACTTAAAACCTAGTTTAATCCCATTGAGTTTGGTAGTGGAGGGGGTTTAATGAAAGTTGAAGCTGGATTGTTCTATTTTGTTCTTGTGCAGCCACAGAACCCACATTACGTGACAATGCTGATTTAAGACAGATAGCTCTTCTGCCTATGGTAAGACGTGTTCCCTTGGAATTTTCATGTGTGTTCGTGAACTCGTGTTGTCTTAATTCTCGTGTTGTGTGGGCCAATTCTTCAGAAAAAGGTGCAAATGCTTCTACCTGTTGCGATTGGAGACTACACAGACTTCTTTGCATCAATGCACCATGCCAAGAATTGTGGGACTCTTTTCCGTGGCCCTGAAAATCCTATCAACCCTAATTGGTATGCTGTCACCATAGCCACCTGTGAAAAGACAGGATATATTAGCTTTGACGATACATGCCAGCCCGTGCTGGGTGGGGATGGGGGGTTCAGAACTTACATATTTTCATGTTCATATACATATATGCTTGTTCGTGGACGCTGATCACCCTTTTCAGGTTCCATCTTCCTATTGCTTACCATGGGCGAGCATCGTCGATTGTCGTTTCTGGAACAGATATCATTAGACCCAGGTGATCTCAAAATTAGATTTTCTTGTCCTTTCTAGAAATCCTTATCAGTTTATTTGTGTGGGGAGGAGTGCTATGTTGTTTCTTAAGACATATTTGATGGGAATAGTGTTTGCATTAATCATTGAGGTGTTGGCGGATTTTTCGGCGGTAATCACTCCTTTGGTAGAAGGGTCCCAATGCGGTAGCACCTAAGTGAATCCACATGATTGATTGTTAACACGGCTTGCTCTGTGGCATTTCATGTTATTTCAAACTTCTAATTTTGCACCTGGTAGTGAAGCATTGCCATTGTTGTGCCAACACATGACATGGAGTGCTGCTTTTTTGCTAGATCAATTATGAAATTTGACACTTTGTTAAATTCCAAGTTTGCACTAATGGTGCATGTTATAGTCATATTGATAGCGTAAAAAGATTATGTGTGATCTGATTTATCCTACTATTTCATTCATTTCAAGTAACTTTTGGCATTTCTTTTCTTTTTAATTCTTCTTTAAATGTGTCTTCCAGAGGACAAGGTCATCCAACTGGTAATTCTGCGCCATATTTTGGACCTTCTAGAAAATTGGATTTTGAGTTGGAAATGGTAAGAATTTATGGCATGGAAGTGCTCTGTTTATTGCTGGTCCAACTTTCATCTTCCTTGCTGAGTTGCTTATTAGTTCCATTTTACACACTTTACTTGTTTTGCTTTAAGGCTGCCATAGTTGGGCCTGGTAATGAACTAGGAACAACGGTCAACGTCAATGAGGCTGCAAATCATATATTTGGACTTGTCTTGATGAATGATTGGAGTGGTATGCTCAAACCTATACTTGACTTTTTAAAGTTCTCGTGGAATGATTCTCTGCTGATAAGAGACTATTTTAAACAGCAAGAGATATCCAAGCATGGGAGTATGTGCCTCTTGGTCCTTTTCTTGGAAAGAGCTTTAGTAAGAATTCCAATTGATTTATTGCATGCATTTAACTGCTGCCGTCTTAAAATTGCCTTGGCATAATCTCTTTTTTCAAGTATTCTAGTAATATTGCCTTGAGATAATCTCTTCTTTTATTTTTGATCTTGCAGGCACAACCATATCTCCTTGGATTGTGACTTTAGATGCCTTAGAACCCTTTGCTTGTGAGGCCCCAAAGCAGGTAGCTTGACTTCTAGCTCTTAAATCCCTATGTTCATCGCCAGTGAAATTGATATTGAGCAGAACTTTTCTTTTATTTCAATTGCAGAACCCTTCTCCATTGACATATCTTGTAGAGAAGACATCAAGAAACTATGACATTTCCTTGGAGGTATCTTCTGCTCCATGCTTTCCATGATAGGATTTGATCTATCTAGCACTTAGTTGACAATGTTTTATTTTCAGGGGAAAGGTCAAAAAATGCCCCCAATGTTTGCGATTTTCTTAAATATACCCTATGTCGACCTATGGTGTCATAGACTTCCCCACAGCTAAAATCATATGCCCCTCACTAACAGACATAATTGGTTTGATTTGATTGACGCGGGGGAAGGCAAGTAGGGCTATATTGGATCTTTTCAACTGTTCGTGGGTATACTTGGACCATCACCCAAAAAAATTCCTACCAGGAAGTGGTGATGGAAGAAGAAGGGGTGGGGGTGGGTGGATGGCAATGGCAATTGCAATGACGGAGGGGTAGAGGGAGAAGGGGTAAATAGGTGTGAAATATATCTCCACCCTGTAAAGAAGGAATTTCTCCCACCTTATGTTGATTTACCAAGTAGAGGATGAAAGAACAAGAAACAATAGTATCTCCCTACCAGTGCTAATATCATTGTTTATTGTTGTACTTAATCAAATTTCATAGATCATCTGGGTAATGGTTGGACTTTCTTTGATCAAGGTTCTCATTAAGCCTTCTGGACAAGCTGATTCGTGTGTTGTGACAAGGAGCAACTTTAACCACTTGTAAGTATATTTTGCATTTGCCACTTACAATTTCACGGTTCTTAAGTTATCATTTTTTTCACCAGATTCATGATATCCAGTGCTGTTAAAGCCTTCGTCAAGATGCTGGCGTCAATTAGTTTGATGGTGAAGAATGAATATGATAGTTCATATAACAGCGCATTGAACTGTCTGCCCCTAATACTCCTCACTGTCCCTTGACCTTGCTGCCCCTCCTTTATTAGAAAAAAAGAAACAAGATAGAAAATACTGAATTCTTTCAAGAACATTTAGCAATTATCTTTTGAGGATTCTGGTTCTTCAAATGCTAAACAGTTCAGCGGTAATCAAGTGTAAAGGAGATTTTATCAAAAAATATTCATCAGAAAAAAACCCAAAGGAGATTTTACTTCATCAATTGTTATTTTTATTATACCATAGTAATGCTGAATGGCTTTCCCGTGATACAGATATTGGACAATTACTCAACAGCTAGCTCACCATACTATCAATGGCTGCAACCTAAGGCCTGGGGACCTGTTTGGAACTGGAACTATCAGTGGACCAGTAAGATTTACTATCAGCTGCATGATGCCTCTAGAGTTGCTCACTCTAATTCCTTGTCCTCTTGTTTTATTGGCTTATCAACATGCTGTTTTTACTGACGATATAATTCGTCCACTCATCTCTACTTCTAGGAACCAGAATCTTATGGATGTTTGCTTGAATTAACATGGAACGGACAAAAGCCTTTGTCTTTAGGTGGAACCACCCGTACATTCTTAGAAGATGGAGATGAAGTAACTTTCTGTGGTTATTGCCAGGTTTGTATCTGGATGTGCCTTTTTCTTTTCTTACCAGTTCCGCACTTAAACCTTGTTGGCCTTATTATTGTTATACACATTCATTATCAAGTGCTCTGGGAAGATAACATGTTAGAGATTTTCTATCCAGGGTCTAAATGAAACATTGATACTAGTTTTTCACCTAGTAGAGATTAAAGCAGAAAACTACCACATAAAGTGTCGGTTCTTTATTTGTGTATTTAATTTTTTTTTATTTGAAACAGCCTCCCTACCTTGTAGGGTAAGGTACACACTACCCTCTTCAGTACCCATTTGTGGGATTACACTGGGTATGTTGTTGTTAAAATGATTTTCAAAAATCTGCTTGGTGGAATTTGGTTTACTGTAATAGGATGATTACTTGCATTGTGTCATCATTCGTTGCTTTTGGGAAATTTGGTTGTCTAAGCTCTATTTCTCTGTAACCTATAATCTTTTCTCGTCTTTAGTATAAAATGCTTCTATTGAGTCGAGGGTCTTTCGGAAACAGCCGTTCTACCTTGGTAGGAGTAAGGTGTGCGTACACTTTACCCTCCCCAAACCCCACGTTCTGGGATTTCACTGGGTTGTTGTTGTTGTAGTATAAAATGCTATCTGAAAGAAGCTTGCAAAAGTTGTTGAACGATGAACATAACATGTACATCAAACAAATTTCTTGGTTAAAATATCCTATTGTTGCTTAACTGATTATCGATATGTCTGGTCACATTTCACATGAAAGAAATCAAAATTGACACCGTGACATTGCAAATCATTGGACCTTGTTTTTTGCATTCCTTCCCATATCAAAGCAGTGCATTTGTTGCTATCCTTAATATCTGATTTTCAGAAGATTGTTGGTCTGATACTAGTTGATTTTCGATGTATTATTAGGGCAATGGATACAAAGTTGGTTTCGGAAGATGCTCGGGGAAGATTGTCCCGTCTCCACAATGAATGTGAATGGCCACATTGTTCAGCCCATGAGCAATTTCGAATTGTATACAGCAATTCCAGGCTGCTTTGGTTACTGATCAAAATAAGTAGTAGAATCAGAAGAATTGAGCTACCGTCTTGGCTATTACTAGTGTAAGAGCGTTATGTATTATACATTATTTAACTGCAAACAAGAACCAATTTATGTTGAAATGTCGACCTTTTATAAAATGAAAATAGCCATTGTGATTTAAATGGGGAGACTATGGTATGCTGCTATAGATATGTTATTTGAAAATACATCAAAAAAACTTGGTTTATACACAGGCAGAAGATAGTTTTTCTTTTTTGGGATTTCCACTCTGTGTTTGATGTCCATATTGGGATTTCATAATTATGGCTTGAACTCAAGATTAGTTAAGGATTGCCACTCCACCGCATTTCGAAAAGCATTGTGCACATAGCAATGAAAGTTTGGAATTAACTACTGATGATATATGTTATGTACATATAGAATTATAAAGTTCAATTAATCATCTTGCAAAAGAGAGCTCTTTTGAGTCAAATTCTTAATTAATCACAATTAGTCTTAACGTGGTTATCAACTCGTGCATGCATATCGTCATACTTCACGTTTAGTTTAATATTCTGTATGCAATTTTAACTTTTGTGAAAGTAAAGAGATTGTTTTCGATAGACCTTCAACTCAAATAATACTGTGTGATGACCTGTAGTACTCTTAAAAGAGACCTGATGGGGAAAACATTATGTACATGGAGTATAGAACATGAACTCCTTTCATGTTTGACTTTTAAGTGATGCCATTATATAAATATTTTTAATACTGGGAATATATGAATAGAAGCTTAGATTTTTTTGGTTCGGTGGCCACTATTAATACACTCCCATTAAAATCGGATTTGTACGTCACAAGGCCCATTTGTGGGTGCGATGCTTTCAATCGGATTTTTTTAATTCTCAAGGATTCGAACTTGAGATCTCTGATTAAGGGTGAAGAATCTCAATCATTCTATCACAATCTATGTTGATAAAAGCCTAAGAAGTTGAATATTCTATGATGGCTCTCAAATTTATGGAATTTGTTCAACAATAAGTGGTCTCAATCTTAAAGATGTTTTATGATGCAAAGTAACCTGAAGTTTTTAATGGATTTATTTGGGTACATTTTAGTGTTCAAAATATGTAGATAAAGAATATAGTTGAGGTAGGCTTGACTCAAAAATTCTTTAGCAAGTAATATAAGATTTTGCTTTGCTTGCCTGCAAAGAGCTCAATATAGATATATAGTTGAAGACATATTAACACTTGGTGGGGCTTTTAAAGCTTCTACACCTTATTTTTTTATATTTTGAGAATAATAAAGAAATATATATATGTAAAAGTGATAGAATTAGGCTACCAACTTGATAGTTAACCTTCCAATATTTTCTTCAAACTTCAAACTTCATCTTGTCAAAATAATGATTTGATTATTTTACCCCTGCCTTATTATATGTCAACTACTATCATTTCTTAAAAGGTCTAAAATGCCCTTGCCTCTTTTCTATCTAATATTAGTTCAATATTATAATTTTTGATTTTTGGAATTAAGTTTATATTACTCCTATATTAATTTGCCAATGAAAGAAAATCGGAAAAACAAAAATAATTTGGATCGTGGAATTAAGGAAATAAATATTTATTAATAAATTTTATACATTAACAGCAAAGGAATCAATTTTAACCTTTTCTTTCCGCGCCTTGAAGACTCAATAACAATATTTGCCCCAATAAGCGATTAAATATATTGACTATATAAAATGTATTTATACTATCACTATATATAACTTAAATTGTAATAAAAATTGAAGCCTCAAAATATACTTTAACTTGATAAACATTAGCATGAAAAATAAAAAATATATTAATGAACAAAAAAAATTAATTGTCATGAGTTAATTTTAATAGAGCAATGCATTGAACCATCTTAATTAATTGTAATGCCTATATTAAAATTTCGGTTTCTTGTTTTGTTTAATTAAGGATGCCTCAAGGTTATAAATGTAATAACATTAATTGAATAGTTCATATGAACCATGCAATATTGCTTATATATTAAACTAAAGATATGGTAACGTTTCATTTTCTCTTCATTCCATCTTATAAATAAAAAAAATTATAAAATCTTTCTTTGATACAAAGTTTTATTTATTTATTTTTTTCATTTAACAACAACAACAACACAAAGATCATGGCTTTTTTCTTCATGAATAAAATTGTGAAGAAAAAAATGATGTTTGTGTTTTTTTTCTTTTCATTTTTTGTTCTTGAAACTTTGGGTATAGTGAGAGGAGTTTCTATAGTTGAATCAATTTCTTTGAGAGATGATATGATAAAAATGGCTGGTTATGGAGAAGAAAAGCTTTCCACTGTTTTTATTCATGGAAAAATTGTTTGTCATGATCATGATGATCATGGTTGTAACAATATTATCAAGGATGATAACTTTGAAGTTGATTCAAGACCTATCCAAGGTATGTTGCTCTTATTCGTCGTTAATTTGTCGCTAAAGAATTCTAAGAACACACTTTTTTGTTTGTTTGTTTTGGAGTTATTTGAGCTATATCTAAATTTTTTTGATAATCTGTCGTGCGCTAAATAATATTAACGATGGATTTTACTGTTTAGCTATCGAATTATTTTGTCTATCGAAAATAACCTTTCTATCCTCACAAGATAGGAGTAAGATTGCATACACACCATCCTCTTTCAGCCCTACTTATGAGATTTCACTGAATTTATTATTATTTTGTTGTTGTAGTTGTAGCTATTGAATTATTCCGTTGCTAATTTTTTTTTTATAGTTATGAACAAGTGTAAGAGATCGTTGTCTAATAATTAAAATAAACCTAAGTATGTCTTATAGCGTAGATCTTTAATTTTTAACAATTCGATATTTAGAAGTTAGAACCCATTGATCTGATTAATTAATTCAGATTTGTGCTACGTAAGGCTAATTAAAGGTTCTCTAACTATCAGGGTTTCTTCATTCCGTGGTTCGAACTCGGCAACATATTATATGTAAATGTTTGATGCCAAACTATATTTTTTTTTAATCAAAATCTGTTTGTACGCGGATTTTATTGTATTAGCTAGTTTATGTAGTTAAATTGCCAATGAATAATAAGATGAAATTAAACATCCTAAGATATAGGAAAGTTAATTTGTGTTGTTAAGACTAAGGTTAATTAATATAAACTCAGTTTAATGTTAAACCTGATCCTTAAATGGAAATTAGGATTCATTTAATTAAGAACCGTTTCTAATTCTTTTAAACAGTTACTATATGTGATAGATATTGCATTTATTGATTCAATGTATCAAAAAGAAAAGTTAAAGAAAACAGAAAAGAGAAAAAATATTTTTAATAACAAGTGGGGTTGAATATTAAATTTTGAAAAACTTATTGGACCTGTTTGCATATTAATAAAGATACGTTGATTCCATTAAAACACGCCACCAAATTTCTGTTCTACCAAAATGATAGTGTTATTGGAACCAAAAGCTGGTAAATTAACATAAAATAATAAGATTACTAAATTGTTTGCATTTTTTTAAAAAAATATGGGTCCAAAATTTAATATAGTAAAATCCGACTAATTTGGAATTGAGGTATAGTTGATTGATTGAAGTAATATTTACGCCCAAGTATCGAGTCACAATGCAACTTATATCGCAAAATTCAATAATTTTGACCTAAATCTTATATTTGTGTTTAAAAAAAGACAGTTCGGTACACAAAGTCCCTTTATGTGCGGTATTACTTTGCATTTCTGCAAGAGGTTGTTTCCACCGCTCAAACCCTTGACCTCATGATCACATGTCCACAACTTTACTAGTTATTTTCACATCTCGAACCCGTGATCACTGTCACAAGACAACAACTTTACCATTTACGTCAAGACTATCCTTCACTACTAATCTTACATGTGAACATATTTCAGGTGCATCAGTAGGTGTGTTCTGTGGATCACGTGGAAAAACAAGAAGATCATGGGCAAGAAACACTACAAATGAAGATGGAGATTTCCTTATTGATCTTCCTTCCCATCTTCATGCTATTCAAGACTTGGAAAAAACATGTCTTGTTAAAGTCTTCCATCTGCCAAGAAACACCATTTGTGAACATGCTTTTAGAGGAAAACACAAAGGGCTCGAGCTAATTTCTATCGGTGGAGGCATTCGTACTTACACGACACACAAGATTCATCTGACCCCTAAAGTTACACGAAGGTGTAGAAAGAAAGTTGTTGTCATGTGATTAGGAGACCAAAAATTCAGCATGTCCAATGACTCAAATCTGTTGGCGCTTTGATCAGTCACAAACATTGAGTTGTTGGATTAAGCTTGAAACATGACCTGCTAGTATTAGCCCACAATTTGTCGTTTGCTTTCTCCCACGACGAGTTTATGTGTGTGTGTGTGTGTGTGTGTGTGTGAGAGAGAGAGAGAGAGAGAGAAAGAGAGAGAGATGTAAATATAAATTTCTTGTATCAAATGATGTGTAACAGGCCCATGTATTTCCACTGAGAATATGAGTAGCCTTTCATAGTCATACCAGATGCACAAAATTTCAACATATTAAAGTAACAGCATAAATTGTATTTACTGCAGAATCAATAACTAAAATCTGGGGTGCGTAAATGTAGCAATCATTCACACAGATTAACAAAAACTAAAAGACGAGCTAGAAGAAGTTGAGGACGATGTAATCCTGGGATTCAACAACTTATCAGACAAAAAAACTATCCAGGAGAAATGTTCCAAAAGAAACCTTGTCTATTCCGATGACATGATATCTTCTCCTCGGGATAACTAATAAGTTACTTTATGAACTCTCCCGAGCTTTCTTCTCAGCTCCAGAAATGATATACTGAGCAACATCGGCACAACATTTAAGCTTGTCTGCCTCTTCATCAGGTATTTCAATCGAGAATTCTTGTTCAAAAGCCATGACAAGTTCCACTCTATCTAAGCTGTCTAGGCTCAAGTCCTTCTGGAAATCAGCACTCTCAGTAACCTATAAAAAGATTTAGGATTCAGTTGTAATATCTACTACTTGACTCATCTTTCGCCACCAATGTGTTAAATTGATATAGACCACCAGCAGAGGCAAATTGAGAATTTAAACTCCAAGTGGTTCAACCTTTAAGGTTCTTATCATTGAATCTATTACTCCCTCTGTTTCAATTTGTTTGTCTGGTTTTGACTTGGCACGGAGTTTTAAGAAAGTAGAGAATGTCTACATGCCATATGGAAAGTAGAAATAAAAGAGTTGCCAAAAAAGGAAAGATTCTTTTTTAAACGGACTAAAAGAAAAAGTAAGAATGTCTATATGCTATTTTTCTTGCAGTTTAGTAATCTTTACACACAAACTTATGCTCCACATCGAAACTAGGTTGAGATGATCGTGAACCCAGCAAAGTACGGATAAGAAAACTTGAAAAGAACTCAAATAATGAAAAATAGATGAATTGTACCTTGGTTGCATCAATCTTGTCAAATTTCTTCACCAGGTTAAGCACCTGTTCCTTTATCTGATCCTGATTGGTGGCACCAGAATTGCTACAGGTGCGTATTTGCAAATTGAGTATATTTAATGCACTCTGGCCTTTAGCTTGAGATAATACTACTTGCAATGGGACCCTAACCCGCACATACTTCAGAATAGATGATCTAAAGCTTTGCATTTTGAACCTACAATAAGTTGTCAACGAATTAGCATGTGCAAAAACAGTTTAAGGAGGTAGAAGATGCAAACGAAACAAGGTAAAGTAATGTAAAAGGACCTAAAGAAGAGGCATAAATGTACTTATAGCAAGATAAGGCATTTTCCCCCACATCATGTATTAGGAGATTCACCAAGATAAGTTGGTCAAGTGAATGGAGAATCTGCTAAATCTTAATAGCCATTACACATTGTATCCTTCAATTATAAGTGAAATAGTAGATGCTGTAATTTTATGACATGCAAAACTGTCAGCAAGTTCGCTTAACAGGTACGTACTTCATCGAATCAAATTTCTGAAGATGAGAAGCAACCTAATTAGCGCCCTTGATAAATGGCCAGTAACTTACATGTCGTACTCCAATTTATATTATAGCGAGCATGCTTATTTTCCACAGCCAATGCTCACATGTCTACTGTATTCTAATATTTAACTTGCCTATGCTCCACAAATATATGATCTATCATATGAGCAAAAGTCTTACTACTTTTTTCGAACTTGAATGCCTTAAGAGATTTTTCCTCTGCCATCAGCCCTGAAAATATAATTCTCTTACTTGCTCCAGGAAATGATGTCGTTCTTGCCTTCAGTGGTGAAAACAATGTGTACTATTATACGGGCTCACAGGAACCAGTAGCTTCTTTCACAGACCCTATATATGTATTAAGGATTCCACTAATTATCTATAAATAATTGACTGTGAACCTAGTTATTATTGTATATTTACTTGACGTTGTTGTAGGAACCCATAAAATTCAAATCATAGATCCGCCTTTGCTTGTGTTACACACGACAACGAATGATCCTAACCCCTTAATATTACCCATTAAACTAATTTCAAGCTTGCCTATGAATCAGATGAAAAATTCAGAACTACTGAAGCTTATTGCCTAAAAGAAAAGCAGCATAATACCAAGGAAAACAAGTGAAGGGTATCTATCAGATTATATATCAACAGCCAAACTCCGATTTTAAAAGGGTAACAAAATCGCCTAGTGATGCTTCCAAAATCCATATAAAAGAACCGACATCAAAATGACAACTTTCTATATTTAGAAACAATTTAACTTTAAATGATAAGCATACAAATGTCTATGAGTTGTTATATTGCATAAGTTTTAAAAGTGTTTCGTTCTTAAACTCCATGCACAGTCAAACACCGACACATAAAATGGCCAAATGGGAATGGAGGGAGCATCAAAAATCAAAGAACCAAATCCAAAATTTCATAACACCCATTAGCAGAAAAACTTAAAATGTTAACTTTATAACACCCATTATAGACCAAAGCACCAAACTCGATTTTTTTTTTTTTGAATAGCCCCACTAAATATTACTACTTTTTTTTTTAATCAAGGTTGGTTTTCATTGACCCACTAAAGATTAAAACTTGAAGTACTGATTCACACAAATGCCTATGAATTGTTTTGGAGCATAAAATTTTAATAGTCTTATCTTTCTTAAACTCCGTGCACACTCAAACTCCATCACATAAAAAGGGAACAAAGGAAGCATTAAAAATCAAAGAACCAAATCCAAAATAATAACTTTCATAACAACCATTGAAAAAAACTCAAAAATGTTAACTTTATAACACCCATTATACACCAAAGCAACAACAACAAAAACAACACCCATTGTAAACCCACAATTGGGGTTTGAGGAAGGTAAAGTATACCCAAATCTTATCTATCTTGGTGGGTAAAGAAACTATTTCTGATAGACCCCTCAGTTCAAGGAAAAACATATCAAACCACAAATACTATAGAAAACAAAACAAACCATTCCGAAGAAAAAACAAAATAAAAATGGAACAACAACTACAACACATTAGTGTGACAATCGAATTACAAGAGATACTAGATATTAACAGCAATCGAAGGACAAGAAACTATAGGCAAAATACTACGACTACTAGTATGAAAGGATAAACGAGACAATACTAAACCAAAGCACCAAACACGAAATTTTTATTTCAACAACACCCATTAAAGATTACAACTTGAAGTAATCATTAATCTTATTCTTTAACTTGTTAGGCAGAATGATAAACGATACATAGATAGATATGGAGACTACTAAGAAACAAAATAGCTGAGAAATAGCAAAAAACTTACCAATTTTACTTTTTCTTCTGAGAGTTTTGATTCTTTATGAACTGTTTGCTTAAGATTACTATCTGTTTGATATATTGCCTCAAAGAACTGAAATTTGAAGTGATGGATTTGGGCCTGGATAGTGAAAACATGGGTCTCGGGTATACAACTTGGGCCACATGGTACATAGTTGGGCTATCACCGAATATAGTTATATTTTTTCTTTTTTGTATATTAATATATAACATATGATTTATATAATCGATAATGACTCTAAGCATAATTATAATTTCGAAGGATATTATATCAAAATTGTGCGATCATAAACTTTAATATATATTATGTTATTTGTGTATAGAAATTAAATTCCTATTCGAATTATAACCGTAATTAAACAACTTTTTTTTTTCAAGTAACGACACCGATACGAAATACCCGCCGAAAAGTGATATCAACACTAATAAATAATTCTAAAATTAGTTGCCATTTTGCTATCTTTGCTTCTTTGTCTCTTAGCTATGAAGATGCGGCTATGGGCGGAGTTAGGGTATCCCAAGTAGTTCTTCTTAACTTTTTCTTTTGTCAAAATGTTTATATTTTATATATACAAAAATAATAATATATTCATGTGAAATCTTCTGAAAATAGATAAAATGTATACACATATTTTATTTTTATTTTGTGGAGTAAAGAAGTTAATTTTTATAAATCCTCGATTCAAAAAGCAAAGTTATTAGCAAGTATTGCAAGAAGAAAAAAAATTACAAAAAAGAATTTGGCTTCGTTATGCCGTAAATCAATAAAAAATATATTTTGATACGGAGCATAATAAAGCAACAAATAACAAAAAAATATTGAAAAAAATGAAACTATGTGATTGTTGAATAATACTAATAATAAATATAAAATGATATGAAGATATAAAAGGTGTTGAATCTCTTGACCTCTTCGTGTATTTACTGTGTTATATTTTGAATTTTCTTAGTGATAATCTTAGCTTTGCCGCTGAGATTATCCAATATTTTTTATCAAAGATGAAGTCATCTGAAGTTTATGAATTTTGAACTATGCCAAACTTATAACTCATTTTAATTACTAGATTCATAATTAAATATCTATACACATTTGATAAATTATTAATACAATACAAACTCTAAGCAAAAGCAATTGAGTTTATCCGAACCCACAAGTAATACTCTACCTCCGACCTATTTGTTACAATTTTAATTTTTTGAGTGTAACATTTTATTGTTGTTTTAAATTTCTGTCGATAATAAATTTCGAGTCAAGAAAATAATAATTAAAATAAAAAGATATTGTAATAATCGTAATATTTAATTTAAAATATAATGATTGTTATAACCTCTATCATATTCCTCTAATTCTTTCAGTAATAATATAATTTGAATTAAGAGTTTGAATAGCTTGGTCTTGAATCTCCTATTGAATTTGACTGAATTTGGTTACCAAGAATGATAAATTTAAACTCCATGCTACAAACAATGATCTTGAGCTCAAACGCTCTTTAAATCTTGATTTACACAGAGAAAATTAGTGATTTTTGATTTATGAGCTCTCTTTTGCATTTTGTTATCATTTTTGGTCCCCTTTATAAGTTGTGAGAACCTCATTTATAGTTATAAGGATTGATGTAGTACGTTGTATGATTTGTTCGGACGATTTAAATTGCTAAATCACATTCATCTAGTGACAAGCTCCAGTTTAGTTGGCCAAATCATGTCATCTACACACTTGACATAATTTCATTTTCTCATTTATTTGGCAAAGATTGCCATATTATTTGATACATGACATGATTTTATTAGGATTTTTTTTTAAAAAAAATATTTTACTTGAATTGTCATATCATTTGACACCTGACATTAGTCTGAACATTAAGATGGACAAATAACTATGTGGATCTTGCGATAATAAAATGGAATCATCATGTATAGTCCAGGTTAATTAATGGATTAACTCAATAAAATTAAATTTTAGATATAATTAATCAATTCAATTATATTATACCAATTATACTATACCGCTTATTTATTCGAACTAATATATCTTAAATTTAATTTAGTCTATATTTCTTGTAAATTTAAATTCAAAAACACTAGATATATGATTTAATGTTGTAAAATGATCTAATCAAAGCTGCTAGCAAATTTAGACACAAAGTGTGTTGTGTAGGTGGAAGGAAAATGAGGTTAAGGTAAACACATCTGTATACCAAAGTCTGAATAAGACACTAAATTTACCACACGTTTCATACAATTTGTAATCTTCTCTATTTTGGAAAAAATTGCCAAATTTCATTACATAAGATTATATTAAGTGACAAAAATAAATAAGAGAGGAAAAAAAAGGATCTAAATCTCTTTTCACATACCAAAGGGATTTTTTTTATACATAATAAATAAGTTTTTACCAGACCCACGTTGTGGAATTTCACTGGATAGTTATATAATAAATAAGTTTTTACCATAAATAAAAGATAATAGATCAAAATTATTGAGATTTGTCAAATCTATAAGTGAAGATGTATCTCTTTCCACGTATCATCTTTTTAATTCGAGATTTCGATTTCGAACATTCAGAGATGAAATCGTCTATAGTAGAAAAAACTTAATTACTAAAATTGAACTTTCTAACGTGAATTCAAATTAATTGAGCCTCAAACACCAAATAAGAAATTAAAAAGAACAAAAAAAAGACTACTTTCTCCTCATGAAAAAAAAGAAGAGAAATTTTCATAAATACCAATAGTTTGATGCATAATTATCAAACATAACAATACTTTGTATAATTATCAAACGTAATAATAGTTTCTAAAATTTATATTAACGATAGAACAATTCGCATTGTATAGGGATATAACAATTCATTTTTAAAATTCATTGTGTATCAGTGATACAATAATTCATTCTGTATTAGTGATACAAAATTATCACCAATGACACATCAATTCACTCTATATCCTCTATATCATTAATATAAAACAAATAGATATGTCACTAATACAAAACGAATTTGTAAAAACTCTCGATATGTTTGATAAATATAGTGTATAAGTTTGGTTCGAAAAGAAAATTACTCCAAAATTTAAGACGGTGGGTGATTAAAATAAAGCCCCTTTATAACTAACATTTCACGCTAAACAAACCAACAAATTTTCCCAAATGGACACACAATGGAGAGACAAAAAACTGTATCCAGCCTTAGGCATTTTCACAATTCTGTTTCTTTTGTACTTGAACTTCAATGACAACCTTAATTTCTCCTTCCCACAAATCTTTATAAGACAACCCCAAATGGGTTTTGTTGGAGTTAATCAAACTAGATTTTTCATCAAGAATGAAAACAAAAAGACTCAAGCTTTAACATTTGAAGAATTGTACATTAATGGGTGGAATTCTTATTGGTTAATGGAGGAAAGTATTTGGGTATCTTCAAGATTTAGGGTTTCTCAGATGTTGAAAAGAGGAGCTGAAATGGGCTTGAGTGTTTGTAGGACTTGGGCTTTTAGTGATGGTGGTGGACCTAATGATCTTCAGCTACTTCCTGGAGTTTTCAATGAAAGAGTCTTTAAGGTGGTATTTTAATTTACTTTCTATTTCAAGATTGCTAATTTTTTCTATTATTTGGGGTTTTGTTTGATTTTTTGTAGCATTGTTGAGCTGAGGTTCTATCGAAAACAACCTCTCTGCCTCCGAGGTAGGGGTAAGGCGTCCGTGTACTTTATTATACTGAGTATGCTGTCGTTTTTTGTAGCACTTGTTAGGATTATTGAAGTACTTATAGACTTTGTGTTGCTCGGACTCTTCAAAAATGGTGTTTGAACTCGTGTTGGATACTCCAAAATGTACTTATTTTTAGAGGATCCGACACACACCCATCAACAATTTCAAAGAGTCTGAGCAACATAACTTGCTCTGTTTCAATTTAATTGTCTGGTTTTGACTTGACACAGGATTTAAGAAAGTAAAGAAAGAGTTTTGAATTTTGTCTTAGACTAAAGATATATAGAAGGTACTAAAATATTCTTTAATCTTTCGGTCTTAAACATAACAGGTGGAAAGTTAGAATTAAAGAGTTGCCGAAAAAAAGGAAAGAAGCATTCTTTTTTAAATGGACTAAAAAGGAAAGTAAGACAAACAAATTGAAACAGAGGGAGTAGAAACTTATTGAACACTTTGAGAAGTTGTTTCTTTTCAAAAAAATTGAGAATCACTTGCAAGTTTCTAATTTCACTCTGGTTTCACTTTGTTATAGTGTTTTAGGGTGGGATGTTGATTTGTTTTTCTTGAAATAGAGATGATTTTATTTGTTAAAAGAAGTTTAGTGAAAATAAAAGGTAAAGTTTGAATCTTTGTATAAGTTAGGCATATTTAACTTATATATTATGCTCTACAGTTGGTACAACAACAACAACCCAGTGAAATCCCACATCGTGGGGTCTGGGGAGGGTAAAGTGTAAGCAGACCTGACTCCTACCAATGTAGGACGACTGTTTCCGAAAGATCCTCGGCTCAATAGAAGCATAGAAAAAAAGGTCAGACAAGAATATTAAAAGTAGGAAAATAGATAACGGAAGCGTTCCAAACAATAGTATAATCAAAGCACCAAAAAAAACAGTAGATATCGTTAGATAATAACATAAATACCATAAATAACATAAGATGCTCTACAGTTGGTAGTATAACTTAATTTGTATGATAAGTGAATAATCAACTAGTAACCAAGGTTGTGGCTTGGTGGCCAATGAAGTGGGATGAAAATCACGGGAGAGCAGAGAATTTGCAAAAATGTTAGGTGAATTTTTCCGTCTACCAAAACCGTGGTGGACTGAATAACTCGCTACCAGTTTCAAGGTACCCATAGAATAGTCGAGGTGCATACAAGCTGCCCCGAACACAACCATAAAACAAGAATAATCCACCAACTTATATGTACCAACTTCTATTTGGTGAGGGGTTGGGGCTGGTGGAGTAATAGGTTTGGAACTTTGAATATTCAGTTAAAAATCTAAAAGCTAGCAAGGCTTCATTACGGATAGACTTGCTTTAGGTCATATCGTTGGCATATTATGAAATTGTAATCTAAACAGAAAAGGCTAATTGGTGCAAAAGTACTTTGAAAGGACTAAATTTTTTGGTGTTTAACATATGAACATCAGCTAACAATTACTAGAATCACTTCTGATAGTTTAAATTTGCTACATCTAGCAATACAAATGGCTAGCATATCGTATCCTGCAATACAAAATTTACTAGGATATCAGCATTCGTGAGTACTGAGTACTTACTGCTATACTGCAGATCCAAGCAATTTAGTTTTTTCTGGGTAGTGGATTGTGCCTGATGGCTGAAGATACAAATTTTATTAAGTATTTGTTCAAAATTCATTATATTCAATCCTTATTATATAATTGATCTAACCCCATAAGAACTCTGCAGAAAGTAGCAACAGACTAGTAGACCACCAGTAGAGAAAAACAGATATTAAAGTGAGCATATGCATTTCCTATCGATTATCTTGCCGATGTATCTGTAAGCATATGTTCACACAAGTCTGTTCATCTTACTAGACTATTACAAATTATTGTTCAGGGCCTTTCTTCGTAATGCAACTTTATGCCACGTGGTATTTATAAAATTCCACCTTTTTTTCCGCATTTTGATATAATCTTATCATCCTATCAATTTCAGGGATTGGATTTTGTCATTGTTGAGGCAAGGAAGCATAACATTCGGTTAATCCTCAGTCTTGTAAACAATTTAAAAGCTTATGGTGGCACTGCTCAATATATGAGGTGGGCACAAGAAGCAGGTACCAACACGTCTTCATCAAGAGATGCATTCTTTACCAATCCAACAGTCAAAGCATACTACAAGTCTTTTGTCAAGGTATGTTCAAATTAACCAAAATTATGACATTTGACAATGTTAATTAGATACACTTTGAAGAAGCTTTTCCCGTTAAGAAATTTCTTTCTATTTACGTTCATGCGATGAACTATAAGCACATTATAAATTTTTTTCCTCGTTGCACATGACAGGCTATTGTGACAAGAAAAAACTCTATAAGTGGAGTTAAATATTCAGAAGAACCAGCCATATTTGCGTGGGAACTCATAAATGAGCCTCGTTGTGAATCCAGTTCATCAGCTGCTGCTCTCCAGGTTAGTTTTTCGAATTATACTGCTTTGCTAGTGAGATTTGGCCTCTGAATGACACTAGAAGAATGGCGATTTTGAAGCAAGGAAAATAAAGCATCTGGCAGAGATTACTTCTGACTTTGTTTGTGCAATTAGTTTACATATCAGTAGTTCTGGGATAGTACATAAAGCAGTTTTACTCATCACTTTGCATCTATGGTCAAACCTCTCTATAATCGCGTTGTTTGTCCGGACATATTTTTTGGCTATTATAACGAAATGTTGTTATAAAGAACATATAACATAACATAAAAAAAATCGAATCTAAAGAAAACTTGGCCGTAATAGTGAAATGTTGTTGAAGAGAGGTCTGATTGTAGTACCTTCTTTCTTTAGCTTCAATGGTAATTTCGTGAACAGGCGTGGATAGCAGAGATGGCTGAATTTGTCAAAAGTTTGGATAAGAAGCATCTTGTGACTGTTGGACTCGAGGGCTTTTATGGTGTGGAAAAAACTGGAAACATTGGATTGAACCCAGGGAAATGGGCTTCATCACTTGGAGTGGATTTCATTGAGAACTCGGCTAATGAAAACATCGATTTTACTTCTGTTCATGCTTACCCCCACAGTTGGTTAGTCAAGCAGAGTAAATTTATTCCAAATCAGATACATTTTTTTATTAGCATATGTAGAAGTTTAAGCTCAATGTGTTCATCACTGCCTTTCTCGATTCTGTTAAAAGATGTTTTCTTGCAGGATTAAAGGTATAAATTCAGACACGAGAGTAGATTTTCTATCTCGTTGGGTTGACTCTCACATTAGTGAAGCTGAAAAGATCCTTAAGAAGCCCGTTCTTTTCACAGAAGTTGGTTTTCCTTCTAGTATACAGAAGAATGGATTACACGACATGAATATTTTTCTGAAGATAGTTTATGACAAGATTTACGAGTCAGCAAAGAAGAGGAAAGCTGGTGCAGGAGCCTTAGTTTGGCAGCTATTGGTGGAAGGGATGGAACGATATGGTGACCAGTTCTCGTTTATTGCCTGGAAGCATCCCTCTACCTATAAATTGATGGTAGAACAATCCTGCAGACTAAATATATCTACTCAAGGCCTCTCACACAAAAAACTCAATCACAAGAATCCTTGTTTGGCTAATGCATCTTAAATATGAATGTTTTTTTACTCATTCATCTTCCTCAAGGAGACGGACATGATTGTAATGATTTGATGTTCTGATGTAGCTCGAGGGTATGTAAGAAGCGTTAGCTGGATGAGTGCAAGAACCAGATTTTCCCCTTATTATAGGTGTGAATTCAAAATTCTGTTGGTGTATATTTATAATCTGAGTTGTACATATATACTACAATAGCAATAGCAATGTGAGTGGTTTGTTCATTTTCAATGAAATAATCAGATATTGACCAGAATCTTGTGGTTTGTTTTCTTGGTTTAGCAGTATTATTAAAAACTACTCCAGTGGAAAATAATTATGCATCAATCCCATATTGAAAAGATGCAAAGTTAATAGAGAGGTGAAAGCAAATCCAAGAGAGATATCGACTGGTTGGCCTCATTTCATTTGCATGGTTTCTATGGCTGCAGTTCATAAAGTGCAAGCTAAGACAATATGAGAGAGAGACAATAAAAAGGAAGTACGAATAGACAACTTTCACGCCTAGCTAAGCTTATAAAACATCCATGATACATTTGCTACTCACAACAAACTGCATAGGCTTGGGTTAGTAATCCATAGGCTTGGGTTAGTAATCCATCCCAACCAACGTAAAGGACAGCCCGGTGCATTAAGACGTGCAGATCAATGTTTGTGCACAACCCAATGTACACTCTTTATATATGAAAACCTACTAGACAAAATTTGCACTGCCATTGTCATGGAGATCACCCAATTGGAAGATGACAAGTGTACAACTAAAACATAAGCATTATAGCTAACAATCTGATATAACATATATATGACCTATGGGGAAAAATGGTTGTGTAAAAACAACTTTTGTGCAAATAAGGTTACAAAATTTCACTTGGATAGAAGGTTATATAAACTTTCTGTCAATCATTTCTTGATATCCATAGAACTCAGACCTTCTTCAGTTTTGAACTTTAAAATAGCCTTCTCAAATGTGTCTCTAACGTTCTCGCAGATAAGCATTAGATCCTGGGATGAATCATTCAATACCTTCCTCGCTGGATCTCCTACAATAGAAGCCAGATATACCAAAACTCAAATAGAGGTCCACAACATTTCACAGAAATAGAAGTGTATAAACATATGGAAGCATTAAGAAGACAATTGCGAATTGCTATTTCCAGACAGTCGTATCAGTACATAGGTTATGCATGCTGTAGCAATCTCTAACAAAACAATTTACTACATGGACCAGATCAAATAAAGCTGGAAGCAAAAGGGGAATACTTAATGGGAAGGGCACAATATTCCTCCAACATAACCAACTGGTCCTGACAAGAATCAATAATGCTCGGACTCTCCAAAATATTGCCGCGCCCATGTCAAATCCTCCAAAAATGCATAACTTTTGGAGGATCCGAGACACACCCAACATAGACAAGAATATCCCGAAACAGTCACCCTCTAGTGGAATGGGCTTTTAGGATTGTTCTGAAGGTTCTAGAAAGGTAAAAGGAGCTCCAATTTCCTAAAGGTCCAACTTTTCAAGGAATGTTTGGTCAGTTATGTTCATTGGAACAAAAAAGAAACAGAAAATAAGGTATCTTCTTTACTGAAAAATCTGAATAATAAATAAATAAGAGGACTACAATGTTCGTGTCATACTAGTTGGGAAAAAAATATAGATAGAGGAGGGATCTCACAAGTAGGCATCAAGTATCAATCATGTTACATCCGTATGGAAACAGGATGCCAGTTTGAACATTAGATAAGAATAAGTTTACAAAAGAACAGAAAATCTGCTCCACGAATCACCCCTACATTGCTATTGCAAAAGATCATTTATAAGTTAGAGAAATCGTTGATAAAGATAAGTTGGTGAAAGTTTTTAGCTTTACCAGTAGTCTGAACTCTTATGTTCACTCGAGCATCGGAGGGATGTGGAATGCTGTATCCACAAAATGTTACTCTTGGACTGCAAGAAAGTGGATACAGAGTTAATCATAATCCTAAGATTGTTGCACAAGACACTGTTTAATAAAGCAGTCACTGAAAGTACTAGCAGTGATTACTGCATAATGAGATAAAGAAAGGAAGAAGTGAACTACTAACTCTTGATTTAGAGTGAATCTGACAGCATTTGCCAACGTATGGTCCTCATCTGTAAACGAGAACGTTGCTTTAGATTGATCTTCAAGTGAACCATGTTCCATTGACTGTTAACAGAAATGAGGTCATTTGAAAATAGTTAACAAATCTTCCGAACTCCATATATTGAATAAGAAAACAGTCAAATCAGGAAGGACCTTAACAATATGGTCCAATGTTTTAAACGACCAAAGGATAAACAACTATAAATGTTCAACTAGTCAAAGGCTATATTGCTCGGACTTCCCAAAAACTGTTGTCTCACACGTGTCGGATCCTTGAAAAATGCACTACGTTTGGAGGATGCGGGACACACCAGACAACATTTTTGAAAAGTCTGAGCAAAACAAGTCAGAGACACTGCTTCTCTAAAAAGTATTCCAAATCTTGAAATTCAAGGAGCATTAACTTTATCACACACTCCAAAAATAAAAAGGAGCATTCTTTTTATATTAGAAGACTACTGAAGCACCTTAGGTATATAAAATAGTGAAATTAAAAGCTGAATTTCATCATGATCAACGCTAAGGCTAATCCAACATTGTGTAACATTGGACTCAACAACTAGTCCAGAATTTATCCGAGCCATACAACATTGTCGAGATGTTTTATCCCAGAGGAAACAAGTCAACAAAGTCAACAGTATTACAAAGAAGGTGCTCTTATTGGTGGAGCTTTGGACTCAACAACTAGTTTGTAGTATATTCGAGTCATACAACATTGCCGAGATGTTTTATCCCGCAGGAAACAAGTCAACAGTATCACACGGAATGTGTTCTTATTGTGGAGCATTGGACTCAACAGCTAGTCCAAAGTTTATTCGAGTCATACAACATTGTCGAGATGTTTTTTCTCGGAGTATTACAAGGAAGCTACTCTTATTGGTGAAGTTTTGGACTCAATAACTAGTTCATATTTTATTGGAGTCTTACAACATTTTGGATTTTTATCCTGGAAGGAATAAATCAACAGTATTAGTGTTGAACTAGTGAACATTCTAGCAAAAGATATCAGCAATTCAGCCCGAATAAAAAGCGGCAATCCGGTGCACTAAAGCTTCTGCTACGTGCAGCGTACGGAGAAAAGTCCGAACACAAAGATCTATTATATGCGGCCAGCAACTTTAACAGTTACACCAACCTCCCTTCAAGAAATCAAGAAAAACACTACAAGTTCATATACCTTGAGCTTCAAGACGGCGATGGCGCAGAGCAGCAGCTATAGGCCTCCACGTGTGGGCTTTGGGGCATTTTATATTGGCAATTTACAGAACTTAATGCCATTTGGGCTCCTGGAGTGGGCTTTGGGCCATTTTATATTGGGCTTCTACAGAAGTTAATGACAATAGGGCTCCTAATTGAGCTTTGGGGCATTTTGTTTTGAATAATTAGCGAAAATAGTCACTCACCCAATCACTTAAATAAAAATAATCGATAAATAAACCGTGAATTCAATCGATTATTTACATAAAGGTCCCTTTGTATTGGGCTACAAGTGAAAGCACGGTTAACGCCGAAGGGATTAAGAATCCATTTGGATTGGCTTACAGTAAATAATTGATAAGTTTTAAGTTATGAAATGTATTTTTTTGTGCTCAAATTGATTTTATTATTTAATACGAGGGATAAAGGATAACTAATTTTAAAATTAATTTTATTCATGTTTACTTGGGATTAGTTATCTCAAAATTATAGTGTTATTTTCATCCCTAATTGAAGGCGGGATAACAATCCTAAGATAACTATTTAAGAGATAATTAATTTCGAGATATATTGTTCTCCAACCAAACAAGCTTTTTAGGATAAAATAATACTCTATCAAACTAAAAGTGTTTATAAGAAGCTTTGAAATTTACTTAACACATAGATAAGCTTAAAAATTATTAATAAGTCAATTTAATCAACTTATAAGCTCAAAACTCAATGAATTCTTTGACCAGAAACGACAAAACAACAACTATCATAAAAATGAATACCTAATAAATATTATTAATATTAATAAACTTTAAATAATATTAATTAATAATTTAAATTTCTACTCCACGAATAAATTATATACATTTATATGATCGTAAATCACCTTATTTTTTCCCCTCGAAAATCTAATGTAAGTGGAAGAGACAATCCACACATGCATAGAAACACGTGTACAGACATAGGAGAGCCATACATGAGTGTATAGAAACAAGTGTAGCATGAATTAGCAGGAAATATATATATATATATATATATATATTTATTTTTTTAAAAGATTTTTGTATTTCATAAAAAAAGGGGGGGTTCACCCATTATTTACAGTTCACTACTATTTTTATTTCTATTACATGCCAAGTACGTGGCTCCTTCATGTCCTCAGCACAAATGCCCAATCTAGTAGCACTGTATCTCATCTTCCTATCGTGTGTCTCTAGGTCTTCTTCCTTGTTCGTTTCCATTGTTTGTGAAAATGATGAAGAGGCCCAATTGATGATGGTTCCCTTCTGATTTGCTTCCGATTTGCCCAGCAAGTGTGTTTGTTGCCTTGTTTTTCATGTAAAAGATGTTCTTCTTCTTGTCGTCTCTGTTTCTCTTGTTTGTGAAGATGATGAAGAGGCCAAATTGATGATGGTTCCCTTCTAATTTTCTCCTGATCTAACTGTATTATGAGTTTTTTAGCCCTGCATGTGTGTTTTCTTCCTTGATTTTCATACGGTCCTTCTCCTTGACGAATTTCGTTTTTCTTTCTTTCAGTTGATTCTCTTTTATTGTGGTGTGAAGATGATGAAAGGACCAAATGATCTTTCTGATTCTCTTCTGTTGTAGTTTGTTTGTCGTCTAGAATCTGATTTGTTGTTGTTTAGGGGGATTTTTACCATGATGCTTGTGTTGTTTAGTCCTTTTGTGTAGCCCTGCAAAATGAACAAACAGTTATATAAGAAACCAACTTCATTTTTCTCCTCTTTTATTTGAAATTCTCTGTGTGTCCCTTTTTCTTTTTCCCCAACTCCTTCAGTGTTTCTTAATTCTTAAATAAGGGATTTGACTTTTATCACTGTTTAGGATTCTTCTCATGTGCACATCCAAATCCTTAAACAAGTAACACTGCATTGGTCCTTCATCTAAAGCATAATTGGCTAAAGCATCAGCCAATTTATTTGCTTCTCTTAGGGTATGCTTGAAAATGACATCTAAATTTCTCTTGTATTCCTCCACTTCTTCTATCCAGTCTGCTATATTCCATGGAGGTTTCCAATCTCCAGTTATAATTTTTTGGATAGTTTGGGAGTCTGTCTGAAAAATGATGTTGTTAAGCCCCTGCTGCTTACAGTATTTCAAGGCTTCCAGTAGAGCCACAATTTCTGCTTCTATATTGGTGGCATAACCAATTTCCTCGGCTTGAGCATATATTAAATTCCCTTGTGCATTTCTCACACAAAAACCATAGGCACTCCTCCCTGGGTTACCTCTAGAAGCTCCATCAGTGTTGCAAGCACACCAACCGTGTGGAGGGATATTCCATCTAACTTGCGTTACTTTCATTCTTGCTTTGCCTTCCTCCAGTAAATGCACCAAATTTTTCCACCCAGTAGGAATAGTTCTAATTGAGGGGTTTCTGTATAGAACTAGTCTTTGGATATAGATTAGGACTAGATAAATTATTGAGCTATTAACCTTCCTATGCCCATGTTTGATACCATTTCTTCTCTTCCACAATTCCCACAAAATAATTGATGGCACTGCAGCATATATCTGCTTCAATCTGCTAGTTACTGGTGCATTCCACCATTTCACAATTAATTGTTGTAGCTGTACTCCTTCCATGCTTATTCCTGCAGCCTTGCAAAAATAAGACCAAGTTCTTTTAGCAGTATCTGATGTTAGGAATAAATGGTGCATCGTCTCCTCTCTAGGATTTATACAACACCAACACTTAGACACCAAATTAAAGTTCATCTTTTTTAGGACATCATCAGAAGGAATTTTGTAATTCCAGCATCTCCACATAAAAAAAGAAATTTTAAAAGGCAGCCCCTTAATCCACATGAAACTGTATTTGCTCATTTGTGGTCCCCTTAACCTAATAAACTCCCAGGTTGATTTAATAGTAAAACCTCCACTTGTGTCTAGTATCCACCAAGGTCTATCACAATCTCTTTCTTCCCTGGGGGTGGTTATATTGTCAATGATGTGATCAACAATGTCTTCAGTGAGTACTTCCATCAGTTTTCTTCTATTCCATTCCCCTGTTCAGTCATTTCTTTGACATTTTGAATTCTTGTATCATAGGGTATTCCCTGGATTTACATAGTATAGAGCTCCCAATCCAGTCCAGTTATCAAATCAAAAAAGTGAATTCCCTTTCCTAGTTTGCCACCAAATTTGATGTTCTATTAGGTCCCTGGCTTCTAGCATTTTTTTCCAGGTCTGTGATCCCTGTTTCCATTGTACCACTATAGCATGATCCTTTCTACAATATTTGTTGGTCATATAATCACTCCACAAGGTAGATTTTGTCCTGAAGTTCCACCAAAGTTTACAAAACAGTGCCAATGAGACATCATGAAGTGATCTAAAACCTAGGCCTCCTTCTGTGGTTGGAATACATACCTTATTCCAAGCCACCCAATGTCTACTCTTCCCCCCAATAGTATTGCTCCAAAAAAACTGAGCAAACATCTTGTGTAGTTGTCTGATAATTCCAATAGGAGGGTTAATAGCTGATAATATATGTATTGACATGCTTTGCAACACATGTTTAATAAGAATTGCCCTTCCTCTAAAAGATAACATCTTTCCTTTCCATCCTTGAAGTCTATTCATGATTTTAAGGGTCAAAGTATTAAATAATTCCTTCTTTCTTCTACAGTGGTAGATAGGGCAGCCCAAATACATAAAAGGGAATTCTCTTCTATTGATACCAGTTACAATCTCAACTGTGATACTGATGTCACCTGATACTCTATTATGCATATAGACAGCACTCTTGTCCATGTTAATCTTTTGCCCAAAAGTCTGTTCATAGTTTCTCAAAATCTCCATTATTTTTTGCAAAGACACCACATCTGCTGAGGTAAAGATAATCATGTCATCTGCATATGCAAGATGATTGATTTTTGGACTCCGTTTAGGCATTCCAAAACCCTTAAACTGAGAATTTTGATGCAATGCATTTAAACTCCTTGATAGGACTTCTGCTCCTAGAATAAATAGGGCAGGGGAAAGAGGGTCCCCTTGCTTTACTCCTCTAGTAGATTTAAAGAATCCTTGTTGTTGGCCATTTATCAACACTGAGTACCAGTTATTGCTAACAATTCTATAGATCATGTCTATACTCTTTTCTGAAAATCCCATCTGTCGAAGTACTTTAGTTAAGAACATCCAAGATACCCTATCATAGGCTTTTGCCATATCCAACTTCATTATAACATTTGCATCTTTAGTTCTTAGCCTTATGTCAGAGACAATTTCTTGGGTCAGTAGGATATTCTCCACTATACTTCTGTTTTTAATAAAACCAGCTTGATTGAGAGATATATGATCAGTTATTTTGGGAACCAATCTCTCATGGATCAATCTAGAAAAGATTTTGTTCACAAAATTGCTCAAACTAATTGATCTCATATCAGAGAAAGTGTTAACCGTATCTTTCTTTGGTATTAAGATTAAGTTAGTATGGGTGACAAACCTGGGCAATTCTGCACCACAAAAGAAAGCTTTCATCATATTGGTGACATCCTCTTCAATGATTTCCCAGCAAGCTTGATAGAACACACTAGTAAATCCATCAGGTCCTCCTGTACTTTCACTATTTAATTGGAAGACCACTGCCTTAACCTCTTCTTTGGTAGGTTCTGCTTCAAAACACAGGTTGTCTTCCTCAGAGATCATTTTGGGTAAGTGGTTAAGGATTTTATAGTCTTTTGGATCTTCTTTCTTTATGAACTGATCAGTGTAAAAATTGATGGCTTCTGTAATTATTCCCTCTTCCTCTTCTATCCAGTTCCCATTTTCTCCTTGTATTCTTCTTATCTGCATTCTTTTCCTTCTCCCTTGTACATGTGCATGAAAGAATTTTATGTTTCTATCCCCATCATGAAACCACTGCATCCCAGCTTTCTGTTTCCAGAATTCTTCCTCTAGATGTAAGAATCTGTTTAAATCTGCTTGTACTTTGTGCAATTCCTGTCTGTTGGTAGGTGTTGGACTATTCTGAAAATGAGTTTCCTTCACTTTGATAATCTCTTCAAGGGTTTCAATTTCATGAAATATATTCCCAAAGGTTACTTTACTCCATTGTGACAAAGCTGCTTTCACCTTTTTTAGTTTATGATGAAAAAGTATGAAAGGGTTTGCCATAAACTCAGCTGTCCAATTTTGTCTAACTATCTCCATAAATCCTTTCTGTTTTACCCAAAAGTTTAAAAACTTGAAAGGTTTTTTGATGTTTCTATTGTCTCCTATGTAAGAAATTAACATAGGAGCATGATCTGAACCATTTCTAATCAAATGTTTGATATCAATACTAGAGTATTTTGTTTGTAGTAGTTGGTTACCCAAACATCTATCTAGTCTCTTGAATATACAGTCATCCTCATTTTGACCATTCCACCAAGTAAATTTGTTGCCACTAAACCCCAAATCTGCTACTCCACAATTCTGGATACATCCTCTAAAATCCATAATTTCATTAATGGTTACTGGTAGACCTCCAAGTTTCTCCTCTTCTGATGTTATTGTATTAAAATCACCCCCAATCATCCATGGAATGTTGATTGAGGTAGCTAAATCCTCCATAGAGTCCCATAACTCCATTCTTTCATTTTGAGTACATTTTGCATAAACCATTGTTACTAGTATCTCATCTTGACTTCCTCTGATCTTTAGCTTTATGGTTAAATATTGCTGATGATCCATTATTATGTGATAGTAAAAAATGTCTTCCACAAAAATCCAGATCTTACCTGATATATTGGCCATTGCATGTTCCATGCCTAGTCTTCTTCTATATTCTTCTATCTTGTCTGAGTCTTGAAATGGTTCCATTAAACCTATGAATCCAAAATGGTGTTTTTGATTAAGCTTTATCAACCTTGTAAAGGCTTCCATGGTATTGACTGACCTAATATTCCATATAAGAGCATTTATCATTATTTATTGAGTTTATTAATCTGTCTTCTTGTATGTACTCCATTCCCAGGTGGTACACTTGTTTCTCTTGATATTTTTTTTTCTTTCCTCCTTTTTGAAGATATTTTGGTGATATATCTCCTGCTCTTAAAGCTACTTCAAGATTGTGCTCTAAGGTATGTTCATCTAAGTCTCTGCTACTCCTTTCCATATTCATATTTGGTTTTGTTGATATTCCTTGTTTCTGCTGCTCCTTATTAAACTCTTGAAATTCCTTCCCCTGGTCTGTTTCTTCTACAATTCTTTGGCTGGCTTCCTCAGTTTCCATATTGTTTGTAATATTGATTCTTTGTTGCTGATTTTTCTTCTGTCTCTCTCCTTCCCACCAGTTATGAAATTTTTTGTTTTGATTTTCTTGTTCTATTTGATTTAGATCAGGGGTCTGAAATTTTACCATGTTTTCATGTGCCTCAGATGATTGCTCCCCTCTGCTTGTGGCTGTGGTCTTGCTGCTGTTCACACTGGACTGATTGGTACTTTTGTTGTTCTGTTTATTCTCCTTCTCTTGAAGATTTGATGTTGCATTTTCTGTTTGGAGAGTTCTTTTTGGTGTCTGTATTTGTGGTTCCCCAGGTAAGATATCCTCTACATTGTCATTTACTATTTGTTGATCAGTTGATGAATCTAAGTGATTGTTGTGGTTTTCATGACCATTTTTGATGCTGTCTTCTTGTGTTTGTTCTGTGTCATTAGTGATATTGTCTGTTTCCTTTGTTTGGTTTTTGTGGGTATAAAAACTCTTCTCAATCCATGTTCTAGTATCTTCTTGTGGTACTTGCTCTTTATTCATATTATCTTGGTTTTCTGGGATCTCTTCCAGTGCTGCAAATGAATTGGTATTTGTCATGGTTACCTCCTTAATTGGACTCATTTCCCCAATTATAATCCCTGATTTATCCTTTTTGTATTTGCTCCTTCTTTGCATCCATTCTTGTTTACCAGTAAAGTGCCCTCCTCTTTTTCCTTGAATGTCTTCTTTATTTTGTGTTGCTGTATCAATTCCTTGTGCATTTTCTTTTCGGAAATCTTCTTTAAACTGTTTTGCCAATTCTGGGTTAAGATTTCTACATTCCTTCTCCTCATGACCTTGAAGTTTACAGTGTTTGCAATATTTTGGTAGGTAATCATAGTTTATCCTTACCCATTTTGATTTTAGTATTCCTGATTCGTCCTCTTCCGCAATGTTAATCCTTTTTGGTAAAATTGCTAATAAGTCGACCTCAACTTTGATTTTTGCGCAGCTTGGTCTTGTCTTATTTGCTGTAGCCAGATCTACTGTTAGTGGTTTTCCAACTGCAGTTGCTATGGAGAAGACTGCCTCTTTAACAAAAAAATTTGGTGGTAGTTCAGGGAAGCTTATCCAAGCTACAGCCTTTGATGTCTCCTCCTTTGGGTTGAACCATGGATTCCATATAAAAGATCTCATTTGGCAATATCTATCATGCACCTTTAGGTAATATATAGGTGTCGACATCATTTTAACATAGTCTTCCAGAAAATTTAGTCGGATCAGAATATGTCTTTCATCAAGTAGTCCTATAATTGGTACTCCTTTAATTCCACATTGTATTGGAATTACCTTCCTTAGTTCTTTAATATCAATGTTGTCATATGAAAACTTACCAATTACTGCATACTGTAGTTTCTCCTTCTCTATCATCTGCTGAATCTCATTGGATTTCCAAGCAATAAATGGTTCCCCGTTGATGTATGAAATCTGCTTTGGTGGTATTTTGACACTATTTGTTTCTGAGCTTGTGGGTTTGAAAAGATTGGCATATGTTTGATTTTTATTGTTGTTCTTTGGCATTTTGGGATGTAGTATAGTAGGTTGTGTGATCAAAGTATTATTCTGCGTTACCAGAGGAGGTCGTCCTCCGATTGATTCGGCCATTCCGGCCAGTGACCGCCTGATTTTTGAAAGATCTCTAAGAGAGAAAAATTATGTGGCGGCTAGGGTTCCGACGAAGTTCCTTTTTTTGATATATATATATATATATATATATATATATATATATATATATATATATATATATATATCATCACCACTTTATATTTATTGAACTAGACAAATCATATACATATAATGTAATGCCCTTCATTCATCACTCTATATTTATTGGAACAGACAAAAGTCATATACATTTACTGAAATGTCCTTGGTCGTATTAAAGCATGTTCTGCTTCAGCCTCAACTCTCTCATATATATATAAAAAAAAAATTAAAAAAAAAGAAGTTGAGGGTGAAGAAGGCAAGTCTGCTTCAGCCTCAACTCTCTTTATATAATACAAGAGATTATTAAAATAAATAACTTGCTTTACACAAATCTTTCTTTAAAAAAAAACCCAGATCTCCTTGATCATGTGCAATTATTTTCCTAATAACTTAAAAACATATCTCAGATGACAAGTACTTAATTATTTTATTTAAAATATTCCATTTCTACCCAACCCCACATCCACATGTTCCTTATGTCAACCATCATAGTATATGCTTTTATGAAATGAATTAAATAATCAAAGCTATACATTTCGATCTATACGAACACAAATTAATTTTACTCTATCAACAACAAGAAGAAGAAACACAGAAATGGAAGGGGAGATTCACAATTTCATTGTTGTATGGACTATTGTCTTAGCAAGTTTATGTTATACTCACACCATAGCCAAGTTCTTTCCAAAAGGGAAATCAAGATTTGTGGTTATAATTCCAATAGTTTGTCTATTTTACATTCTTCCTCTTTATCTCACTTCCATTAATCTTTGTGGCACTACTTCTTTCTTCATTACAGGACTAGCCACTTTCAAGCTCATTCTGTTTTCTTTTGGTAAAGGCCCTTTGTCATCAACCCCGCCTCTAGCACTTTCAACATTCATTCCCTTGGCATGTTTGCCTATAAAGTTACAAAATTATTCAACTAGTGACAATGTTCATGAAACCAAAAAAAAGACCACAAATTCAATTTTCAATCTTGTTACCAAAATTGCATTTCTAGCCATTTTGATTAGGGTGTATAGCTATAAGGACTATTTGCATCCAAAAATCATTCTCTTCTTCTATTGCCTACACATTTACTTCATGTTAGAGATCATATTGAATATAGTTAGTGCCGCGGTTCGAGGGGTGAGTCGAGTCCAGCTCGAGTCACCCATGAACGATCCTCACCTAGCTAGCTCGCTCCAGGATTTCTGGAGCAAGAGGTGGAACCTTATGGTAACCAATATGCTTCGTTCGACTATCTACGACCCCGTTCGTTATATTGTTGGGGACTGGATTCCGAGGAAGTGGGCTCCAATTCCGGCTGTGCTCGCCACGTTTTTCGTCTCGGGGCTAATGCATGAGCTATTTTTCTACTACATTGGAAGATTAAAGCCTAGTGGTGAAGCCATGATGTTCTTTCTCATTCATGGAGTGGCTTTGAGTCTTGAAATTGTTATCAAGAAAATTTTAAATGGTAAATTTTTGGTTCCTAGGATTATTTCAGGTCCATTAGCACTTAGTTTTATAATTTTCACAAGTTTTTGGTTGTTTTTTCCTCCATTTTTGAGGGGTAATACAGAAATTAAAGTATGTACTGAATTTATTGCTTTCTTTAAATTTATTAGGTATGGTCAACTAATTAGTCCTACCAATATCACATGTCCACTTCTGTAAGAATATTTATTTGATGTGATATTTTGTTTGAATTAGTTTGAGTGCCATGTGATATTTCTTTTCTTACTACTTTTTAGGTTCTTTGGAAAAGACTAAAAAGTAGCTTAGCTTAATCCAAAATCCAATTAGGTTTAATAGAGGTTTTCACGACATTCAAAATATCGACAAATCTTAATAATAGTTCTAAGAGGATGATGTTGGATGTCTTCATTTTTATAACGAGCATGAAATTTTCTACCATTAAAACATCGTTTGTTAATCACAGCTTCTGTTGGGTTTAATTTAAATGAGCCAACTGGTGTTTGCCTTATTTTACATTCTTTCTATTTATTTATTTTTTGGTTTAAATTGTTAACAAATATTTTTCTTTTTCTTGATACACAAAATAATTAAACTAATTTGTTTGAATACTTTTTTTATAACAACTAAATGAGATCTAAACATCAAAGTCAATATACATATATAACAACCTCATTATAATAATAGCCATAGATAAATATTGCTACTATAACGTAGTTTAACTGTATAACTATTAATTTCATGTAAATATTCGGTGCGAGCATATATTTACATTCTATCAAAATTTACTTAACCCAATTTTTCACAAAACACTAGATTGCCTTGACCATGTGAAAATATAAAAATTAAAACTCTCCCTCCTCCCCCCACCAAAAAAAGATCTCATTGATCATGTGCAAATTAAATATCTTTCCTTAATTACTGAACATATCTTAGATGACAGCTACTTAATTATTTTATGTGACATATATATTCCACTTTTCACCAACCCCACTAACACATGTTCCCTAAGTCAACAATCATAAGGCATGATAATTCATATAATATGATTTTTTTTTTGTATTATATAGAAATAATAACGACATCTTTAAATTCCAACCATATTCCAAGAAGTAGAGGAAATTAACATAGAAATGGAAGGGGAGATCCACAATTTTATTGTTGTATGGGCTATTGTCTTAACAAGTTTATGTTACTCTCACACAATTTCCAAATTCATTCCAAAAGGCAAATCAAGATTTGTGGCTATAATTCCAATAGTTTGTCTATTTTTCATTCTTCATCTTTATCTCACCTCCATTATTCTTGGTGCCACTACTTTTTTCTTTATTGCAGGGCTAGCCACTTCTAAGCTCATTCTTTTTGCTTTTGGTAAAGGCCCTTTGTCATCAATCCCACCTCTACCACTTTCAACATTCATTCCCTTGGCTTGTTTGCCTATAGAGTTACAAAAATATTCAACTAGTGATAATGTTACAACCAAAAAAAAGACCACAAATTCAACTTTGAAACATGTTACCAAGATTGCACTTCTAGCCATTTTGGTTAGGGTGTATAGCTACAAGGACAATTTGCATCCAAAAATAATTCTCTTCCTCTATTGCCTACACATTTACATCACATTAGAGATCATATTGAATTTAGTTAGGGCCGTGGTAAGAAGGGTGAGTCGAGTCGACCTCAACCCACCCTTCGATGAGCCTTACATGGCTAGCTCGCTCCAGGATTTCTGGGGCAAGAGATGGAACCTTATGGTAACTAATATGCTCCGTCTGACTGTCTACGATCCTATCCGTTTGATTGTGGCGGACCGGATCCCGAGCATGTGGGCTCCAATTCCGGCCGTGCTCGCCACGTTTTTTGCCTCGGGGCTAGTGCATGAGCTGTTTTTCTACTACATTATTGGAAGATTGAAGCCCAGTGGTGAAGCCATGATGTTCTTTCTCATTCATGGAGTGGCTTTGAGTCTTGAAATTGTTATTAAGAAAATTTTCAATGGAAAATTTTTGGTTCCTAGGATTATTTCAGGTCCATTAGCACTTAGTTTTATAATTTTCACAAGTTTTTGGTTGTTTTTTCCTCCTTTATTAAGGGGTAATACAGAGCTTAAAGTATGTACCGAATTTATTGCTTTCTTTAAATTTATTAGGTATGGTCAATTAATTAGTCCTACCAATATCACATGTTAACTTTTGTAAGAATATTAATTCATGGTGGACTAAGGTTTGTATGTGTTATGCTAAAATTAATTTGAATGCCATGTGAAAGTTACTTTTTTTTTAATTCGTTAAAAGCAACGTTTCACTTAAATTATCGGGAGAAGAAATTACATATGCTTAAAGAATATTTTTAGATCTTTATTATGCTTGTGTCTTTCATTTGGCAGAAAAATGACACATTATATGACATTCATCAAACATTGACAATCTTTAATACAATAGTCTTAAATTAAGAAGATGGCATTGGATGTCATCATCCTTAATAAAAACCCTGAAATTTCTATCGTTAAAATGTTGTTTGTTAATCACAACGCGTTGTTAGTTTTAAATGAGTCTATTGGTGTTTTTTTTATTTTTTTATTATTATAAATTATAATCATGCGTACTCTTTTTATTTATTTTATTTAAATTGATTAACAAATATATTTCTTTTTCTTGGTATACAAAATTATTAGAGTAATTATTTTTTACATACTTTTGTTTATAACAGTTGAATGAAATCTAAACATTAAATTTCAAATGTCAGTATGTATATATATATATAACAACTTACTATAGTAGCCATAAAATTTTCAAACAACGATAACAAAATTGTATATATATTGATTTGAAATAAATATACGGTGCGAGTTGATATTTTTACCGTTATTATACTATCAAATTTACTTAACCCAACTCTTCACAAAACACTAGATTTCCTTGACCATGTGAAAAATATAAAAAAATCACTCTTTCCAAAAAGAAAGATCTCATTGATCATGTACAAATTAAATATCTTTCCTTAATTATAAACGTAAGATGACACAATTGCTTAATTATTATATGTGATTATATTCCACTTCTCCCCAACCCCACTTCCACCTGTTCCCTGAGTTAACAATCATATTGTATGATGATTTATATAATATGACTTCTTTTGTATTAGAAATAAAATAAAGACATCTTTAAATTCCATCCATCTTTCAAGAAGAAAGAGAGAAATGGAAGGGAAAATTCATAATTTCATTGTTGTATGGACTATCGTCTTAGCAAGTTTATATTACTCTCACACCATAGCCAAATTCATTTCCAATGGCAAATCAAGATTTGAGGCTATATTTCCAATAGTTTGTCTATCTTGCATTCTTCCTCTTTATATCACCTCCATTAATCTTGGTGGCACTACTTCTTTTTTCATTACATAGCTAGCCAATTTCAAACTCCTCTTTTTTGCTTATGGTAAAGGCCCTTTGTCATCAACCCCACCTATACCACTTTCAACATTCATTCCCTTGGCTTGTTTGCCTATAAAGCTTCAAAAAAATTCAACTAGTGATACCACAAAAAAGACCACAAAGTCAACTTTCAATCTTGTTACCAAGATTACACTTCTAGCCATTTTGATAAGGGTTTATAACTATAAAGACAATTTACATCCAAAATTCCTTCTCTTTTGTTATTGTCTCCACATTTACTTTTTCCTAGAAATCTTATTAACCATGGTTCGAGTTGAGAACCAAGTCGAGCTGGAGCAACCTTTTGATGAACCGTACAAGACTAGCTCGCTTCAGGATTTCTGAGTTAAGAAGTGGAACCTCATGGTGACTAATATACTCCGTCCGATCGTCTACGATCCCGTCTGATAGTTGGTGGCGGACCGGATCTCGAGGAAGTGGCCCCACTTCCGGCCTTGCTCTTAACATTTTTCGTCTCGGGCCTAATGCATGAGCTGATTTTCTACTACAATGGAAGATTAAAGCCTAATGGTGAAGTCGTGATGTTCTTCCTCATTCATGGAGTGGCTTTAAGTCTTGAAATTGTTATCAAGAAAATTTTCAATGGAAAATTTTTGGTTCCTAGGATTATTTCAGGTCCATTAGCACTTAGTTTTATAATTTTTCACAAGTTTTTGGTTATTTTTTCCACCTTTTTTGAGGGGTAATACAGATCTTAAAGCATGTACTGAATTTATTGCTTTCTTAGAATTTATTAGGTATGGCAAATTAATTAGTCCTACCAATATCACATGTCCACTTCTTTAAGAATACTTACTCATGGTGGGCTAAGGTTGTATGAGTTATGATAAAATTAGTTTGAATGTCATGTGAAATTTACTTTTTTTTGGTACTTCGGAAAAGATTAAAAAGGCTGCTTACAATCTTTCAAAAACAACTTCCCTTAAGTATATATGTAGAGCAATGAAACTTCATATTCTTGAGAGCATTTCCCGATATTGCTAGTGACTCCTCAATAGATTTAGTACATTCCTCTGCCTTTAATTGAAGATTCCGATTTTAAGTTTTGACAATGAAAAAAACCTATTAACTCCTCAATAGATTTATGACATTCCTCTACCTTTAATTGAAGATTCCGATTTTAAGTTTTGACAATGAAAAAAACCTATTAGAGAGCAGTTCCCCTTTAATTAGGTCATACACAGCGAATCTAAAGAAAAATTTACATAAATATATTATATTAACAAAATTTTTATCATTTATAGCAATAATAATTTAATATATTTATCATACTTATTAAGAAATAGATAATTTTTCCGAATCTAAATTAATCGGGCCAATAAATTTAGAATATCAAATAATTATACACAACAAAAAAGCTTTTTCTTGAAAAGAGAAAATTTCCAAATGAAAAGTTGTATAATTTGAGGTTGTTCTATTTCAATGTGAACAATTTATAACTAGTCTTACATGAATGGACAAGGGATATTGTCAGGACTAACTAGTTTACCATACCTAACAAATTCTAAAAAAGCAATAGATTCAGTACATGCTTTAACATCAGGCTTACCCCTCAATAATGGTGGAAAAAACAACCAAAAACTGGTCAAAATTATAAATCCTAATGCTAATGGACCAGAAATAAATCTAGGGACCAAAAATTTGCCATTTAACAATTTCTTCATAATAATTTCAAGACTCAAAGCCACACCATGGATAATAAAAAAACATGTGACTTCCCAACTAGGCTTCTCCCTTCCAATGTAGTAAAAAATCAGCTCATGCATTATTCCCGAGACGAAAAATGTGGCGAGCACCGCGGGAAGCGGGGCCCACTTCCTCTGAATTTGATCCACCATCAATGACCGGACAGGGTCGTAGACGGTAGGGCGAAGTATATTAGTTACCATGAGGTTCCATCTCTTGCCCCAGAAATCCTGAAGCGAGCTAGTCTTGTAAGGCTCATCAAAAGGCGGCTCAAGCTCGACTCGGCTCGCAACTCGAACCATAGTACTAACCATGGTTAATAAAATTTCCAGGAAAAAGTAAATGTGGAGGCAATAACAAAAGAGAAGGAATTTTGGATGTAAATTGTCTTTATAATTATACACCCTTATCAAAATGGCTAGAAGTGTAATCTTGGTAACAAGATTGAAAATTGGATTTGTGGTCTTTTTTGTGGTTTCAACATTATCACTAGTTGAATACTTTTGATATTTTATAGGCAAACAAGCCAAGGGAATGAACGTTGAAAGTGGTAGAGATGGAGTTGATGACAAAGGGCCTTTACCAAAGGCAAAAAGAAGAATCTTGAAATTGGCTAGCCATGCAATGAAGAAAGAAGTAGTGCCACCAAGATTAATGGAGGTAAGATAAAGAGGAAGAATGAAAAATAGACAAACAATTGGAAATATAGCCACAAATCTTGATTTGCCATTGGGAAAGAATTTGACAATTGTGTGAGAATAACATAAACTTATTAAGACAATAGCCCATACCACTATGAAGTTGTGGATCTCCCCTTCCATTTCTTCTTCTTCTTCTTGGAAAAAATGGCTTTAACTAAGAGATGATTTTAGTATCTTTCTGATAGAAAAAGAAGAAGTTGTAGTGATGACGGACCTAGGGGACATATGGGTGGTGGGTGGGAGTGGGGGTACACAATTAAATTGGTCTTCATCAGAGATATGTCCTTCACAAAATCAAGGAGATCTTGTATAATATAAAGAAGTCTATTCTATTAATAATAATAATTTAATATAATCCAATTATTAAAAATCCAATTATATATAAGTAATCTTCTATGGATTTAACTTTTATCACATCAACGGTCACTACACCAAATAAAGAATTTAATTAGCAGTGATAATATATATATGCGTATTTATAATTAACACTCTATATAAGTATTGTTAAAGACTCTAGTAACTTTAAATATAATACCAATATGAATTATGAGACAAAAATTGTTTCACCATTAAAGATATGGAAGTGATGATGAACCTAGGGGACATATGGAAGTGTAGTTAGAGTTGGGGGTTAGGGGCGGGAGTGGGGTACACGTAATTAAATTAGTATTTATCGAGATAGTCATGTCTCTTCTTTTTTTTCCACTTGGTGTCCCGAATCTGTTGAGCCCCGATTAAATTTAAATCTTACACTACAAGATATCTATTCAGATGTAGCGCTTTCAACAAAATATTTTCATACCTAAAACTCGAATTCGAAACATTAAAGGTGAAACAATTTCACGACTGTACCACAACTCATATTGATCAGAGATATGTCCTTCACATAATCAAGGAGATCTTGTATATTGTAAAGAAGTATATTCTTTTTATACTAATAATTTAATGTAATCAAATTATCTAAAAGCAATCACCTCAACGGTTACTACACCAATTACACCAAATAAAAAATTTAACGGTGATAATATATATGTATTTAAAATTATTACTCTATATAAATATCGTTAAAGACTTTAATAACTTTAAATACAATATAAATATTACTGCTAAAAGAAAAGTATATTACCACTAATATCTCTTTTATTATAATGAATATAATTTCTTTTACACTACTAATGTATTCCAACACATTGTAATAGCTATATATCCTTATTTCCAGGTTACTAATTTCAAAGTTTTATGAATGGTTACTACGACAATTATCATTTAAATAATTTGATAACATAATATTCTTTTATGCTATCAATGTTTAGAGGTAAAACTCATTTTTCTATATATTATAAGTGTAGATGAGTAAACTATAATGATTTATTATAACGAGCTAAACAAGTTAATCTATCTAAAAAAGTCAGTAACAATATTTTATTATAGCAGTCAAGTTTTTTTTTTAAAAAAATTAATTTCATATAATATTAAATTATATATTTTTTATAACAATGTTTTATTAAAAATATTCAAACAAACACACTATTGTGAAAGTAGCTTTACTTTTAACTTTCAACCTACTATGTTTTAAAACATTGAATTAAAAAATATTTTGATATATTTTACATATCTTTAATTTAAAATTATAAAATTAAATAATAATTTTCATAAATTTTTTTATTTTTAGTTTAAAATTGTAAAATTAAAAAAATAGTATATTTAAAAAATTTCATATCAAATTAAAATCAAAAAAATAATTTAAAACAAGAGTACTTTTTTTCTTGTCAGTACTTCCTCTATTTTATATTAACTGAATTTCTAGAGTTTTTTTCATTGTTTAAAATAATTAAATTGTTCAAAGTTAAAGAGAAAATTTTGAATCTTTTTTATTTTATCCTTTGCATTAATGAAGTTTGTAATTTTCTAGAAGCTAAACTACATTAATTATAAAGTTATACTACAATAAGAGATTATTTGTATTTATGATTTTATATTTAATTATATTTATGAAACTGATTAACTAAAAAAATAATAAAGAAAAATATGATTTAAACTTTATTTTAAAATACTTTTCTTAATACATATTCATTATCTTAAAAATTGAGTTAATATAAAATAAAAGAATAATTTCTAAACTTTTTTGTTGGGTCAAAATAGCAGCGTGTCATAAAAGCAATGTTAGTCAAATATGGGGTTCGCTGTCTTTCCTTGAAAATTGGTCCCCAAGTGTAACGTTCATCAATGCCTTTTAATTTATTTGTCCCGTTTTAATTTAATATAAAATTTAAATAAATAATTAAATTGAATTTTATAATTTTAAATTAAAAATATTTAAAAAATATTAAAATGTCATTTAATTTTGTAATATTTAACATATTGTGTGAAAAATTAAAATTAAAAAATAAATTAAATATTTTTTTTGAAACAAATTAAAAAAAAAAATAAAAAAAAATCAAAATAATATATATATATATATATTATATTATTCTTACACATTATATGTTTTTTTTTGTTTTCCATCTCAATACTTATATCATTGTCTACTAAAGTTATATTTGCATCGAAAAGCCTTATATTTAATTGATACAATGGTCCATACAACAATAAAATTGTGAATCTCCCCCTTCCATTTCTTTTTCTTGCAAGATGATTCCAATAAAAATTTAAGAACAACTTTGCTATTTATGATGGAGAATATTTTTGTTGTGTGGTGTTCTAGAAGACACGTGGAAGCCGGGTTGGAGAGAAGGTTTATCTCTAATCTGCATAGGGGTGTGGGCATTGTTTTGAGTGAAAGAGGAAAAAAAAGAATTTTTTAAAGCAATACGAATTTATTCTTAGATATCAAACTTAAAACTACTGACTCAAAAAGAAAATATATTTATCATTTCATTACTATCTTTGTAAGTTCACTTGCCTTATTTAATTAAAACTTGCTCCATTTTAATTTATTATTGTCCAATTGTTTGATACTGTTCCATTGTAATCTAAAATTTCGACTGTTTCCAAGAATTCGAAGTCAAATTTTAAACTTTCATTACATGCTCTCTACCAAAATAACTTTTCAAATATTAAGACCGGAACCATTAGTTTAAAACATCAAAATTAACTTTAAAAAGATTCAACATTTATTATATATATATTTAAAATAATTTTAATTAAATATAAATAATATAATTTTTAACCGAACCCTCTAAATCCAAATTGACTCCGCCTCTATTCAAAATTTGGGTTTTGCCAAAGTCTAGATTCGGCAGAGGGCAAGTTTAGATTCGAAAATCTGAAGAAGATAAGAAGAAGAGGAAGAAGAAACAACCCTAATGGGTTCAGTCTGAACTCTGAAGTTTGTCAAAATTGGCTAAATTTTAAATAATTTTTAAAACTCGAATATATAACAGGGGTGCTACGCACGACTATCTAGTGTCATTCCTTTCATTATCAAGTGTCCCAATTTAATAGTGAAAGCATGATTTTATTTTATTTTATTTGCAATAAATTGAACAATTATCCTTTCTATTTTATTTTCCAAGTCTTTAAAACTGGGATCTGATGTTATCGATAGAGCATGTACTTTTTAGATTCAAATGTTGACATTAAATTAACAAACATATGTTATATACATTATTTGATATATAGAAGATTATCTATAGTTGGATATTTTATTAATAATCTCATGATGACATGCTTGTTTGTGACGGGGTCATATAGATTATATAAAGGGTAATTAGTTGACTATTCTTTATCGAATGTATATAGAAAATTATATTGCTTATATAGGTTAAAATTATTTTTTATATAAATAATTTAAGTCTTGAACACCATTCGTCAAAATTTCTGGTGTCATCATTGATTGCTTTGATCTTGTGCAAACAGTCGGACCTCTTGGTAAATTTTTTTTTTAACTGACTTTTATGTTATGTTATATTATATATTTTCTGTAATAATATTTTGTTAAAGCAATAAAAAAATTCCGAACAAACGATGCCATTATAGAAAAATTTTATCGTATATATTTCCTAATTAATAATCATATGATGACTTGTCATATGTGACAACAAAATATTCCTGCCTCCTTAGGTCAACAATCATAACATATATTATTTTTTTCCAATTAGAAATAATGAAGGTATCTTTAAATTCCAACCATCTTCCAAGAAGCAGAAGAAATTAACAAAGAAATGGAAGGGGAAATTCACAATTTCATAGTGGTATGGGCTATTGTCTTAACAAGTTTATGTTATTGTCACACAATTGTCAAATTCTTTCCCAATGGCAAGTCAAGATTTGTGGCTATAATCCCAATTGTTTGTCTATTTTTCATTCTTCCTCTTTATCTTACCTCTATCAATCTTGGTGCCACTACTTCTTTTTTCATTGCATGGCTAGCCAATTTCAAGATTCTTCTTTTTGCTTTTGGTAAAGGCCCTTTGTCATCAACCCCACCTCTATCACTTTCAACATTCATTCCCTTGGCTTGTTTGCCTATAAAGTTTAAAACATCATCAACTAATACTACTCAAAAGAGTAAAAATTCAACTCTAAATCTTGTTACCAAGATTGCACTCCTAGCCATATTGATAAGAGTTTATTATAACTATAAAGCCCATTTGCATCCAAATATTGTTCTCTTTCTATATTGTTTCCACATTTATTTCTCCCTAGAAATAATCTTGACCATGGTTAGCACCATGATCCGAGTCGTAAGTCAAGTCGAGCTCGCGCCACCCTCTGATGAACCATACAAGACTAGCTCGCTTCAAGATTTTTGGGGTAAAAGGTGGAACCTCATGGTAACCAACATACTCCATCCGACCATTTATGTTCCAGTCCGGTCAATGATGGCGGACAAGATATCGAGGAAGTGGGCCCCACTTCCTGCCGTGCTCGCGACATTCGTCGTCTCGGGGCTAATGCATGAGCTGATTTTCTATAATTTTGGGAGACTAAAGCCTAGTGGAGAAGTCACATGTTTCTTTATCATTCATGGAGTGGCTTTGACAGTAGAAATTATGACCAAGAAATTGTTGAATGGCAAAGTTTTGGTTCCTAAAATTATCTCAGGGCCATTAACATTAGGATTTATAATTTTCACAAGTTTTTGGTTGTTTTTTCCACCTTTTTTGAGGGGTAAAGCAGAAGTTAAAGCATGTACTGAATTTATGGCTTTTTTAGAATTTGCTAAGTGTGGTAAGCTAGTTAGTCCTACCAATGTCACATGCCCACTACTATTAGACTACTACTAGTCTGTTTAATTGTTGGATTGTTAATACAAGTATTCTGATAAAAAGAATTCCAAAGATACTTTAGGAGTTGAAATCTTTTTATTTCATGACTCAACCATACACTATCTTTATATGAAAGTTTAGCACCGTGTACTTCATAGTACGTGCAAAAGAATGAGCTTATAAGGAGTGTCGGAGCAAGGATTTGCACTGAGAAAGTTTAAAATAAGATGAAATAAACATACGAAGAAGTAGAAGGGTTTTTTTTCGAACCACTAAACAGTGTCTTACACATAAAAAAAATAATTCTAACGATATATAAACGGTACAATTTTTTGTCCAATTTTTTTTTCCAAACCCTCTTGACCCTGCCTAGCTCCGTGGCCCAAATGCCACTACCAACCAGCTTAATAGAGCATTAACAAATGAACTGAAATCACATCCGTCGAATGCGTTTTACTTTGTTTTGTATTTTCCGAAAAAATTACACATTTTAGCAATTTTGTAGTACACCAAACACATTTTAAAATATAAAATCTTCTCTAACACATTCCCTTGGCTTGTTTTCCTATAAAGTTTCAAACATCATCAACTAAAACTACCAAAAGAGTACAAAATCAACTCTAAAATCTTGTTACCGATATTGCACTCCTAGAAATTTTGATAAAGAGTGTATAACTATCAAGACCATTTGCATCCCAAAAAATGATCTTTTTGTATTGTTTCCACATTTATTTCTCCCTAGAAATAATCTTGACCATGGTTAGCACCATGGTCTAAGTTGTAAGTCAAGTCGAGCTCGAGCCACCTGTTGATGCGAGCCTTACAAGATTAGCTCGCTTCATGATTTCTGGGGTAAAAGGTGAAACCATCTCATGGTAATCAGTCTACTCCATCCGACTTGTTTGAATCTTCGAAATTCAAAAGGTATCACATAAATGAGATCAAGTGGAGTATTATCTGATGTGAATTGTTATGTGTGTTGAGATTAATAAAAATCAATCAAATAATCCTTTAAGGGGGCGGGGGGGGGGGGTCATTTAATTTAAATACAAGTTATGCAGGATTGAATAGTTTAACGCGAAATTTATTAATAATACAGGAAATTATTTCACTTAATCAAAAACTCATGCTCTTTAAATATAAGAAAGTTACGTTTTACAACGTACTTTATGGTACATGTGTAAGAACCCATAGGGTGGAGAAATCATCTAGTACATAACCTATCCAACTCGTTCTCAATCCATTTTGGCCCGTCCAAATGTAATCCAGCACGCTCATTTGACACGCCTACTTGATGAATTATCTCGAAAATGTTGAATTCACAGCCCTTGTGACATCCTTAAAGAATGCACCAATTGCTTCATACTCTGCAAATGCTCTAACATCAGAATTACTCCGTAACAATTGTGGGAAAAATAGCCAGAAACCCGTGATCATAATGAATCCTACGGTCAAGATTGTCCCGATAATCCATGGCAGCTTAAACCTACCGTTAATCACCTTCTTAGCATAAATCTCAATGTTTAAACAGACCCCATGTAGCAAAAAGAACCAAGTGATCTCCCAAGTGGGCTTAGCCCGGCCCAAATAGTAAAATATCAGCTCATGCATTAGGCCCGAAACAATGAATGTAGCCATCACCGCGGGAATTGCTGCCCACTTTCGGCCCAAAATGTTTGCGGAGAGGCTTAGAACAGGCTTGTATACAGTGGGTCGGAGGATACGAGTGACAATAAGATTCCAACGCCGGCCCCAAAAATCTTGTAGTGAGGTTGATAAATATGGTTCATTGAACTGAGGTTCAAGTTGAAGCCCGAGAAGCCCGCGGGCCAAGCCCGAAACAATAGCAAGAATGATATCTAAGCTAAGGTAAATGTGGAAGCAATAGATGACCATAATGATATAGGGATGTATATGATCACTATATTCATAAACTCTAATAATTAAAGCGAAGAGAAGTGTCTTTATGCCATAATTTAGCCTTCGGCCTTTGTTGGACTTTGCAAAAGAGGGAATTGGACTTTCTTGAAAATGGCCATTTTGTGCAAAGTCCTTTCCTTTTTGCACACTAGAAACTTTTTCAGCTGATTTTGTAGATGGGGTGTCTTGAAAATGTGCATCTTGTAAAGGGTTGTTTTCAGTTTCATCCACTGAGCTTGTAAATGGGGTTTCTTGAAATTTGCCATTTTGTGCAAAATCCGTTCCACTTTGCACACTAGACACTTTTTCAGCTAATTTTTGAGATGCGGTTTCATAAAAATGTCCATTTTGAAAAGGGTTGTTTTCAATTTCATCAACTGAGCTTGGAAATGTAGTTTCTTGAAAATGGTCATTTTTTGCGAAATCCTTTTTTTCAGCTAAATTTATATAAAGATCAGATTTTTCTTGAGATTTTTGCTGAATCTTGATAGGAAGGCAAGCAAGAAATAGAAATTTAGTAATAGAAAGTGAAGAATCAGAAAGTGGACCTTGGTCAAAAGCAAGTAAAATAAGCTTAAAATTACAAAGCCAAGAAATAAAAAAACCAGTGTTACCACAAAGATGAACAGAATTAATTTTAAGAGGAACATAAAGGAAAAAAAATATCACAGGTAGAAAAGAAAAGAGCCTAACTGAACCTTTTGGAAGAATTTTGGATGATAAATAGCAATAGCAAAGTGTTGCATAAATTAATAACCATACCTTAATAAAACTTTCAATTTCTCCTTCTATCCAATATTTGATAACGTTCTTGATATTTCCCTCCATTTTACAACTTTGTATTATTTTTTCTTCCCTTTTATTGGTTCTGATTTGGGATGAACAAATGTGAAGAAGATAAAAAGATGGAGAACACAAAAAGTTGGACTATGAAGGAGACATATGACAAAATTCTGAATCTACTCCAACTTATTTTAATCACTAGTCCACAAAATTATACCGTATGTAGCCAATCGATTTTCGACACGTCATATAAAATTAAATAAACATCTTAATTACTATTATAATTAAGCGGAATTACCTTCATCGGAAGTAAAAAACAAATTAAACACTCTTGTGTATACTTATGAATTGAATAAAACAAAATAATATTTTCATAAAACTTTTGTAAATGACTACACGACAAAATCTCTCATTGAAAAGTTATAATAGTCAATAGGATAAAATAATTAATATCATATATATAAAATAGATGAATTAACCTAGATAACGGCCTATCAGGTAGCTTTCTTTTAGATAAAGTTTGAGTTTTTAAGCAGAAGAGATGTAAAAGTATGACTTACAAATGAAAATTTATTTTTGTAGTTATTGAGGGATTATTTTTCATAATGTACTAATGTATCCTCTGATGTTTCAACCAATTGAAACTTTTTCCCCTTAATTTTGTAATAAATCCTCAAGTCAACATTCAAATTTGGAATGCTTCTTTGAAAAGGTATTGTTTAAATCATTCAAATTAAACTAATATAAATAATTATCTGCACCAAACAAGAATTGTTAAAATGGAAATGTACAAGTTGATTAGTATTTTAAAATCTAGCATGATAAATACCCCTTCATTTTTATTGAAATTGTTGGGCTCAAAATAGAGGTGGTCATTCGGTTCTTCAATTCAGTTTTGCTAAAATTCTGTTCGGTTCTTTGATGTTCGATTTTAAAAAAGTGTGCATCATATTTCAAATCAAACTAAATCAATTCGGTTCAATTAGATTTATTTCGGTGTTTTTAACATGATTTTTTTGATGTAAAAAATTCTTTTGTTGATTTATTATTTTACAGTTTTCTTCTTGCATAATTTCTAAAAGAACCAACAGGGAAAAAAAGAAAGCGTTAAGCAAGAAATCAACATGGAAAAAAAGAAATCAAGAATTATCACCATAGCTGCAAAAAGAAATCAATACCTTAACTGCACTAGACTACTTATTAGTGACCGAAGAGCCACTATGTGTTATTAATTTTAGTACCAAGAATTACCAAGAAATCAACATGGGAAAAAAATAGAATTACGAATAAAATTTAAAATGTTTTGAGTCAAAAATATATAAGTAATATAATTTAAAATATTATTTCAAATTTATTTAATAAAACTTTGATTCTTCGGTGCACTATAGTTTCGTGACCCTTACACTGAACACCGAACGGAAGAATCGAAGTTTTCAAAAAAAGAATCGACACCAAATCGAAAAACCAAAGAACCAATACCCAAAAATCAAATTAGTTCGATTCGATTTGATTTATCAATTTCGATATTTATATCCATCCGTAATTCAAATTTTATTTACGAAATCATCAAAGTGACACCTCTCAACAAGAATTCAAATTCATGGGCACCAAAATAAATGGTGGGCGCTAACTTTTGATCCACAAATCTCACATGTCACTTCAAGTCAAAATTTGTGTATTACAAAATATAAAAGTCACCAAATTGCTTGATATTACAGCAAAGAATACTTTGTCAACGCCCGCCACCAATTCTTTTTTGGGGATTTTCAAAGGAATCTTCACGCGAAAAATAATTCAAATTTAATATTATTTTTTCTTATCTCTATATGTAAATTATACATTAATTATATATGATTATATAAATATATTACACATATAATATACATTTGCAGATTAAAACGACTATTTAGATTAATTTCTCATTCCTCTTTATCCTCTAATCAAAGAAAATTGTTGGACAAACGTTATGACTTTTGGTATTTCTTAATATCATAAATAAAAGGGCTTCTCAATTTTAGTTGGAGGTGGTCAACTATCAACTTCGAACTCTTCTTTTAGACCATTTTATTCTGCAACTCTTTTTTTTTCTTCAAATCTATGACGTACGCCTGATTCATACATAACATGTTGTGGTCTTTGACCCTTCTCCGCTATACAAGGCTTTTTATCTGCGACAAGGTTTAAACCTGTGAAGTGCATCTCTCTAACTCCTTTCTCTTGGTTTCCCCAAAAGTATTATGCCAAAAGACAGTGCAAACCTCGAAGGATAATGGTCCATCCTTCTGTGCTTCTCCACCTAAATATCAAACATTTTTATTTACAATAAGACTCGAACCCATGACGTGCGCATATACCACATATCATGTGCTACGCTAGCAAAGCCCTGGATGTGAAACTCTTAGGGGTCGTTTGGTACGTTGTAGGTAAAATTTGAAATTAACTTTATCTCATATTTGATTTAAGGTATTAACTAATCCTGAAATTGTTTTATCCTACCACTTGTACGAAAATGATGGGATTATTATCCCATATATATAGAAGGTGGGATAAGATATCCGCTTGAATATTCTTGCTTATCACGTCCCGCGTACCAACCGACCCCTTAGTCCACATTTTTTAAAGCATTGTCCCTCATCGCATGTATTTTTTAGATCTACCATATATTTACATGAGGCATAATCTCACCAAATGTAAAATACAAGAACTAGAAGGGCCTGGTTTAACTATACAAGTTTCAATCTTTTATAGGTTCTTCTTACCAAGAAAAATCATGAACAATCATGCCAATGCATGAATGTCAAGTTCAATTATGGAGAAAAATGAAGGTGGGAGAAGTGGTTGAGAAAGCCAAAAGAAACACTAACAAAGTAATTAAAGTCAAGGGAGAATGCACATTATCATTCTCAAAAAAAAGAAGGGGAGAATGCACATTATCATTCTCAAAAAAAAAAAAAGGGAAAAAAAAGGAAAATAATTTGATGAACAAAATATCTAGATTCTTGAAAAGATTTCTTCACAGTTTTACAACATTCAAAAATCACACTTATGCACATGAAACTTGATAGAGAGAGGCAAAAAAGAGAGCTTTTGATCATATAATCAATTGCAGCAGGTTGTTTGCTCTCTTTTCCCCTCTCCTTTTTCTCTTATGAAAAACTAGCAGGAAAAAATTTTAGAGATAATTACGAAGAACGAAAACAAGTATAGTATGGGGGCAACGATTCATGTCATGGCGTTGTCATTCATTTTCCCTGCCACTCTTTCTTGATTTCGAATGTATAGTTGATCTCCAAATAGCACTTGTTATCGTCATCAAGGAACTGCAAACAAGAAAAATGACTTAATTTGGTATGCTTAGAAACACCCTTTAGCTACGACTTATCTACTAGGACCAAATAAAAGAGCAACACTGTGCAGGAAGCATCCTGCATTCATGGAGGGTCTAGGAAGGGCGGCACCCCAAAAAAGTGTAATAGGCAGCCTAACCTAATGCAAGCATCATTGGGTGATTCTACGGCTCGAGTTGTGACATATATATATATAGGTCACACAGAGACAACTTTACCATTGCACTAAGGTTCCCCCCTTCGTCTTATCTACTAAGACCAAACAGATGTAAATATCAGCTATGGAGATTGCTTCAATGCAAATGTTGGGTATAAAACTCTAACCAATCTATTAGCTTGCTTCAGTTAGTATTATAATGTACTGGTCCTTCAATAGAAGACTTAAAACTAGTCGAAAAGAAAATCTAAAAGAAGAATGGAAGGAAACAAAAAGCGGTCCCGTTTAAAAGATAAAGGGACCATATGCAAATAACCGCAACCTCACTATCAGTCTATCAGATTGAAGACAATAAGATAAGCTTGCAGATTTCCCTTGTAACAATTCAGTTATTGGCATTTATAGGATATTAGTACTATTGTTGAATGGTAGACTAAGACTATGTTAAGAGACTTTAAGAGAGAGAAAAAATCACCTTTGTCCTTGCCGAGTAAGATCCTCTTGCGAAAATGCCAGAAGGGGTGGTGTCCTCTGGCATTTCGTGCGTATAAGGCTCCAGTTGAGGACTGAACGCCCCAATCATCTGTTTCGTGCTGTCAACTGAAATAACATTCGTGAAAAGGGAAAATGTTAACTTAAAACATCAAGAATAAACTACATAGGCCTAAAAATGACATTTTCATATAGAGGTGGAAATGTGAAGGGACGGCATTGTACCTTTGATACCGGTTTTCCAAACTGCGTTCGTGTATTTAAGACCTGTCACTATATTGTTGTTGACCTGGAATGTAAAATTTAGGCTGTATTTGCTCCCTTCTTTCAGGACAAACCATGGGCTCTTGGGATTTCCATCCTCGGGAATAGGGAGAACAATATCAGATCTACCAGGCGATTTAATTGCAAGGCTCAAGATCTTCACTTCCGGATCCAGGGATTCTACATTATTCAGCAGTCACGGAAAGTGTCAAGATTTATACCAGCACAGAAACAGAAATGCTTCTCGTATGTGTCTAAAGGCTTATTAAGATGTTACCAACCACAAAATCCTACTGAGAAGTTCCATAGTGTCAAAGAAAACAGAATAGACTACACTAATAGAGGAAATTCGAGTAAAGAAATTTTCGGAGTTCCTCACCATAACATATCTTGAAAATTAAAGTAACATGGAAGGAGCTGTTCACTCACCACCACAACACTGACCTCACCCTACCTCGTGGAGGTAGGGAGGTTATTTTCAAAAGACCCTCAACTCAAGTAATGAACATAAACAGAAGTAAAGAGGACATTGTACTCCTTCCGCCCCAAAATAATTGTGAAGTTTTGCTTCCCACTAGTCAGTTTGACTAACTTCATAGCTAAATTGAATTAAATTAATTCAATATTGTAAAATTAAAATTTAGATATTCGAAAAGTATTGTAAGTGGGACTGTGACTTTTGAGCTGAGGGTCTTTCGAAAACAGCTTCTCCATCTCCATGAGGTAGTGGTAAGGTCCGCGTACATCTTCTCCTCCCCAGACCTCACTTGTGGGATTTCACTGGGTATGTTGTTGTTGTTGTTGAAAAGTATTGTAAGTTGCAAGTTTTCTCATGTCAAAAAATTTCATCTTGAGATGTTGGTCAAAATTCATATAATTTGAATTTCTAGAACAAAAAGCGACAAGTATTTTGGTACGGAGGGAGTACATGCATATTACTGTTTCCTCAAAAAAGAAAGGGAAACATTGGAGCAACGATAAAGTGGTCTCCGTGTGACCTATTGGTAATGGGTTCGAATTGTCGAATAAGTCATAAGCTGTTTATATCACACCCCTAGGGATGCGATCCCCCCCCCCTTCCCACGGACTGCCACTTTTCATTCTTTCCTCAAAAACCAAAATCAGAAATTCAAGAAAGTTAAAGGAGCAAATCTTGAATCAAAACCAATATTTACCTCCAACAGCATTGATATCCACACTTCCAAGGAGCTGCTCCTTCCACCTTCTCAAACTCTCATCATCCTAAAAGCAAACATTGAATCAAATCAAATCAAAACAAACAACACATAATAAACATTAAAAAGGAATAAAGACAACATTTTTCTTTTCATCAAGAAAATTAAAAGGGAAGAATCAAAACAAACAGATCATTCAGAGAAACATTTAAGAAGGAACAAAGATGCAATTTTTTTTTATCTTTCAAGAAAACAAAAAAGGGAGGAAATCTTTTTCATCTAATGTCAGGTATCCACATTGGCCCCGACTAATCTAAATTCGCACCAAGAAGTCCCACGAGGGCCTAAAGCACCCCTAACTAAAATGACTCTAAAGATGCAATCTTTTTTATCTTTCAAGAAAACAAAAAGGGGGGAAATCTTTCTCATCTATGTCCGGTATCCGCATTAGGCCCCTACTAATCTAAATTCACACTAGGAAGTCCCACGGGAGCCTAAAGCGCTTCCTAACTAAAAAGACTCTAAAGATGCAATCTTTTTTATCTTTCAAGATAACAAAAAGGGGAAATTTTCTCATTCTATATTCGGTATTCACATTGAAGCCCAATTAAATCAAAATTCGCGCCATGGACTAAGGCCTCCCTAACTAAGACGTCTATGTAACCAACGTGGCTCAAACTCAAGAAATGTTAAAAAGGAGAAGAACACCACACACCTTATCCTTTTCAAATTGTTCTTTGAGGGTACATTGAGGACCCAACTCAATCTTGTTATTAGCTTCATCATCATCCTCTTCTTCTTGATCAGTAGTATAAATAGAACTTTCACTCATTTGTCTATTAACCCTATTCTCAACAGGTCCACCACCATTCTCAATCTCAGGGTCAGAATCAGCTACAATTCCCTTATTACCCTCTGAAATTGTTGCTGACCCTTTTTTACCTTCTACCTTATTATCATCAAAACCCATGTTCCTGCTGTTTTCAGCAACTCCAACAGCCAAGGACATTAACAAGAAAGCTAAGTGTTCTTGGCCAAACAAACACAAAAATGAATTTAAAAAAAAGGGCTTTTTACCAGTTTTGTTCTAACTTAAAGAACAGAACTAGAAACACCCAAAAAGAAAAAACAACAACATTGAAAAGAGGCTAAAAAGAATCTCCCTTTATAAAAAAACAAGAATTTTTTTGAATCATTGTTTTAAATTAAAAAAATGATTTTTTTTTAAATGGCCAAAAGGATTCCCAAGAAAAGAAATACCCTGAAAAAGTGTTGTTTACTACAATGGTAAGAAGAAAAAGACACCAAGAAAAAAAAGGAGAGAAATAAGGAGAAAGATTTGGTTTTTTTTGAGGTACAAAATGGAAATGGTCTTGTGGTGATCCAAATATTGTGAGAATTTAAATTGAAAAATATGATCAATAATATTTTTCTGTTTCATTTATTTGTCAGATTTTAACTTGACAAAATTTTTAAAAAAATAAAAATTACTTTTTATTTTATAATTTTAAACATGATTAAGGATTTGTCGGAAAAGGAATAAATCGTTTATCTTAAACAGACTAAAACATATTAGATAAATAAATTGAAAAGTATGAATAGTGATTATAGTGTTATATAATATATGATATAATAATAAGAGAAAAAGATGGTGAAGAGATCGTGAAGGTCACCTAGGAGACAGCTTAATATTGGGTGGAAGAGAGAGATTTTAACTATTTTTTGGACCTCTTCTTTCATTGGACAATTATTTCTTACTTGAGGACTACGTGCATCTCTTCTATTGCATAATGTTTTTCACTCATATCAATATTAAAATTTTGATTAATTTAAATTTATGTGACATAAAAGTTATTTGAAAGTGAAGTTAATTTGCATGTTACTGATTTGATCGAACTTAGTAGCTTTAAACTAAATTCGTAAAAAAAATTGACTTAGAATTGCAGTAACAGTAAATTATTGTCATCAGATTGAACAGTTTTAGTAAAATTTATGACCATGGCCATTATTTATTAATTTTCACGTGACTAAACATAAATGCTTCAGAGAATTTATTATTGACACTGACATATCCATAAAGGAGTTTTGAAGATTTTATCTAAAAACAACTTCTTCTTCTTATTATTATTATTGTTATTGTTGTTGTTGTTATTATTGTTGGTGCAGCATGACAATTGTATATACGTTTTTTGTGAGCAATTGAAAATGTGTATAAAAGCTTTTTCAATATTTGAGTAGAAAGTTCTAATAGGAACATTCAATCATTTGTTCAGGTACTCAATTAAAATAGGAAGCGATTCAAATATTTAAAATGAAATTTATCGATAAATTTAAGAGATTATTGATATATTCCACCTTTAATATTCGATAATATTAACTTATATACTTTGATGGATAATTCAGGTGAAATAATTTGTTGAGCAATTTATTTAACTATATTGTTGTTGCCCAAAAAAATCAATAATCTTGAGCTTGATATTGGATAAATATTGGAGAAAAGTATGATGAAATAATTAGTAGGGTAGATAATTTATTTTTTTAACTTACATCAATAATAATAATAATAATCTTGAGAATTAAGAAGATAAGGACAATGCATTATTATACGTGATTGAATTAATTAATGGGACCTTAGAATTTATTTCTATATGTGCTATCATGATTTTCTGGTATATTCTCATCAATTTATTTATAATTATTAATTAGAATGATTAGTTGAAGTCCTAGAGGAATATTAATTATGATTCATGATTTGTTAATCCTTTAGGAACGAATCACGCTAATATAATTAAAGAATATTGTGGAAACCTTTTTTTTTTCTATTTTACTTTTCTATTTCCTAGAAGAAATCTTGAAACATTTTTTTTCCATTCGATTTTTGATATTTGTATTGAACCGAGGTCTATCATCTTCTACACCTCACACAAAATAGGGGCAAAATTTATATACACTTGACTTCTTCAAATTTTACTTGTAAGATTATATTGATTATGGTGTTATTATTTAATATTTATTGAAATTTCGATTAATTTAAATTATGTCTCGTAAGACCCATTTAAAAGGGGATCATTCACTCCTAGGTCATTTTTTATACCAAAAACCTCGAACCCAACACTGCTAATTGAGGAGTCGCAGAGTTCTGTTTTGATTATAATTTCAAAATTTCTAATTAAGATGAAAAGATTTTATTCGTCTTGCTACGATTCTTGATAGTGAAAGTCTAGAAACTTTATTTTGCTTTTCATTATTACTAATGATGGTGAATTATGTTGTTGGTGGTCAAAGTACTTACTAGACATGACAAGTTTAAAATCATAATGTTGTCATTAATGATGACAATATTATTACAATGAACTAATTCAAATTATGGCTCTTCTTCATATCGCAAATACAAATAACGATAATTACGCCTTAATTCCAAATAAATTTTACCTTCATTTTCGCGTCATTATTTGAAGAGCACATTTATCTAAAGCCATCGTAGCTTCATCTCTTTAAGTGACGATGCGATGACTTTTAATAACATGAATTGGAAGGTCAACATATGAAAATATGACACAATTACTAGTAACTTAATGTATTACAAAATTTTTGTATATTTCCATTTCAAAATGTTAAGATCAAATCAACAAGAAGCTAATGAAACAATCTCCACCTAGTGCTCTTTCTATATTATGCCACAACCTAAAAGAGTGATGGTGAGTGGATTTCAGGTTCGATAGTCTCGAGAAGGTATTAGCCACCAATGACCATAATTTCGTAAAAGCACCATCGGGAGGCCTTTTCTCCCCACACTGAATGAAAAAGCAAGCTAACCAAAAGCACTAAAAATATCAGAACACAAGGAGAAGAAAAGTACTTGCTGGTGAACGAGTGATTAATCGCTTCCCCATTTTCTTGCTACGGTCTCTTTGGCAGAAACACGAGAAGGAACTTCTTCTGGAGATATGGTGCCAAAGCTGTCTTGGCTAGCAGGATATACCTTTCTCATAATCTGTGACGTTACAGAGGTAAACCCATTCCTTGCTCCACGTAGAGTGAACAGCAGAGGGTTGAATATCACAGCAAGTATCACATCTCCTTTTGTAACTATCAAGTACTGCAAATTTAAACACGATGTACTGATGAACAAGAGACGAGTAGAACTGCAGAGTAAAATTATTATTTGAAATGTTAAAGGTACAGAAGAAACTCCTACCCCTCTGTTTCATTTATGAAGATGTTTGACTGAGCACGGAGTTTCAGTAAAACGGAAAAACATTTGAAGTTTGTGGTCTCAGACATGCCATGATGTTTATGTAGTTATAAAATCATGCCATAAAGGATATAATTGAAATGTATCATTTTGTTTGGAAGAGACTATAAGAAGGAAAGAGTGTTAGGTAAAATAGGCTAGAGGGAGCACAAAGGAGCTTATGCAATTGCTCACCATGACAATAATACCCAAAATAGCAAGGGTTGCTTGTTGGGCTTCCTGCCAAAGATGACCATCGTCCGAGCCACCAAACCATCTACGCCAATTAAACCAACCGCCTCCACCTGAGTTGTCTCCTCCACCTGCTTCCTCCCTTCGTTTAATTTCTTTATCCCATTTCTCAAACTCACTTTTCTTTCCTCCCAAAGCACTTTCTAAAGCTTTTCTAGCTTCGTCCTGTTTATATGAAAGGGCACAACACGGATAGATAAATAGACCTGACAGAATTAGATGACGCATAAAATAGAAAAGGAAACTTCCATTTAATACGTTTCACGTAGAGTCACCTTAATTGAATTTTGCAAGCATGTGAAATTACTGCTAAATCTAGAAGCTTTGGCTTGTTCCCAAATATGGCCAAACTAGAATTCTATTTCCTCTGATTGCTAGAGACGTCAATTAGAAGAAAAATTCTGTGTAGCTCGTGTTTACACCAAGAAGATGCAAATTGGAATTACTAAGGTCATTATTTTCTGTTTGATAAGTCAAAAAGTTATTACCGAGGTACAGAATCCAAATGAGATAATGCCCGCGTCTGAAGGCACATGACCTAAAAATTGAGATGGGTACTTTCAGACTATAAGGTAAAGCATGGCTGAAGAAACCTCGTGAATATAATCATATGGAAAAGCACACAATCGAAGTTGCACACTCCTTATAAGGGGATTCACAAGCCCAGTGTCTGGTTCATTTCAAGTGAAATCTTCGGAGTGAAACTTAAGTACGCAAGTGTGCTAATGTGTAGCAATCTTCATGAAAGCTAAATCATATCGATCAAACAATTTGTCCTTCCCATTTATAGCACATTTATCAGAAAAAATTAGTGAAAATGAATTCTTAGTGGCATTTCTGAATGTTTTCATCTCTCTCTCTCGGAAGCCCCAAATCAAGCTAGAGAACTCCTACATTTTCTGGTTCTGGTGAACTAGATGAGGGACTGAGAATAGTGAGAATAACCGTCTCCAATCTTTCTCCTACTGTACAACTACCCATTCCAAAAACCACAAAAGCATACCTTTCTGAACCATTTCACAACCTATATGCGTGCTATATGGCCAGCAAAAATTTCGACACTTCCTCTGGCAATTATAGCTTAGCAAGTCTCACCCTTTCCTACACCAAAACCCGCCATCGCTGAATGGAAAAAAACGTATGAATAGCCACGGAGCAGATAGCTTAATATGGATCTAGCCACAATGTCTGCCCTCAGCCCCTCACTACTTCCACATAATTGTTTGTTCTAAAAGCTCCATCTTTTATTCAAATTTTATTTAATAAATTCATGTTTCCTGAACTATTGACACACGGAAAAAAAAGATTAAGGAATGTTCTAATTCCTCCTTTTTTTGATAAGAAAATAAACTTTTGTGGCTGCTAGGGGAGTGTTCTAAACTCCTCTTTACTAGTAGGACTAATAAGAATACTATATACAAAGGAGATCCAGTCCCAATATGCAGGAAATAGGGAAGGAATGGGAAACCAATTTTAGCCGGTAAAAAAAGCCAAAGAAACTAAAGAGGAACAATGGAATCAAAATCATAGAGCCAACATAGAAAGTGGTGGTAACTCTTCTTTGAGGATGATGGCAATAGCAGAAGCCATGCTAAAATGCCCGAGAACAGGCTCAGGAAAGACCAGAAGCATTTAGTTTTATTTTGCCTTTCTTTTATTTTTTATCCCTGACAAGAAGTGTGCTCTGGATGAGAGATACAAAGAGGGAGAAAGCAGACATTCATTGTCCTTTAATATATAAGGCACGAAATCAAGTGGAGACCTTGTTCCTCAAATTTTAATATTCATATACATTTAACTTGTTGTATACTCTTTTGGGTCAATCAAATCATTTAGGAGTTTCAGATTAGTATGCAATAGGAGAGAGACTCACTAGATAGGATGCAATACTCATGCCACTGAAACGTGCTAGAAGTTCTACCTACAGACTCCATGACACCATGGTATAAACTCAAGCAGAACATCATAATTTGGTTTTTTATGAATGTGGTGTCCGGGCCAGCTTTCGCGCACATCAACTAATTCCACGGGATACCTGTCACCTCCCACTAGTAACAGCTACCAGGTAACTCTGTCCACCAAGGGTAGGACCAATAGGAAGAATCACCTAGTATTTTTTTCCTCTGCTTGGGAAAACAACAAGAAATTGTTTACACACCCATACAATTCTCTTTCTAGCCAAAGCTCATACCAAGAACTAGTGAAAACAATTTGTTCAGTCACACAAGTGCAAACATTTTCTTCCTTATTCAGTTATTCCTTTGTTGGAGTTAGCAAAAACAATACCCAAGTTGATAACTTTATCACATCCTATACACAACCCACAAGTACAAACACTCTGATTAATCAGCAGGAATAATAACAAAATGCAAAACATAAAACCCCTTTACTAATTTAGTACCTTTTTTTTTCTTCACTAATACTATTTATTGTTCAGACATTTTCTTGATAACCCAAAAGACACCCACTTCATTTCTCTCCAAGGAATAGCGAAAAACCATCAAATTGGGTATTTTCGATTAAAACTTTGTACTACCTGTTTGCGATTATCAGAGAAGAGGCAAAAAAATCTGCCATTGCATTGGAGTTTGTGTTGTAAGGAACGGAAACTGCTTCCGGCGGTGGAGGAAGGAGCAGTTAGCAGTGCCGGCCGGGTCAAAGATGAGGTGGTGCGGTGGTGGTTGTGCGGTGGTGCTGGGGTTGAAACTCGTAGGCTCAGCACCTGTGCCATAGATTTTGGGTCTTTGCAAGCGACTTGTTGAATTGGGCAAATGGCCCGAATG